>NC_059436.1:48475477-48775477 GCF_021028975.2 Sphaerodactylus townsendi | reverse complement strand
CCCCCTCCCCACTGAAAGAGCCCCTCCCCAAATTCACCAGACTTCACATGGAGTGGGCCGTTGGCTGTCTGGTCTCTGGACGACAGCTTCTCTCAAGGAAAGAATTCCCCACTCCGGGGAATGGGGTGGCCGGCTGCCATGGCAACCCAGGACGCTAACAGTGTTTGCAGAGCAACACCGGACACCAGGAAACGGGAGGGCAGGCTTTCGGCTCAAAGGCAGCTGCAGGGCGTCAGGTTGCCAACTGACAAGGGAGGGGGCATCTTGGGGAGCCAATTGCCTGAAGAACAAGAGGACGCCCCCCCCCCCCCACCAAAGCCATGCACCTTGAGCGAATAAAGAATCTAAAGCTCTACCTTGAGCCCTCTCTGCCCGGCAACGTTTTGATTGCTGTTTTGCTAATGTTTTGTGCATATTTTAACAGAGAGGCAACATGGTGTACAGTCAGTGGTGAAGGTGTTGGAACAGGACAGTGGTGGCTTAACCTATGGCACGGGTGCCAGAGGTGGCACTCTCTGTGGGCACGCGACAGAGTCACCGCCATTACCAATATTGCCACACATATCTAGGCTGATCAACGATTGATTTCATATGAACTACAACTCCAGAGTAACCGACAGTTGCTTCAAAGCAAAGCCACCAACTACCACCGTTTACCCCGAAAGTAACGACTCTGAGCCAACCGCTTCTTCTAAATGAAACCTCAGTATTCAGGTAAGTTAACAAATTCGTCGTTGGCACTTTGCGATAAATAAGTGGCTTTTGGGTTGCAATTTGGGCACTCGGCCTCGAAAAGGTTCGCTATTCCTGGAATAGGACCTGAGAGACCCAGGTTTGAATTCCCACATACCAGGGAAATTTGCTGAGTGATCTTGGGGCAGCCACACACTCTCAGCCCTGATCTTGGCAAATATTTGGATGGGAGACCTCCAAGGAATACCGTGGGCATGACACGGAGGCAGGCAACGGCAACCCCCCGCCGACGTCTCTTGCCTTGAAAACTCTCTGGCGTTGCCCTAAATCAGCTGAGACTTGACGGCAAAAAAACCCACCTGTTTTTTAAAAAATGTTGCCAATATTTGAGTTTCGGAGCAGGACTGATATCAATGGCTTTAAAATATTATTTTATCATGTAGGTTTTTAAAGCATTAGTCACCTGGGTGGCTTTGGGGCAGAAAGGCAGGGCACCGATGTTGTAAAGAAGTGCATTCATCAAGTCAAATTCCCCACCATGCCTGGGCTCGCGGGGATTTTGTGGAGGATACAACTCTGGGATGCAAGACGAAAGAGGAGCCAATACTAGCCGGGCAAATAAAAAACAGCCCCGGAGGGCTTCACGACGTCATCATTCAGTTTGTTTTTGCTTTATTTGAAAATCCAACAAATTATACATCTGCAGCAAAAAAAAATCCTGATTTTTTTCCCCTTTAAGTTTTTAAAAAATCTCTTTAGTCATATAGAAATACAACAACCCAACGGACAGACATGCTGGGGGAAGCCAGCGTACTTGAACCTGCGGACGAGGAGTCCGGGTGACAACAGAACAGTTTGTTTTTGTTTTATTGTAAAATTCAACAGGTTTGTAAATATCTGCAGTGAAAAAAAAAAAAAACTGAGCCACCGATCCTTGGAGCATTGATTCTGAACCTCATTCAAGTCTGGACGTTGTACTGGTTGAACTAAAAACAGTCAAAAACAGAGGATTTCTATACTTGGTTAGCTCTGTTACGTTCTAGAAGCACTTTGCTTCTGTACTGGAAAGGAATGTTGGCTTGTGTTGAACCTCAGCCTACTAGCGCCCAGGTAAGAAGAGGTAGCGTGATAAGCCCCGAACAGACATTTGCGCCCAAGGTTTCCAGATGGAGGGTGGGGCACTACACAGGGCCAAGAAGGCAGGCTCAGGAATCTCCTCTCTCACACTGAGACCAGAAACCCAATGAAGTCTACTCATCGTTTTAAAAACGTTACACAAGTTATGAATTTCTCAGAAAAAGAAGGAAGAGAGCCCCGGGTGCACCGAAAATAATGGGCATTCACGGTCAACAGAAATTGCGCATTTCCTTCTCTTAAAAATAAGCTCTACCGTCCAATCGTAGGCACGTCTTACTTCGCATTCACGTGCTGGTAAACTCGGGTAAGTACAAAACCCACAACTGTAGGTGTTCTTGCAGGATCCGCACCCTGCTTCATGTCCAAGAAGATGGGCTCAAGAAAGAAGCCAAGTGTGGACACACATTAAGATATGGCTTGGTTGTTGGGGAGAAGTCACGCCAGCCGCGTGCAACACTCTTGACCTTTGTGTCTGGAATTTGGCCGGCCAATCTGCAGAAGATTCCTTCATCAGCCAACAGCGGTAGGATCCTGTCCAGGTATCTGCCCATAGGATACCTTAAGTTTCACACTGTTAGGACTTTCATAAGACAGTCTTAGATTCACACTGTTAGGACTGTTCTGTACTTATAGTTTACTCATCAACCACAGCCGAGGACTGCTGGGTCAGGCCCAGGGTCAACAATATTGCTCCTCCCCCACTTTTTTTTTTTTTAGAAAGAGGCGGGTAGGATGCTAAGGTCCACCAATGGCCTTCAGACTTGTCACGGCTAAGCTTGCACTATTGGTCACTGGAAAATCTCTTGGTATTTGCCAAAGGGGGCAGGTGGGCATTAATGGAAATGGGCAGTTTGATTCTCTCATTAGGCAGATGGCGGCAACTGCCTCGGTTAGTGTGGGATGCGCGCCGCGAATGTACCTGCAGCATTTAGGGTCTGGTAACCTGCGGCTCTCCAGATGTTCATGAATCCGTTTCATTGCCCCGCCAGCTAACACGTCATGCTGGCAGGGGCTGATGGGAATTATAGTTTGTGAACATCTGGAGAGCTGCAGGTTGCAGACCCCTGTGCTAGAGCAAGTGGCAGCCCTGAGCAGCACCTCATTCCAGCTCCAATGACTAGGTAACCCTGCCCACTTCCTTCTGTAAAGGGATGGGCGAGAGCAGTTGGTTGCGAGAAGGCCCATGCTGAGCTACGCTCCAGCTGTTTCTGCACGGGCCAAAAACAGCACCCTAGGGATGGTAAAAACAATCCCTAGGGTGCTGTTCGCACACCTGCTGCTGCTGCAGTGCTCACCCCCCACCCCACCCCCAACGGTGGGGAAATGCTGCTTTCAAAGCTGTGTCTTCCTGCCTGCGCGCCATGGCGACCGGGCGCAGGGCACCGCTTTGAGGGTGCTTTGGTTGTTTGTTATTTCCAGGCTTTGCGTTTCCGCGGCTCTGGACGGAGGAAGGGACGCGGCCACACTGCCCTCCGACCTTCCTCTGTCCAGAGCCTCGCAGGGAGCAAAGGTAGGTAAACAAAACAAACCGGTTTGGCGACATGTGGAGCTGCCCGAAAATTCACGGGCGTTTTCAGGTAACCACCCAAACGGGACCGCGGTGGATATCTTGGTCCCGAGGCTCCACTGGCATAAATTATGCCAGTGGCCAGCTGCTTCTGCTGCCAGCAGCTCCGGCCTCCCTCTGGCTTGGGCAGGAAGTCGTGGGGCATAGCAGCTCTCCTGGCTTCCTTCTCCCCCACCCACCCCCCGCAAAAGAGCAAGGGATGGAGGAAGAGCTGGTGGCAGCCGGCTCCAACAGGCCCTGCCCCCAGATTTGGGACTTGGAGAGTGTTTGTGTGGATTTGCGTAAAGTGCAAGCATGCGCGATCACCACTAATGCTGGCCCATAGTGCCACACTGCCCTCACATCAGCCCTGAACTCTGCCTTTGCACAAATATGGGATTTACTGATCACAAACAGGGTTGCGCCTTTGCTGAGAGAGTGGCTGCAAGCAGAGGATAGAGACGGTGGCTGTTGGACTGGGGGGAGGAGGGATCCTCCCCTTCCTCGAGGCTGCTTTGAATATTCTGTCAGGAATCCAATCTCAAACGGCATCAAAAAACAAAGGCTCAATACGCCATTTTCTTTGCGACGCTTCAGCCGGCCCCTTCTTTCTTCCTCGGGTCAGGAGCTCTCCCGGACCTCGGCCCGCGTTTCGCTGGAGGCCCTTCTACAGCCTCCTCCTCTTCAGACTCTTCGGTTGAATCTTCCGGCAGCTCGTCACTGCTCTCCTGAAAGATATCACTGAACTGGAACACCTGCCTCTGACACTTCACCTGAGCGGCCTGCGCTCGGGCCAAACTTTTTGACAGTCTTTTTTCCAGCACGGCTCTCAGTGCTGGCAGCGTCTTGTTGTACAGGTGATCGATAATTTCTTTTGAAGGGAAAAAAAGAAGAACAAAACCTCAAGTCAGGCTGCGCGCTGGCGGGAAGGGACAGAGGCACAAGCATCGCGGAGGGCTTGGAAGACATTTGAAGCTTGGCTGAATGCAAAGCCGCTTTTGTTTTCTTTCTAGGAAAGGATGAGAAGGCCCCGTGAGTGGGAGGCTGCCCCTGCTATGACATCTTCAGCTTTGGGAACGAGGCAGAGCGCAAGGGGGTCAGCCCTCAAAAGCCTCGAGAAGGAGAGAAATGAGATAAGAGCCAGCACGGTGTAGCGCAGTGATGGCGAACCTATGGCACGGGTGCCAGAGAAGAAGAGTTTGGATTTTTATCCCCCCTTTCTCTCCTGCAGGAGACTCAAAGGGGCTGACAATCTCCTTGCCCTTCCCCTCACAACAAACCCCTGTGGGAGGTAGGGCGGGCTGAGAGAGTCCCGAGAAGCTGTGACTAGCCCAAGTCCACCCAGCTGGCGTGTGTGGGAGTGTACAGGCTAATCTGAATTCTCCAGAGAAGCCTCCACAGCTCAGGCGGCAGAGCTGGGAATCAAACCCGGTTCTTCCAGATTAGATACACGAGCTCTTAACCTCCTACGCCACTGCTGCTCAGGGTGACACTTCCCGAGCCTTCTGTGGGCACGTGCACAGAGTTTGCCAAGCGGGGAGCAGACATACCCCCCCCCCCCACACATAGCCATCTAGGCTGGCCTGGGCCACTGAGCACGACGCGCTGGGCATCCGCTGTGAGCAGAGAGGACCGGGCTGGCTGGCCTGGTGCCTGTGCTCCGAGTGGCTGCTGCCAGCGTCTGGGGCAGAGGGAGGCAGAGATGCTGGAGAGACACAGAGCGGTGAGCCGGGGACTTGCTGGGAGGCTTGAGCAGGCTGGCCCCTGCCTCGAGCCGGTGGGGGCGGAGGAAGAGGGAGCCAACCGGTTTTTTCTAAACTAAAACTCCTCAGCATCTGTAAGCTAAATTCGCTGCGGCTGGCACTTTGGCGACATAATTAGGGGCTTGGGTTTGCACTAATGGGCACCCGGTCTCAAAAAAAAGGTTCCTCACTGGCCACTGGTGTAGCTGCAAAGGGTGAAGTTCAATGCTCCACCTCCACGCGGAAGCTCCGTTAAGACCTTGGGCCGTCACAGGCCTGCCCTCAGAACTCTCTCTGACCATGTGGAGGCAGGCAACGGCAACCCACTTCCGAATGCCTCTAGCCTTGAAAGCCCTAGGGGGCTGCCATAAATCAGCTGTGACTTGATGGCACACACACACACACACACACAACTGGAGAGAAAGATCCTTCTGCAACTAGCTCATAATACTTTCAGAGAAGAAGAAGAGTTTGGATTTATATCCCCCCTTTCTCTCCTGCAGGAGACTCAAAGGGGCTTACAATCTCCTTGCCCTTCCTCCCTCACAACAAACATCCCAGAGGTGGGGCTTGGGGAGGAGAGTCTCCCAGAAGCTGTGACTAGGCCCAAGGTCACCCAGCTGGCGCAGGTGGGAGTGTACAGACTAATCTGAATTCCCCAGATAAGCCTCCACAGCTCAGGCGGCAGAGCTGGGAATCAAACCTGGTTCCTCCAGATTAGATACACGAGCTCTTAACCTCCTACGCCACTGCAGAACAGTTATGATTCAAATCCTGTGTAGCACCTTAAGAGCCCAGCGAGATTTTGGGGGCATGAGTTTTCAAACTCAAAGCTCCCTTTGCCAGACAAAGTCAGAACGGAGCTCAGGGATTCTGTATTCCACTTGTACCTGGACAGCCCCTCAAAAGCTCCTCAAAAATCTCTATTGGTCTCTAGGGGAATATGCCTTTATTCAAGTCTCAGCTCTCATAATAAAAACTCAAGCTGTCGCCAGATTCCACGGGCCGCCTTCTTTCCTAAAGAGACAACACACTGAGGACAGGCGATGGCCCAATTCAATTTTGCTGCGCTTTGCCTCGGGTCCTCTCACCCTGTTCAAATGCCCCGGCTGGTGGGGAGGGGGGCGACGACTTTGCATTCATCCGTTAGGACTGTCAGGAGCCAATCCTTTCTCACCACTGTGTTTCCCCCAAAATAAGACAAGGTATTATATTAATTTTTGCTCCAAAAGATGCATTAGGGCAGTGATGGCGAACCTATGACACGGGTGCCAGAGGTGGCACTCGGAACCCTCTCTGTGGGCACGTGCACACATTGTTTATCATGTGGGGGGTGGAAAATTCACACCCCTCCCTACACACACATCTAGGGCTGGCCTGGGGCTACTGAGCACGCACGCGGTACGCACTGCAGTGAGAAGGAAGGGAGTGACTGGGGTTGGCGAGACTGGTGCCTGTGCTCCAGGTGGCTGCTGCCTGCCAGCTGGGGCAGAGGAGGCAGAGATGCTGGAGAGACACAGAGCGGGTGAGCTGCGGATTCTGTTGGGAGGCTAGAGCAGGCTGGACCCCTGCCTCGAAAGCTGGTGGGCGGAGGGAAGAGGGAGAGCCAACCGTTTTTTTTTCTAAACTAAAACCTCAGTATTCAGGCTAAATTCACGTGGGTTGGCACTTTAAGCATGAATAAGTGGGGGTTTGGGTTGCAATTTGGGCACTCGGTCTCAAAAAGGTTCGCCATCGCTGCATTAGGGCTTATTTTCAGGGGATGTCTTATTTTTTCCCCGTGATTTTGCACCCCCACGCGACTGTGATCAGCTATGCTTGTGGGATTCTGTAACTAGGGCTTATTTTTGGAGTAGGGCTTATATTTCAAGCATCCTCCAAAAAATCCCAAAATATCATGCAAGGGCTTATATTCGAGGTAGTTCTTATTTGAGGGGAAACAGGGTACTTTGGGGGCAATCTCGTGGGATGCGGGGAAGCCAACGGACCCTTCTCCCTGTCAAAACATTTGTGCATGTGTCTGAAAACTGCCTTGGTTTGAAGCCAAATACAGGTAAGGGAGAAAAATCCCCCCAAAGTATAAGCCAGAGGAAAAGGCTCACCTGGAAGGGTCTTCTGGTTCCAAAAGGGAACATGAGTAGCCTTGAGCTTGTAAAATCTCCCCTGGATGTAATCTGGAGGGACGTCTCTGGAAGGGGGGGGAAACAGACAATAATTAATTGTGCAACAACATTGAAACATTGAATTGTGCAACAACACTGAAACATTGAATTGTGCAACAACATTGAAACATTAAAACCCATGCAAAGGCACAATCTGTGGAACTCCACACAACATTATGAATATGAAACAGACTGGCACCAAGCGATACCTGCACAGTAATAAACCAGTTACTATCCAGAAGGGCCAAGGAAATTTGCTTCCTGGTGATAGGGTGCGAACATTGACTTTGCTAAAACTCCCCCATCCCATTGTCCTTCTATAGCAGGGGTCTGCAACTTGCGGCTCTCCAGATGTTCATGGACTACAAATCCCATCAGCCCCTGCCAGCATGGCCAATTGGTAGAACACGGCCATACAGCCTGGAAACAACACAGCACCCCAGTGATTCCGGCTGTGAAAGCCTTCGACAATACATTGAACATCTGGAGAGCCGCAGGTTGCAGACCCCTGTTCTATAGGGCACAAATCACACACCTGTAAGTGAAACAGGGTAAAAAAGCTGCAATCGGTTGTAAAGGTTGTGGGTGGGGGAGAGAGGTGTGCCTCGGACCACCGAGGGTCTGAAGCCGCTATTAGTTGTCGGAGTCTATGAAGAGAGGATTCTGAAGGGATTCACAGATGGGCTCAGCTGAACTGGAGGACTCCCCTATCACTACTGGAGAAAGCTGTGGGTAAAAAAGGTGGAGACCTGAGACTGGACTTTTCAGTGCTGGCCCCAAGGTTGTGGAACCCCACCCCCACCCCAAGGTGCATCACCTTCTCTACATGCTTTTAGAAAACTGGTAAAGGTGCACCTATTTTCCCTGGCCCTTGGCTGAAGGGATGGTTTCCCCCTTTCCGTATTATGATGATTTTTAAAAACAGGTTTCGTGATTTTAATAGGTTTCTATGAATTTCAAACATATTTCATTGTTAAATGTCAGAAATTGCTTTGTAGTTTGTGTTGATTTTATGAATTTAATGGAGTCTTATGATGTAACTGGGTCCCGGAGATGCCTAGTAGGTTTGGAGCTGGATGATGGATGGATGGGATGGATGGATGGATGGATGGATGGATGGATGGATGGATGGATGGATGGATGGATGGATGGATGGATGGATGGATGGATGGATGGATGGATGGATGGATGGATGGGTGGGTGGGTGGGTGGGTGGATGGATGGATGATAGATAGATGATAGATAGATAGATAGATAGATAGATAGATAGATAGATAGATAGATAGATAGATAGATAGATAGATAGATAGATAGATAGATAGATAGATAGATAGATAGATAGATAGATAGATAGATAGATAGGATATAGATAGATAGGAGCGATAGATAGAAGACTCCAGGAGCCCAAGTGGTTTTCCAGATAGCCATGGATCATCCCATCAGCCCCTGTCAGCATGGGGCCATGCTGGCAGGGGCTGATGGGATTTGTAGTCCATGAACATCTGGAGAGCCGCAGGTTGCAGACTCCTGGGCTAGCCACAGCTCTTCTGAGCTCGTTCAGCCCCACCTACCCCACAGGGTGTTTGTTGTGAGGGGGGAAGGGAAAGGAGTTTGTCAGCCCCTTTGAGTCTCCTATAGGAGACAAAGGGGGGATACAAATCCAACTCTTCTTCTTCTTCTAAGTGCATGTCCTACAAACCTGTGTAAATTCCCCAGTTTGACTTCAGAGCAGCACAGAAGCCATGCCAGTTCACCTGTGAGGAAGAGAGTTGAGTACACCGAGTCCACATTCAAATTGTGGATTTTTACCCGATAATGCTGGAGAGAACTTCCCAGTCGACTTCATTGGCATCCTCAATGTTCAGATCGTGCAACCTGAAATACAGAGACAACTGAGGGTGTGTGTTTTTTTTTAACTCAAAAATTCCGCAATGACCAAATGCCTGCAGAAATAAACAGTTCCCGGCTTTTCATTCACACCTCGTGGATGACCAACTTGGGTTTTCTAACTTCTTGTGCACGTATACAGCAGACGGCAGCTGCCTCTCTCCTCTCTTTTCTGTTGCTGCCATCTGCACCATGGAAACTCAGATTGTAAGCTTCCCGGTTCCAGAACTATGCTCCACCCTGCAACTAAGGGACTGCTAACCAGGGGACTCGCTTCTGCATCTTGGTTCCATGACGGGCAGCAGGGGTAGGGAACCTTTAACACTCAAAGAGCCATTTGGACCCGTTTTCCACGGGAAAAGAAAACACTTGGAGCCGCAAATAATTTTTGACATTTAAAATAAAGATAACACTGTATATATTGGGTTTTTTACCTTTTACTCCACTCATTCTGAGAAGCGCATGGATGCATGGGGCCAGCGGCTTGGCCTTGCCGGCCACCGGGAAAGCGCCCGCCTACGCCAACAAGCTGCTGGCCAGAGGAAGCCCGTATGCGCCGCTGCCCAGCCGGCCACGTATTTCTCGCCTCGGCCACCTGCAGGGCGGCAGGTATGGTAGCGATGAAGCCGGGCTGCCACCGGCTCAGGAGCCGCGAGTGCAAGGGCAGATGCCGGCCGCATGCGGCTCTCGAGCCGCAGGTTCCCTACCCCTGACGGGCAGCAAGGTGCAGCAAAGTGCCCCACGCTCATCTGGTGGAGGGAATACTCAGGAAACATCCCAGGGCTGCCCCCCCCACATTTACCTTAGTGAAACAGAGCAGGCTGGAGAAGCAGCCTGTTCCCTTAAGGCTGAAAACAGACTTTACGAGCCCCAGGGACTCATGGGAAGTGTAGTTCCCACCAGGCCATTTTCAGCTTGAAGAGAACAGGCTGCTTTCCCAGGCTGAACTAAGGAAAGGGAAGGGAGCGGGGCAGGGCGGAAAACACAGGGGGCGCACCAGGCACATTCTGGCCCAGCTACGCCTCTGGTCAGGGCCCACACCCTCTGCCTTCCAGCAAAAACCACAGAGCTCCAAAAGAAACATCTAGCAAGAATGAAGAACATCAAAAGCGGCAGTAAGAAGTATTCAAGTTAAAGAGGCAGAGAAGCATCTTCGAGATGCTTTGTAGCAGGCCTGTGGCGTAGCGGCTAAGAGCAGTGGCGTAGCAGCAGTGGCTAAGAGCAGTGGCTAAGAGCAGGTGCACTCTGATCTGGAGGAACTGGGCTCTTGATTCTCAACTCTGTCACGCTTTGGAGTTGTGGGAGGCTTATCTGGGGAATTCAGGATTAGCCTGGGCACTCTTAACACACATGCCAGCTGGGCGTGACTTTGGGATAGGTCACAGCTTTTCAGGAGCTTCCTCTCAGCCCCAACCCACCTCACAGGGTGTTTGTTGTGAGGGGGAAGGGCAAGGAGATTGTAAGCCCCTTGAGTCTCCTACAGGAGAGAAAGGGGGGATATAAATCCAAACTCTTCTTCTTCCTGGTCAAACTGACATTACATGGCTTGACTAATGGTGCTATCCCAGGCAGTTACTCCCTTCTGAATTCAATGGGCTTACAAGGGAGTAACCGGATAGGAGGGTGCTGGCAGCCTGGCAAAAATAATACATTCTTTTTTGAAAAAATTAAAAATTATTTCTTAGAGGGAGGGAGGAGGAGGAGGGAGGGAGGGAGGGAGGGAGGGAGGCAGGCAGGCAGGCAGGCAGGCAGGCAGGCAGGCAGGCAGGCAGGCAGGTGGCGGAAAACACTCAAAATCCAGTAACTATTTTTTAAAAAGGAACACCCCCCCACCCCCCCACACACAAAGATATAAAGTTGAAATAAAATATAACACCACTGGGGCCAGATCTAACCATAAGTTTCTATAAAATGTTCAGAATACCTAAAAATACTTCTCTATGTAATTGTTTTCTGTGCACCAGTACAATCAAATATTTCTAAAGCCCTAAGACAGTGGTTCTCAACCTTCCTAATGCCGCAACACTTTTATACAGTTCCTCATGTTGTGGTGACCCCAGGCTGACCAGACGTTCTGCCTTCAAACAATTTGTCCCGCGTCCCGCAGGTTATTTCAATTGTCCTGGATTTTTGAGGTTGCCGCGATCGCCTTTCTGGGCTTTATGCTGTTTCGCTCACTCTGTCACAGGGCAGTAAAATGGCAAGCTCCCAGAAGGTAGTGCAAGGCCCGGGCGTGCTGCGCGTGCACATGTATGATGCTGCGGCGACAAGGCGCTGCCACCTAACACCCCGGGCCCCGGAATTCACATCTGGTCACCTTAGGTGACCCCCAACTCTAACATTTATCCATTTTACAGATGGAGAACACTGATGCAGAGACCCCTGTGAAAGGGTCTCGACCCCTCAAAGGGGTCGCGACCCACAGGTTGAGAACCGCTGCCCTAAGATCTTCATCGGGAGGGAAGGCAGCACGTACAGCCGATCTTGCTGGGATTGCCAGAAGTTGGCTGCAGCCTGTGGCTATTCAAGCACAAGGTCCTCAATCCATCTATTTACAGCACGTGGGCATTTATCTCTCAAGAAACACGCTCCTAAAAATTCAACAAGTTTAATACAGGAAACAAAACAGATACCTTTCAATCAAGTTGATCTTGAACTGCAAATTTTCACGCCCCGACGCCATCACCCGCCCTCTGGACATCCTCTTGGTAACAATTGACATCCTAATGTTAAAAAAAAAAAAAGTCCAGAAAAATTTCATCAACAAATTGATTAAGTCCCCTATTATATATCGGGGTGTTGTGAGCTTCCTCGGTTGTATGAGTTATAGCTTCCAGCAGCATTTTCTCCCGTTGCAGGCAAAACGGCCAGGAGAAAATGCTACTTCAGAACACGCGCCATACAGCCCAGTTCTGTGAAGCCTATGGTTGTTATGACATAAGAATTATATAAGAACTAGCCTGCTGATCAGACCAGAAAGTTCATCTAGTCCAGTTATTCTACGTTGGTCAGATTGGCCCACCAGGTGCCTTTTGAAAGTTAGCCTGTGCATGGATGTGAAAGTAGCAAGGGTTTCTCTGCTGCCAAGCGTCTTCCTGAGTTACCTGGTTTGTTAAGGCATTTGCAATCTGAGATCAAGGAGGATCAAGATTGGGAGCCAGAGATCGACGTCTCCTCCATAAATCTGTCCAAGCCCTTTTTAAAGTTATCCAGGTTACTGGCCATCACCACCTCCTGTGGCAGCATATTCCAAACACCAATCACACGCTGGGTATAAATGGGAAGTTCTCACACCCCAATGATTCCAGCCGTGAAAGCCTTCGACAATACATTCCCCAATGTAATTCCTGTTCTTTAAAACAGATTTGTTATTTGTGAATGTCAGGGATGGTATCCGCCCTCCCTGCAGTCAAACGATTCAAAGCTCAAGGCCACACCTGGCCAGAGGAAGCATCCTTTCATATACCTGTCCATCTTATGTTAATGGACCTATTGCTCTAAATCTCTGTGCTTGGTAACATAGCTAACAAGGCGACCTCGCCTTGGGCCTCTGAAAGGTGGGAAGGAGGCATGGGGGCTTCTGGCAGAGACTGGGCAGAAGACGATCGCTTTGGCCTTGAGACACTCAGAACTCCATAAGCTTTTCACACCTTGTCGTTCTATTAATCTGTGGGAAGATGGGAAGGGGTGTTTGAGCAGGGAAAGAGGGGAATAAATGTGTCTGCAGGAACCGGGATCCCCAGATCTGGCTTCCTGCAGTCTGAGTCCTTGTTGCCCACCCAATAAAGGCTTCACCAACGTGTGATTGGTGTTTGGAATATGCTGCCACAGGAGGTGGTGATGGCCACTAACCTGGATAGCTTTAAAAGGGGCTTGGACAGATTTACGGAGGAGAAGTTGATTTATGGCTACCAATCTTGATCCTCCTTGATCTGAGATTGCAAATGCCTTAACAGACCAGGTGATCGGGAGCAACAGCCGCAGGCCATTGCTTTCACATCCTGCATGTGAGCTCCCAATGGCACCTGGTGGGCCACTGCGAGTAGCAAAGAGCTGGACTCTGGTCTGATCTAGCTGGCTTGTTCTTATGTTCTGATTTTCAAATCCAGAGTCAATTAATTGATCGTTTTGCCAAAACCTAACAGTTAACTCAATGCCACCTGATGAACGGAAAGACCAGGATTCAGAGCGTTTTCTTTTAGTTACAAGCTCACTGGGCAACTTCCCCAGATCCTGACTTTTTCTGGACGCAGGTGAGCATCTATAAAACCTACTTCACAGGAGGATTTTCTTTGGCAAGGGAAACAGAAGGCGATGGTCGAACATCTTGCATATTAAAATGCACTGCAGGAACACAAAAGAGAGAACTCCCTTAATTTGCGTTCAAAGGACTTCACATGTATTGTAGGATTTTAAATATAAGGATTTAGGTTAGGCAGATTTTATTCCACTTCTGCTGGAAGTCGAAGAGGAACGGGACCAGCCAAAGGTGAGCTAACAGTAGCAGCGGAAGAGTTGGCTTTTATACCCGTTTTTCTCTCCTGTAAGGAGACCGAAGGCGGCTTACAAACTCCTTTGCCTTTTCTTTCTCCAGAACAGGCTCCTGGTGAGGTAGGTGGGGCTGACGGGTTCTCCAGATTACAGTCCGCTGCTCTTAACTACTATAATTAGTGGTATGGTTCTGGTGCATATTCCTCCAGATACAGTGGATTACATATTCCCATCAGCCCTGCCAGCATGGGCCACAATTGGGGGCTGATGGGAACTTGTAGTCCATGTAACATCTGGAGTGTTGTAAGCAAGGTTCGGCCACCATTACGGTACTATACTCATGCTGGCTCTCAGAAGATAGATGATGAACAGGGATTGTGCCGTGCAAATACCTGAAGGGCTTTCAAGTGGAAAGGTAAAGACTTGTTTCTCTGCTCCTCCAGTGGGCAGGACTCGATCAATGAATAATTTATTACAGTCATGGACCAACAGAGCGAACCATACATACCGGTAGTTTAAAGTTATCTGGTCTCATTATATGATCTCCTTCTCAAGACATTGCGGTAGAATACTGCATCTTTCAATCCACTTTCAGTGCACTTTGCCAGCTGGATTTTACTTCGGTGCGAATGTTAAAATCCACTCTGCCAACGACATTGTGAAAGTGGGATTGAAAGTGCTGCTATTCTTGCATAAAAGCGCGAAAGGATCATATAGTGCAGGGCTAGATCTTAAAGTTTAGGAGGCCAGATTTCAAGCAAACCCAAGGAGAAACTTCCTAATGGGGAGAGTAACTCAATGAAGGCCACAACCACATTCACCTATCTCCAATTCTAATAAAGAAGGAGGTCGCCTTAACGTATCTTCGAGTAAAAAGCCCAAACTGTAGCACACATAATTTTTTTTTTGTCATTTTAATCCTATCAGGTAGTGATTTTTTGTATATTTTGCACTTTTGTTGGTTTGTGTATTTTGCTTCTTACACTTCTTAGCCACAGCTCTTTTAAATTGTAATTGTTATGTCTTGGTTTATCTTACTTTGATGTTCTTTCCCTCGAATGTATAATTCTGCAGGCATGGTTTATGTTAATTTATCGGTATAGCCTCTGTATTAGACTGTGATGGGCTTATGGCAGGGTTCGGTGTTGCCGTAACTTTCAGGATAAATTAGCGTGGATCTACATAATTCCCATCAGCCCCTGCCTGCATGCCCAATTGGCTGGTGGGAATTGTAGTCCATGAACATCTGGAGAGCTACAGGTTGCAGACCCCTGCCATATAGGCCGTCACAGTCAATACAGAACGTGTACATTCATAAACATATGCTGGCAGGGGCTGATGGAAATTGTAGTCCATAGGCCGTCACAGTCAATACACAGAACGTGTACATTCATAAACAAAATGCTGGCAGGGGCTGATGGGAATTGTAGTCCATAGGCCGTCACAGTCAATACAGAACGTGTACATTCATAAACAAAATGCTGGCAGGGGCTGATGGGAATTGTAGTCCATAGGCCGTCACAGTCAATACAGAACGTGTACATTCATAAACAAAATGCTGGCAGGGGCTGATGGGAATTTTAGTCCATGCACATCTGGAGAGCCACAGGTTGCAGACCCCTGGTCTATCGCTAACGCAATAAATGACCTACCAACCTACCAATGAAGACCACAAGAGAAGCTAGGTAAATCACAGCCAGCAGAGGATTCGAACTTACACACCTGCCCCACCCTCCTTCAGGACTTACCACTTCTTCTTGCACTGCCTCCAGTGTCTGGTGCCCACCATGGCTTCGACCTTCACCCACGAGATGCCCTTGTAGAGATTCTCCCGCACCACTGACAGAGCTTTGCCTTCATTCTCCTCCTCCAGAGCTGAGCAGAACTCTCTGCAGTTTGCCCGCAGTGTCCCTTCGACAGCCTGAATGAGTTTCTTCGTCTCCTCTTTGCTCCAACGGCCGGACTTGGGCTCTGAAGTCACAAAAGAAGCAAGAGATACTTCAAAGGAACGGGCCAGGATATGGGGGGGCCATGAGCAGAAAGGACCCTTTTTTTTTGGCAACAAGAGAAGAAGAAGAGGAAGAGTTTTGGATTGATATCCCCCCTTTCTCTCCTGCAGGAGACTCAAAGGGGCTGACAATCTCCTTGCCCTTCCCCCCTCACAACAAACACCCTAGAGGTGGGTGGGGCTGAGAGAGCTCCTGCAGAAGCTGTGACTCAGCTCCAAGGTCACCCAGCTGATGCAGTGTGGGAGTGTACAAGACTCAATCTAAATTCCCCAGATAAGCCTCCACAACCTCAAGTGGCAGAGCCAAATCGTAAACCCGTCTCCTCCAGATTAGATACACGAGCTCTTAACCTCCTACGCCACTGCTGCTCTACTAATCTGCTGCTCTACTAAGAGGAAGACAACCACCAGAGCCAGAAAAATGGACCCAACGGCTGTGGCTCTGACACCCTTCCCTGTATTTGAAGAGGAGGAGGAATTTGGATTGATACCCCGTAAGGAGTCTCAAGGCAGCTGACAAACTCATTTCCCTTCCTCTCCCCACAGCAAACACCTTGTGAGGTAGGCGGGGCTGAGAGAGTTCAGAGAAGCTGTGCATGGCCCAAGGTCACCCAGCAGGTTTTATGTGTGGAATGGAGAAACAAACCCAGTTCACCAGATAAGACTCTGTTGATTCTCTGCTGTTTGAGCCTCCACTCTTGCACAAGAGCAGCAGACTCTGATCTGATGAACCGGGTTTGATTCCTAGCTCTTCCGCAGGAAGCCCATTGGGTGGACTTGGGCCAGTCACAGTTCTCTCAGAACTCTCTCAGCCCCAAAAGGTGCCTGTTGTAGGGAGAAGGGAGAGGAGTTCATAAGCCACCTTGAGACTCCTTACAGGGGAGAAAGGCTGAGTATAAATCCAAACAACAACAACAACAACAACAACAACAACAACAACAACTCCTTCTTCAGGGATTCCTATTCCAACTTGTAGCTGACGAAGGCAGCTTTGGCTGTCAAACATTGCACCCCGAAAATCTTGTTGGTCTCTAAGGTGCTCGAACCCAGGTGTTACACTGAGGGAGACAACCAAGAGTGGGGGAAGGAAGCTGCAGACACAGGTGACAACAGATGAATCCCAAGAAGATACCCATGCAGTCACCATGAGGAAGCTAAGAAAGTCAAGAGATGAAGAGATAGAAAAAGTGCAGAGAAGGGCAACGAGGATGATTGAAGGATTGGAGCACCTTCCTTATGAGGAGAGGCTGCAGCGTTTGGGACTCTTTAGTTTGGAGAGGAGACGTCTGAGGGGGGATATGATTGAAGTCTATAAAATTATGCATGGGGTAGAGAATGTTGACAGAAAGAGAAATTTTCTTTTCTCACAATACTAGGAACCAGGGGCATTCATTGAAAATGCTGGGGAAACAATTAGGACTCATAAAAGGAAACACTTCTTCACGCTAACGCGGTGAATGGTGTTTTTTGGAATATGCTGTCAGCTACAGGAGGTGGTGATGGCCACTAACCTAGATAGCTTTAAAAAAAGCGGCTTGACAGATTTTATGGAGGAGAAGTCAATTCATGGCTACCAATCTTGATCCCTCCTCCTTGGATCTGAGATTGCAAATGCCTTTAGCAGACCAGGGTGGTGTGCTCGGAAGCAGCCGCCGAGAAGGCTCCTTGCTTTCACATCCTGCATGTGAGAGCTCCCAAAGGCACCTGGTGGGCCACTGCGAGTAGCAGAATGCTGGACTAGATGGACTCTGGTCTGATCCAGCAGGCTAGTTCTTATGTTCTTATGTTCTTATGATGAATCCCAAGAAGATACCCATGCAGTCACCATGAGGAAGCTAAGAATGTCAAGAGATGAATCCCAAGAAGATACTCACATGCAGTCAAATTCATGAGGAAGCTTAAGAATGTCAAGAGATTGAATCCCAAGAAGATACCCATGCAGTCACTCATGAGGAAGCTAAGAATGTCAAGAGGATGCATCCCCTAAGAAGATACCCATGCAGCCTTCACCATGAGTGAAGCTAAGAATGTCAAGAGATGAATCCTAAGAAGATACCCTATGCAGTCACCATGAGGAAGCTAAGAATGTCAAGAGATGAATCCCAAGAAGATACCCATGCAGTCACCATGAGGAAGCTAAGAATGTCAAGAGATGAATCCCAAGAAGATACCCATGCAGTCACCATGAGGAAGCTAAGAATGTCAAGAGATGAATCCCAAGAAGATACCCATGCAGTCACCATGAGGAAGCTAAGAATGTCAAGAATGCATGGGAGACCTGGATCCTCCCTGAGCACATATCTTGATTTTCAGAGTGGAAGAAACACATGTGAACGGGAGAAGGAGGAAGAAGAAGAAAGAAGAAGAGTTGGATTTATATTCCCCCTTTCTCTCCTATGAAGAGACTCAAAGGGGCTGACAATCTCCCTTCCCTTTCCACTCCCCACCCCACCCCCAACAACAAACGCCCTGTGAGGTAGGTGGGGCTGAGAGAGCTCAGAAGAACTGTGACTAGCCCAAGGTCACTCAGCTAATCTGAACTCCCCAGATAAGCTTCCACAGCTTAAGCGGCAGAGTGGGGAATCAAATCCAGTTCCTCCAGATCAGAGTGCGCCTGCTCTTAACCACTATGCCACTGCTGCTCCAGGAAGGAGATCACAGACTCTTTTGGAGAGTACATACCCCTTCTTTTGACAAGGTAGGCCAGCTCAAGTGACAGACTGCAGTTTTGGGGGTTTTTTTTAAATGTCAATCACAGGTTAATTCACATAAATATGCTATATCTGTCGCAAGCTCAAGCAATATGCGGTAAATACAAGAAAAAAAAGACAAACAGATGGATCTCAGCTACAGTAATAAAAACCATCATGCCTTGTTGTCACCCAAATGTTCACAATAAAGTTTAACTACACAGACTCTGGTGCTGCTTGAATTATTTTTAAATAGTATGTATAAAATCGGCTGTTGGGGATTTGGGGGGCTGTGTGGCCGAGGTCAGGTAGTTTTTGCTCCTAATCTTGGCTGGCATCTGCACACGGTAAGACATGTGAGAGAAACACACCTTACTGTGACAACGCCTCTGAAAATGTCAGCCACAGTTGTGGGCGAAATGTGAGCAGCGAACACCACCAGACCACAGCCACATAGCCTGGAAAACACACAACAGCCGGTTGATTCCAGCCGTGAAAGCCTTCTACATTATGTACAAGTCTTGATTTGGCTCTGTTTTTGGTTTAGATCAACATTTAAATCAGAGTGTAGCAAACATCAGATCAAATTACGTATTGCTGTTTAAAATAACAAGCAGATGCTCTGACTTCTCTTTGGGAAGGCTGTCTGAAGGCAGGACAGGTAAACTACCGTATACACTCGAGTATAAGCCAACCCGAATATAAGCCGAGGCACCTAATTTTACCACAAAAAACTGGGAAAACTTATTGACTTAGTATTTCAGGGTGGAAAGGTCGCAGGACGCCGCCCCGCGTCGGCCGCAGAGAGGGAAGGATGAATGCCCGCGACCCAGCTGAGTATACTGACTCGAGTATAAGCTGAGGGGAGCTTTTTCAGCATAAAAAATGTGCTGAAAAAAATCGGCTTATACTCGAGTATATACGGTAGTTTGAAATGATCCTCCAGCTTTATCCCCCCTGTAGGGGCTAGTCTAGTGGCAGAAGAGCCTCCATTCCTGTCTGCAGTATATCAGAACAAACTGGGGATCCTTACTGGGAGGGATCTATGTGAGTCCCAGCCTCTTTCTACACCACCAGGCACTGAGATGCTGAACAGTTATTTTTATTTTAACCAAGGATAAAAGTTTCAGAGACGGGGCAGACTTCTAAGGCCGATTCTACTGCCTCGTTATCGTTTTTAGTATGCCGCAAATATTTATCAAAATGCAGCTAACCCATATTTCAAAATTATTGGGAAGCAGCATGGGTTTAGAACACTTTATAGTTCCAAAGTCCATTGCAAGTGCTAATTAGACACACACAGAAGAAGCTGCTATAAAATAACACCATCTGTTTCTTAGAACAACAGCTGGCAAGATAAAAGTGGATCTTAAAAAAAGAGAGAGTTAGAGAAGAGATAATTTCAGCATTGTTTTCCTTCAACTTGCATGGGGTAGAAGTGGGCCAACTCTGTTTTGGCGCTAGGCAAGTTCAACAGCACAGAGTCTAGTGCGTTAATTCCCACTGGATTTTTTTTTTTTTTTGCAAAATTGCAGGTTAAAAATCAAGAGAACAAAGCATAGTCAAGATTATCCAGTCAGAGAATCCTGGAGGATTTGAGTGTAAGGAATTCCCAATCATTTCTCTCCCTCTTACCCCCAATCCCCTGGGGATTCCCAATGTGTAGATTGTAACATCTGCATATTTGGATGGCAGATATAAAATTCCAATTTATTTCCAACAGTTTTTGGTCAAAGATACATGTCCAGTGATGTGGCTCACTGCATAAGATACGGACTTTTTGCAGAGGTTCCCAACGGGATGCCATAGGGCAGTGGTGGCGAACCTTTGGCACTCCAGATGTTATGGACTACATCTCCCATCAGCCTCTGCCAATTGGCCATGCTGGCAGGGGCTGATGGGAATTGTAGTCCATAACATCTGGAGTGCCAAAGGTTCGCTACCACGGCCATAGGGCCTATCAAGGGTTTCCAGAAAATGGATGGGGCTGGTGGAGCTTTTCTCCAGCAAGGCTACTGACTGACTAGGGCGGGGGTCTGCAACCTGTGGCTCTCCAGATGTTCGTGGACTACAATTCCCATCAGCCCCTGCCAGCATGGCCAATTGGTGAATTCCGCAGGGTCTGTAAAACGGTTTTGTTCCACCGGGCTTTTGGTGAGGCCGGTCGCGGATTCCCCCTCTGGGATGCCACCTGTGTTGCGTGCCATTCCACCATCGGCACGCCCAATATAACATCTAATCTACACTGCTCCCCTGTCCGGCCTTGGGTTCGGGCGCCATATACTTATATATTTCTATGATTCTGCTATATTCTTGCTGTATTGTACTGTTGCTGCTATTTTTATGAATTTTGTACATTGTTTTAACCTGATTTAATTTATTTTATTCTGTGTACTGTTGTGTTGGCCTATTGTATGTAGTACTGTGTCTGGCCTAGTGTACACCGCCCAGAGCCCTTCGGGGGTGGGCGGTCTAGAAATTTGATATATAAATAAATAAATTGGCCATGCTGGAAGGGGCTGATGGGAATTGTAGTCCATGAACATCTGGAGAGCCATAGGTCGCAGACCCCTGGACTAGGCAGATTTTTAAAAATATAGCTTTGCCAACGGCGTGAGGATATTCATTGTGTGACTGAGGGTAAACTGAGCAGCCATTCTTTGGCCTGCGGCATAGAAAATACAATGGTGGGGGTTGTGCACTAGGAATCAATGCAATGTGAGCAGTGCACAAATACTGGCTAGCAGCCAGTAGGACTAAACAGCTAAGTAGCTAGTGTGAACAGAGCCCGCAAATGGGGCTATGAGCGTGTCTCATAGCCCCATTTGCAGACTCTGTTCACACTAGCGATGGAGTATTGTGTTCAATATTCAGTCCTACTGACTGCTGGCCATTGGTCCTGTTGCAACCATTCTGTGGCGGCACCCACATACTTTTGTCAGAATTCCAAAGGTGCCTGCAGCTCAAAAACGTCAGGGAGAAGCAGTGGCGTAGTGGCTAAGAGCAGTGGCTAAGAGCAGGTGCACTCTGATCTGGAGGAACCGGGTTTGATTCCCAGCTCTGCCGCTTGAGATGTGGAGGCTTATCTGAGGAATTCAGATTAGCCTGTACACTCCCACACACGCCAGCTGGGTGACCATGGGCTAGTCACAGCTCTACAGAGCTCTCTCAGCCCCACCCACCTCACAGGGTGTTTGTTGTGAGGGGGGAAGGGCAAGGAGATTGTAAGCCCCTTTGAGTCTCCTACAGGACAGAAAGGGGGGATATAAATCCAAAACTCTTCTTCTTCTCTAAGGTAAATATTGCACAGAAAGAAACATCAAAGAACACAATGAGGTGAATGGGCTTTAGAAGACGAAGAGTTGGATTTATATCCCACCTTTTTCTCTTATAGGAGACTCAAAGGGGCTTACAAACTCCTTTCCCTTCTGCGACCACTGCCTAATTTGGGGGCAGCATTGCTGATGGTTAAAAAGGCATTCCCCAACCCACAATCCTGGGCTACAAATAGCACTGCAAACAGCACAGGCTTGTGACTTTGGACTTCCAACATAAGCATGACCAACAGCTGGTAAGATTTGGATTTGATAGTTCCTGCGATTTCTACATTATTTTCTCTCTTTTTCAGGCATCGAGAAGCAAATTCTGTTTTGGTTAATTCTTTGCCGAGTCAAGGCTAAGTGCCCAGTAGTTCCACGACACCGCCAGAAAACTGAGATAAGCGTCTTGTTGACAAGGTGGATTTTGAATGTGCGGAAACCCTGACTTGAAGGCAAATTAGATTAGCTCCTGTTGAAGTTCTGGGAGGAATTTTGGGAGCACCCTGTTTAGAGACAGTTTCCAGAAAAGACACTGAATTATATAATACCGTAAACCAGGGGTGGCGAACCTATGGCATGGGTGCCAGAGGTGGCACTCAGAGCCCTCTCTGTGGGCACGTGCAAACAGAGTGCCCCCCCCCCCACATCTGGGCTGGCCTGGCCTGCTGGGCTCAATTATTAGCATTAAACCTAAGACCTAGTTTTGGGGAAGCAGTGTAGGTAACCCTGTTAAACCCCACTGATTTTCATGCGAAGAACTAAAGCGCAATCCTGTACCTGGGAGTAAGCTCGGTTGCTGGCAATGGGGCTTGCTTCTGAGTAAACCCTCCTAGGGTCGTGATTCACCCATTGGAAGAGTTGCACGGTTGCTTCAAAGCAAAGCCACCGACTACCACAAAGCTTACTCCCGAGTAACGCACGCCTCGGAGCCAACCGTTTTTTCTAAATGAAAACCTCAGTATTCAGGTTAAATTGCCGTGTTCTCACTTTGCGATAACTAAGTCGGTTTTGGGTTGCAATTGGGCACTCGGCCTCGAAAAGGTTCGCCATCACTGCCGTAAACTATCAACTTTTCTCAGTGCGCGTAATTTTAAAATGCAGAGCTCAGCTCTCCTTTTCGCAGAGTCTGGACTGCGCCGGAAGTGGGAAAGGGGGGCAGAATCTTGCCTTGTTGTTTTAGGGTGGATTGCACTCAGCCCTGGTTTTGAGGATCTGGGGAAAGGGAGAGAGAACAGAGAACAGCGTACCAGACTTCATCTGAGAGTACTTCAGCGCAACCGAGTGGCTGGTTCGAGACATCAGTTCAGAAATCCTCTTCCAGTTGTTGCCATACATGGCCTGATACTCCATCAGTTTCCTCTTCTCTTGGTCAGAATACCTAGAGGGCGGGATGAAAGCATCGGTGACAAAGCCGAGCAGAAATAGGGAACATTTCCATTTCAAGAAAAAGGAGAAGTTGTTTTTTTGTCCAATTGATTACGGATGAAAAGTGGTTTATCTTTAACATTAATAGTAGAATTATCAAGGAATTAGTTTATAGGTTTTTTTCCCAGTATTAGATAGTCTGACTGAACATAAAAACTGAACAATGGGTTAAGAGCTCGTGTATCTAATCTGGAGGAACCGGGTTTGATTCCCAGCTCTGCCGCCTGAGCTGTGGAGGCTTATCTGGGGAATTCAGATTAGCCTGTACCCTCCCACACACGCCAGCTGGGTGACCTTGGGCTAGTCACAGCTTCTCGGAGCTCTCCCAGCCCCACCCACCTCACAGGGTGTTTGTTGTGAGGGGGGAAGGGCAAGGAGATTGTAAGCCCCTTTGAGTCTCCTGCAGGAGAGAAAGGGGGGATATAAATCCAAACTCTTCTTCGTCTTCTTCTGATATTGCTGTTATACGTTATGTTAATTGATATATATAACAAAACCTCCTATTTCTGATATCTGAACCGCTCAGGATTCAGGCAGGGACAAGATGAAGAATGGGATCGTCCAAGAGGTACCTGAGAGGTCTGTCAGGATATTTCCATGGTGGGTATCTGCTGCAACTAAAGGCTGGAATCCTGCCATGGGTAGAGCAGAAGTAAGGATTGCTAACTAAGTAAGTAAGTAAGGATTTCTTACCTTTCCCTGGAGTTCCTGGGGTCAAAGATTTTCCTTGCTCTATAATATACAAGTCTCCAGGGTCGGGGAATTCCTTCCGCTGCAAGAAAATGAAACCAAGCCTTAGTTAAAGACACCACACTGATGCCGACAATTCACTTCAGGTTATTGGGGGGAGGGGCGGTTTGAGGCCTACGTTCTAATCCACAAGTCATCTAGATTCAGTCAGACAGCGGTTCATGATACGGCCGGATGAGAATCCATCTCAAAGACTTTGTGGCTACAGTTAAGCTGAAGCAGTCTCTGGAATTCACAAGGTTTTTTAAACAAGAAGGGGGAATCATTTACTCCGAATTCCGAATTCATACCTGCCGGATGTTCAGCTCCCTGTGTGCCTGAAGTGCTCACCTATTGGGTAAGTTTTCTGCTCTGTTTTAACATCAGGGTTGCCCTTATATTGTTTGGACCCGCCGTCCTTCCCTTTTTCTGGTTCGGGGGGACGGTTTGTTAATAGGTCTTTCGGCGCCTTTATTGTATTACCGCTGTTTTAAATGGGATTTTACTGTTTATTTAGTAATTTTAATTATTGGAGCCTAGGTAAATTGTTTTTATTGTTTGCTCCTTGTTAGTATTGGATTGGATTTTATGTTATAAACCGCCCAGAGCCCCTCGGGGGATAGGGCGGTATAGAAAACGAAGCAATAAAAATAAGTAAGTAAGTAAGTAAGTAAGTAAGTAAGTAAGTAAGTCAGTCAGTCAGTCAGTCAGTCAGTCAGTCAGTAAGTAAGTGTCCCTTGTGCTACTGGAATGGAAAGAAGTGTTAGGTAGCAGCAGCAGCGTAGGAGGTTAAGAGCTCGTGTATCTAATCTGGAGGAACCTAATCTAATCTGGGTTTGATTCTCAGCTCTGCCGCCTGAGCTGTGGAGGCTTATCTGGGGAATTCAGATTAGCCTGTGCACTCCCACACACGTCAGCTGGGTGGCCTTGGGCTAGTCACAGCTTCTCGGAGCTCTCTCAGCCCCACCCACCTCACAGGGTGTTTGTGGGGGGTGGGGGGCGGGCAAGGAGATTGTAAGCCCCTTTGAGTCTCTTACAGGAGAGAAAGGGGGGATATAAATCCAAACTACTCCTCCTCCTCTCCTTCTTCTCCTTCTTCTTGCTGGCCCTTACGCTATCCTCCCCAATCAAAAAGGATCCCACAGGTAACTGACTGAGCCCATTCTTCCCCTTTTCCCCCACCTCTTCTTTCTTCCCGCATCCTCCCAGATATCTCACTTTTGCCAAAGCTGAGTGTCGCAGGGGTCACCAAGATGCAGGCATGTTGATGGCACACAGGTGGCATGGTTACTCGCATGCTATGTGTAAGCCTCAGTATCACTGTTTCCCCGCCTGTTTACTCAGCTTTGACTTGTCAGGGAGGAGCAGTGGAAATCTCTCAAGAATGGCAAAATTTATCGTTATCCTAACAGCCAAAGAAGCTGCCCTTTTTGCATAAATATATTAACAAAACAGTCTGCAAACTTACAACGCACTTCACATTTAAGCAGAACTAATGCTGATCAAATTGTTACTGGTTGAACGCTATAATTACAACTATTTACTCATTTTTTGTAGATTATACATTGAAAATACATTGTAAATTGTACACTGAAAAACCTTGACCTGCCTGTAAGTATTTTCATGTTTTGGAAATCAGTTTTACATGTAAATTGTAATTCTTTGTAACAAGTCTTTATTTTGTTTCTTTTCAGAACAGCCGTGAAGTTTAACGAGGCCAGTTAATTATCTGGATTCTGGCTAGCTGTTATCATTGTGTTTTGATTATATTGCCGTGCCGTTCTAACTTGTGTATCTATATATTACTCCAATGGGAGAATGTAAACAATTTTTCCAAAACATTTTGTTACTGTTTGTAAAATTATAGAATTATTTTGGTTACTCATTAGTAAATTGCTACTCCAGTGGGAGAACTAATTTTTGAAGTTATCATTGTAGCCTGTTGGGTACAAGTTTTCTTCATTTTCAATTTAGTGTGTACCTTCCCCTTTTTATTTATGTATTTATTTATGATCAATTTTGTATACCGCCCCTCCCCCGAAGGGCTCTGGGCGGTGAACAACATAATAATAACAACAATAACATTAAAATCCCAATTAAAACAGCGAATTGATTAAAATACTACGGCATCCGACAAAAACTTCATAAAACATAGTAAACCCACCCTGGAAAACAGACCCAGAAAGCTAAGGGCCCCATAAAGGGGGGGGGGGAGGAGGGGGGGCACACATCAGCGGTCGGCCCTTCCGAACGCCCGGTGGAACAATTCGGTCTTACAGGCCCTGCGGAACTCTCCAAGATCCCGCAGGGCCCGGATAGCTGGTGGTAAAGTGTTTTGCTTAGCATGGATCAAGTGACGGAGCCAGCAGAGGTAAGAGGGCTGGACCAGGACTGTGGAGAACCGGGTTCTAATCCCCACTCTCCTGTGAAGTTCAGTGGGTGACTCTGAATCAGCCATTCTCTCTCAGCCCAAGCTACCTCACAGGGCTGTTGTGAGGATAAAATGGGAAGACCGCAAGACCCGTTGGCAGGTCCTTGGAGGAAGGGCAGGATGAAACACGATACTTCCCACACACCTCCTTAAAAGAAAATCTTAAAGAAAAATATGCACCCTTTAGAAACTGCAGGTGATTGGGGAAGGCAATGGCAAACCACGCCGTGAAGGAAGTCTGCCTAGTAAATGTCATGGCGTGGCATCATCCCAGGGGTCAGAAATAACCTAGTGCCATGATGGCGAACCTCTGGCACTCTAGATGTTATGGACTACAATTCCCATCAGCCAATTGGCCATGCTGGCAGGGGCTGATGGGAATTGTAGTCCACAACATCTGCAGTGCCAAAGGTTCGCCACCACTGGTTAGTGCTTGCATAGAGTTTGGTTAATTCTTTAATTTAATTCTGCAACCTTTACCTGTTATCTAGAAAGTTACTCAAGAAGTTATAATTCTCAGAGGTGTTGAAGATCCCTAGAATCAGTGCACAATTTAGCAAAGTTAAGCACTTTTAAGAAAGAACCAGACTTGTGAATGGGAGGCAGTGGCGTAGCGCCAACGGGACAGGGGGGAGACGACACCCTGGGGGGAGCAGCGGCGGAGGCATGGTTGGAGCGTTCCAGGGCGGGCAGTGCCGCGGCAGAAGCACAGAGCGTGCGCACGCCCTGGGCACAGTTTCCCCCAGCTCCGCCTCTGATGGGAGGGTTAGACGCAGAGGTCGCTCCCTCCAGTCACAGTCAAGGGGGCTTCAAAATGCTCTGCGTTGGCTGAATCACACCTTTTCTCTACCGAGAACCAAGCTGTAGCAGAACCCTCACCGATCCTGATGCCGAACAAAAGCCGGGCTTTCAGCTTGTTGATGGCTGCTCGGTCTTCCGGGAAGCGCTGGGTGAACAAGAGCTTCTCTGCACTTTCTATGCCGCTCTCCTGCAAGAAGTCCTCCACGTTCTTTTTCAGCTGGTCGTTTTCCTTCTGGGTAAACTTGCCAAACTTTACTGAAACACCTGCATTAAGGAAGGAAGGAGAAAGTCATGCATCAAAATGTGCTGCGGGATACAGTGATTCCACCCAGGGGCAGCTGGGTCACTGTTGCAGCACATACAAGAGAGAAGAAAACCAAGATGGAGGCCAGGATCCCAATCTACTCTGGGAGGGCAGCGCTTGAATATCATCCCAGTGAGAAAGGAAGACTACAAATTATGTGAATATGTATCTGGGGGGTGGGGGGTGGGGGCTGATTCTCAAAATCTCCTACCCCAAATAATTTTGTTGGTCTCTAATGCATCAAGTCTACCTGTTCTACTGCAGACCAGCACACCTCCCCCTCTTAAACTATCTCATTACACCTCCCTTTGGAGATCACAGAAGCACAGAGTTGGAAGGGAGATACAGGGTCATCTAGTAAACTCCCTGAACAATGGAGGAAAATCTCAACTACCGCTCCCTGACCACACATACCCAGTGACCCCTGTTCCAGCAGTGGTGTAGTGGTTAACAGCAAGTTTGCTTTAATCTGGAGGAACAGGGTTTGATTCCCCGATCTGCCGTCTGAGCTGTGGAGGCTTCTCTGGGGAATTCAGATTAGCCTGCGCACTCCCACACACGCCAGATGGGTGACCTTGGGCTAGTCACAGTTCTTCTGAGCTCTCTCAGCCCCACCCACCTCACAGGGTGTTTGTTGTGATGGGGGAGGGAAAGGAGTTTGTTAGCCCCTTTGAGACTCCTTACAGGAGAGAAAGGGGGGATATAAATCCAACTCTTTTCCTTCTTCTTTGGAGAATCACAGAAGCATGGAAGGGAGACACAGGGCCATCTAAATTCCCTGAAAAATGGAGGAAAATCTCGACTACCTCCCCCTGACCACGCATACCCACTGACCCCTGCTCCAGGCCAGAAGATGGCAACCGCCCATCAGGATCCCTGGCCATGTGAATTTTCTTAATTCATCCACTTAAGGGATGTACCTCTCATTTCTCAATTAGCATCTTTTTTTTTGCTGTATGCTCTGTCCTTCAGAAACGTACTGCCGCAGGGGCACCTGAAGCTCTGCCTGATTTGGTGTTTCTATTTTGTACCCAGCGCTTCAGCTTAAGAACATAAGAGCATAAGAAAGAGCCTGCTGGATCAGACCAAAGTCCATCTAGTCCAGCACTCTGCAACTCACAGTGGCCCACCAGATGCTTTGGGGAGCTCGAATGCAGGATGTGAAAGCAATGGCCTTCTGCTGCTGCTGCTGCCGAGCACCTGGTCTGCTATGGCCTTTGCAATCTCAGATCAAGGAGGATCAAGATTGGTAGCCACAGATGGACTTCTCCTCCATACATCTGTCCAAGCCCCTTTTAAAGCTATCCAGGTGAGTGGCCATCACCACCTCCCGTGGCAGCATATTCCAAACACCAATCACACGTTGCGTGAATAAATGTTTCCTTTTATTAGTCCTAACCCCCCCCCCACCACCACCACCACCATTTTCAATGGATGCCCCCTGGTTTTAGTATTGTGAGAAAGAGAGAAAAATTTCTCGGTCAACATTTTCTACCCCATGCATAACTGTATAGACTTCAGTCATACCCCCACCCCACCCCGCAATCCACGTTGCTTCCTGCAATCCGCGTACTGAAAATATGGACATTGAAGCTGCATCCTCAGTACTCCAAGTTGACAACCCTGCCCTGGCTGGAGAAGTCGAGACTCCTCAGTGCACCATTTGGGGAAAAATTCCATCGCAGGCTGGCTTCCCAGAGAGCAGTGGGCTCAGGATACAGTTGCTTAGCCCTAGTGAAGTTTAGGAAAGGTTCCAGAGACCAACGCATTAACCATAGGTGTCAAACCCGCGGCCCTCCAGATGTTATGGACTACAGGGGATGATGGGAACTGTAGTCCATAACATGATGCTGGCAGGGGATGATGGGAACTTTAGTCCATAACATCTGGAGGGCTGCGAGTTTGACAACTGTGCATTAAACTGAGGAGAAAGGCAGTTCCATGCTAGAAGAAGAAGAGAGGAGTTTGGATTTATATCCCCCCTTTCTCTCCTGCAGGAGACTCAAAGGGGCTTACAATCTCCTTGCCCTTCCCCCCTCACAACAAACACCCTGTGAGGTGGTTGGGGCTGAGAGAGCTCAGAAGAGCTGTGACTAGCCCAAGGTCACCCAGCTGGCGTGTGTGGGAGTGTACAGGCTAATCTGAATTCCCCAGATAAGCCTCCACAGCTCAGGCGGCAGAGCTGGGAATCAAACCCGGTTCCTCCAGATTAGATACACGAGCTCTTAAACCTCCTACGCCACTGCTGCTACCTAACATAATGGCCTCCGAACAAACACATGCATACCTTTTTGCTTGAAATTTTTAAACCGGATCAGGTCTCGTCGGGCCATCTGTTTGACGGCTGATGCAGACAGATTCCTCACGTGGGGGATGAACTCCTCCAGTTCCTGGGTGGCCTTATCCAAATCGGGCACGGCAAGCTTATCACAGTCCAGATACTCATTGTGCTCTATGAAGAATGACTGACTGACTGGCTGAGTAGGACCCTTTGTGGGAGGCAATTCCCTCCCATCCTTGGTGGGATCTGGTAACCTGCAGAGGAAGCAAAACGTATCACGTCGCTGGGCTGGATGGAAACATAATGTGTCGCTCTGGGCTGTTTCACCCCAAAGGATGGAGAACGGCAACCTCATTGCAAAGTCCCAGGTTCGAAACACATCCCTCCCCTGTAGTTAAGAGTTACTGACGGTCAATCTGACGTTGGCAGATCTGTCAGTTAAACAGTCCAATGGCACCTTAAAGACAAATAACACGGATTTCAATGGGAGCTTCTGCAACCCAAAATTCTAGCGCAGTGATGGCGAACCTTTTCGAGACCGAGTGCCCAAACTGCAACCCAAAACCCACTTATTTATCGCAAAGTGCCAACACGGCAATTTAATCTGAATACTGAGGTTTTAGTTTGGAAAAAAACGGTGGGCTCCGAGGCGTACATTACTCGGGAGTAAGCTTGGTGGTAGTCGGTGGCTTTGCGTTGAAGCAACCGTGCAACTCTTCCAATGGGTGAATCACGACCCTAGGAGGGTTTACTCAGAAGCAAGCCCCATTGTCAGCAACCAAGCTTACTCCCAGGTAAAGTATTGTGCTTTATTTATTTATTTATTTATTTTTTCGATTTATTATACCGCCCCATCCCCGTAGGGCTCTAGTTCTTCACATGAAAATCAGTGGGTTTAATAGTGCTTAACAGGGTTACCAACACTGCTTCTCCAAAACTAGGTCTCAGGTTTAATGCTAATAATTGAGCCCAGCGGCCCAGGCCAGCCCTAGATGTGTGCATGGGGGGGTGTGATTTCCCCCCACATGATGAACTCTGTGCGTGCCCACAGAGAGGGCTCTGAGTGCCACCTCTGGCACCCGTGCCATAGGTTCGCCATCACTGGTCTAGCGGCACCTAAAAAGGGGGAACAGACCTCCTCCATTGTCAACCCCACTTTCCATCTAACACGTTTTTATTCCAACCTTCTTCCAAGGGACTCAGAGTTCTCCTTTTCCCTGTTTTATCCTCACAACCCTTCTAAAAGAGAGAGTGGATAACTCCAGATCACCCAGCCAGCATCATAGCAGAGTCAGGATTTGAACCCAGACCTCCCACTTCCTAACCTGGCGCTTGCAAACTGCCTCCCTCCCCTTGCTTCTGGCAATCTGTCCCCCAGCTGTGCTTTTCTTTCATCCTTGCAGCAAAACTGAGAAAAAGATCTTTGGAGATGTACTGTTGAAGGTTTTCACAGCTGGAATCATGGCTGTTGTGGAGTCTCTGGGTCGCGTGGCTGTGGACAGGCAGTTTTACTTCCAATCGGTTGTTGTGGGAGTTGGTTGTGCCTTCAGATCTTGTTCAACGCTTGCATGGTTGGCATCTTCAGAGGTGTATCACAGAGGAAAGTCTGTTACACACTGTAACAGACTTCCCTCTGTGAGACACCTCTGAAGATGCCAGCCACAGATGCAGGCAAAACGTTAGGAACAAGATCTACCAGACCACAGCCACACAGCCCGGAAAACCCACCAGAACCAGTTGAATCCGTCCATGAAAGCCTTCGACAAGACATTAACTCCAAATGTTTCACCCGATTCTATGGCTGGTATCTTCAGAGCATGTCACGGTAACGTGCATGTCTCTGTCACGAAGACATTTTGCTGTGACAGACCTCTGAAGCTGCCAGTCATAGATATGGGCAAAATGTCAGTAGCAAAAACATCAGGAGCCACACAGCCTGGAAACCCCACAACAGCCAGACCTTCAGAGAGGTTACGAGGAGGGGGTTTGTGGTTTCCAAGAGTGCAGAAATCCTGATTGCACATCCATTTTGTTCCTAAAAATACCCTCTCCCAATCTCTACGCGTAAATCTGAGTTTAAACAAACGAACTCATCTCAAAAAGGATATCGGAGACATAGAAAAGGTGCAGAGGAGGGCAACGAAGATGGTTGAGGGACTGGAGTACCTTCCTTATGAGGAGAGGCTGCAGCGTTTGGGACTCTTTAGTTTGGAGAGGAGGTGTCTGAGGGGGGATATGATTGAAGTCTATAAAATTATGCATGGGGTAGAAAATGTTGACAGAGAGAAATTTTTCTCTCTTTCTCACAATACTAGAACCAGGGGCATCCATTGAAAATGCTGGGGGGAAGAATTAGGACTAATCAAAGGAAACACTTCTTCACACAACGTGTGATTGGTGTTTGGAATATGCTGCCACAGGAGGTGGTGATGGCCACTAACCTGGATAGCTTTAAAAAGGGCTTGGACAGATTTATGGAGGAGAAGTCGATCTATGGCTACCAATCTTGATCCCCCTTGATCTCAGATTGCAAATGCCTTAGCAGACCAGGTGCTCAGGAGCAGCAGCAGCAGCAGAAGGCCCTTGCTTTCCCATCCTGCATGTGAGCTCCCAAAGGCACCTGGTGGGCCACTGCGAGTAGCAGAGTGCTGGACTAGATGGACTCTGGTCTGATCCAGCAGGCTAGTTCTTATGTTCTTATGAACTGGCCAACACTGTCTCTAATCAGGCCGGGATACTGTATAGATCTCCCCAACCTTTTTTTGAGCCTGAGCCGCCTTTCCTATTCTGACACGGTGTGGTGAGTGCAGAGACAAAACGGCTGCTGCAGAAAGTGGACCCAGACAGAAAATGGCTGCCACAGCTTTCCGTCAATCTCCCAGTAAAGACCCCTGAGCTGTGTGGCAGCTTTGGCCAAAGCAAGTTTAAAAAATCTGCACAGTCAATCAAATATTCAATAGCCAATCAAATATCCAATCAATAGCCAATCCAAAGCCTCGCAGGCCAATGTCCTACCAGGCCTTGCCCGTTTTTTAAAAACACTTGGTGGGTGCCATGACACCCACGGCACCATGTTGGGGGCCCCTGGGGTTCAGAATGCTGTGAATCACTGAAACAGATATCAATAAGATTTTGTGTTTGCCTGACCCATTCCCTCAAAGGATACGTACTTGTTGCTATCTTCCAAAGGGACACGTGTGACCCGTGATTTATTTCCTATCGAGTCATGAACAGTAGCAGATTTCACAGTTTCTTCCATTTCAGAGCCTATATCGGTGGTATCGGAGTCCACCACGTCAGAAGATTTTGTATGCTTGCGTGGCTTCCTTGGGGCAACGTTGACATTAGCAGGGTCTTCCACGTCACAAGGTTTCTTATGTTTGCGTGGCTTCGTTGGGGCAACATCAACATTAGCAGGGTCTTCCACGTCAGAGGATTTTTTATGCTTGCGTGGCTTCCTTGGGGCAATGTCGACATTAGCAGGGTCTTCCACGTCACAAGGTTTCTTATGTTTGCGTGGCTTCGTTGGGGCAACATCAACATTAGCAGGGTCTTCCACGTCAGAGGATTTTTTATGCTTGCGTGGCTTCCTTGGGGCAATGTCGACATTAGCAGGGTCTTCCACGTCACAAGGTTTCTTATGTTTGCATGGCTTCGTTGGGGCAACATCGGTACTTTCAGGGTCTTTCACGCCAGAAGATTTCTTATGTTTGCGTGGCTTCGTTGGGGCAACATCGGTACTGTCAGGGTCTACCATGCCAGAAGATTTCTTATGTTTTCGTGGCTCCGTTGGGGCAACATCGGTACTGTCAGGGTCCTCCATGCCAGAAGATTTCTTATGTTTGCGTGGCTTCGTTGGAGCAACATCGGTACTGTCAGGGTCTTCCATGTCAGAAGAATTTTTATGCTTCTGTGGTTTCCTTGGTATAAAGTCAGTGCTACCAGAGTACTCCACAGAAGAATTTTTATGCTTGCGTGGCATCCTTGGGTCAACATTGGTAGTATCAGGGTGTTCCAGGGTAGAAGATTGTTTATGCTTGTGTGGATTCCCTGGGTCAACATTGAAACTATCAGGGTCATCTACGGCAGAATAATTTGTATGCCTGTGTGGCTTGATTAGGACCACGTTAATACTATTAGGGTCTCCCACGGCAGAAGAATGTTTATGCTTGCGTGGCTTCCTTGGGACAACACCAAGACTATCAGGGTCTTTCGAGGCAGGAGAATTTTTATGCTTGTCTGGATCGATTGTGCCAACGTCGGTACTATCAGGAACTACCACGGCAGAAGATTTTTTATGCTTGCGTGGCTTCCTTGGGACAACACCAATGCTATCAGGGTCTTTCGAGGCAGGATAATTTTTATGCTTGTCTGGATCGATTGTGCCAACATCGGTACTATCAGGAACTACCATGCCAGAAGATTTTTTATGCTTGAGTGGCTTCCTTGAATCAACATCAATACTATCAGGGTCTTCCACGGCAAGATAATTTTTATGCTTGTGTGGCTTTGTTGGGGGAACATTGGTACTATCTGGGTCTTCCGTGGCAGAAGATTTTTTATGCTTGCGTGGCTTTGTTGGATCAACATCGTTACTATCTGGGTCTTCTGTGGCAGAAGGTTTTTTATGCTTGTGTGGCTTCCTTGGGTCAACATCAGTACTATCAGAGTCTTCCACAGCAGAAGAATTTTTATGCTTCCGTGGCTTCCTTGGAACAACATTGGTACTATTGGAGACTTCCACGTCTGAAGAGTGTTTATGCTTGCGTGGCTTCCTTGGGACAACATCGAGTCTATTAAGGTCTTCCACGGCAGAAGAATTTTTATGCTTGTGTGGCTTTGTTGGATCAACTTCACTACTATCTGGGTCTTCCGTGGCAGAAGATTTCTTATGCTTGCGTGGCATCCTTGGCACAACATCGGTACTATCAGGGATTTCCATATCAGAAGACTTTTTATGCTCGTGTGGTCTCCTTGGGTCAATGTCGGCACTATCTGGGTCTTCCACGGTAGGAGAATTTTTGTGCTTGTGTGGTCTCCTTGGAACAACATTGGTACTATCGGAGACTTCCACGTCTGAAGATTGTTTATGCTTGCGTGGCTTCCTTGGGGCAACATCAATACTATCTGGGTCCTCCATGGCAGAAGAATTTTTATGCTTGCGTGGTTTCTTTGGGGCAACAGGACTATCCAATCCAGGAAGAATGTCCAGCTTGGTTGCCCTTTCCTTCTGGGAGAAACTCGAATACTGTGTTTGATACAGTAAGGAGGGGAAGAGTTCTAGTTCCGTGTCCTGCACACTATTGTGGCTTGCTTCCTCATGCTTGTCTGCTGAACTTGCAGAGCCAATCGTATTTTTCAACGACCCAGTGGACACTTCAATAGCCTCATCCTGCTTGGCTTTCTTCTTTTTGACACCTCTGTCACTCCAGTGTTCGTTTCCCAAACAATTTGCCTTGTGTTGACTACTAGCCTTTTCTTGACTCAGTGGGACACAGAGCTGCTCGCCGTTCTCTGGCTCATGTTTCCTTTTCTTCTTCTTCTTCTTCTTCTTGGGCTTGAACACTCCTGTTCCTGCCTCACTGGTCAGCTCACTCTCAGTTGTGGTGCAAGAATAGTCTGACTGGGCATCAGATCTGTCCTGGCCGGATTTCTTCTTGGATTTCTTTTGAGGAGCCTCGATACCTTCAGAAGGTTGGTCATCAAAGCGCCAGGGCAAAATGGAGGGATCAGATGCGAAAGGTGAACAAAAGCCAGCGCCAACAAGCTGCAGGTGCGTTTCCCTGGGAAGTTTCTTTCTCTTCCTTTCCTTCTTTTTCAAAGAGTCCGAAATATGAAAACCATCTATACATGATTCCTCAGTTGCATTTGTCATCTCCTTTAAAATAACAAAGAGAGGATTAAAACATACACAGGCAAAGCCCCCAATCTTTAAGCCTTTTTCTCAATGGAAAGGTACACAACCCCCTTAGTCGTATTTTGCCCCCTTTTCCATCTTTTCAACTTCTACAACACAGGTGTCAAACTCGCGGCCCTCCAGATGTTATGGACTACAGTTCCCATCATCCCCTGCCAGCATGATGGCATGGGGATGATGGGAACTGTAGTCCATAACATCTGGAGAGCCGCGAGTTTGACACCTATGTTCTGCAATATCTGTTTCTAGACATGGCAACCAGAATCATACACCATACTCCAAATTCAAGTGCACCACAGACTTATATAAAGGTGGCTGGCTTTTATTTTTAATCCTGGTAAGATGTTTACCTTTTGAAAAAATGATGCCTCACACTGAATTGCCACCTCCTCCAAGCAATTCACTAGACTCCAAACATCTCTCAGTCTCCACCAGTTCAGACCCCAATATAAGTAAAGTTAGATTAGCCCCGCCCCCACCATGTGCATCACTTTTCCTTACCTACGCTGAACTTCATCTACCTCTCTGTTGCTTATTATTATCATGATTTCATGCCACATGGGCACGGGGCAGTTTCTAACACTTGAACAATAGCAGTTCAGCGATTTGTAAACTCACAGTAAAATTCACAATAATTTAAATGTTATTATAGTCATTACAATCACATTAAAGTCAGTATGTTTCCATTGATGGCGCTGAATTTCTCAGCACTGAGGAATGTAAACGAAATAGGGCAAAAATGAAAAAGCAAGGCCAGCCATCTTAAGATTTGATTTATCACATATTCCAAATGCAGACAGCGTTGGCCTGGAGCACAATAGTGTTTTTTCAACCTCCCGATCTGAAACATGGAAATATTTATGTACAATTTTATCCAGCCATCTTGGAGCATAAATAGAATAAGGGGGGGGGGGTTTCCATATGTTCCATCTTGTTTCAGTCAGGTGGCTGCACCATCTGTGTTCCAAACATTTCGTGGCGTAATACAAAGTCAAGGACTGCTGAGACAGTGAACGCTTTGAGCTACAGTACAAAAATGGAGAACATTTAATGTACTGATAAGGCATCATTCCATTGGGGTGCTGTGTGGTTTCCGGGCTGTATGGCCGTGTTCTAGCAGCATTCTCTCCTGACATTCCTGAAGATGCCAGCCACAGATGCAGGCGACACATCAGGAGAGAATGCTGCTAGAACACGGCCACACAGCCCGGAAACCACACAGCACCCCAGTGATTCTGGCTGTGAAAGCCTTCGACAATACATCATTCCATTAATTAACTCCCAATGTTAATCCACTCCTGACAGATCCTGGAGACTCCACAGTCAGCATATCCTTGGCTCAGCCATGATGACCAAAATGAATCTTATTCACTGGAAAACAGGTTGACACTACACAGCTTTATGGACCCAGAGTTGCTATGAAAAGTGGCTGAGAGCTGGCTGTTTGGAAACCGAACACATAGGGAAGACAAGATGAAATTCCCTTGTCAACGTAATTGGCGGCACAGCCAAAACAAAGCTAAAAATAAGGCTAAGAGGCTGGCCTTTTGCCACAGTAATTCTAGGAACTAACACGGTTGTACAGGACAATTGTTTAAGGGAAGGGATATTATAAGGGCCCCGACCTGGATGGCCCAGGACAGCCTGATTTCTTTATATCTCAGACACTAAGCATGGTCAGGCCTGGTTAGTGGTTGGATGGAAGGCCACCAAGGAAACCCAGGGCTGCTACGCAGAGGCAGGCAATGACAAACTACCTCTGGGTGTGTCTTTCCTAGGAGGTGACCACATATGATAAGCACAATTACTTAAACACAGGTTATATTTTCCTTGATGAAGGACAGAAGCTAAACTGCAGAAGCAAAAACATGGAGAAATTTGCCTGCAGCTTAGCTCCCACTTCCGAGATTGGAATTCTATGACCAATGCATAACAAAGGCATCAAACAGGGGTGCCAAACATGCAGCCCAGGGGCCAGATCAGGTTCCTTGAGCGGGCTTATCAGGCCTGCTAACTACCTCAGGCAACCCCACCACGTTCCCGATCTGGCCAATCCAGGCACTCCCTGCCCAACCTACTCCCAATGTGGCACAGCAAACTCACCATGGGCTGGCCAGTCCAGACATCCACCCACCCTACTCCTGATCAGGCCTGGTGAGCCCTCACCAGTCCAAGAACACCCCCCCCCCATTCTGGCCCAGTAGGCCTGCACCCACCCAGCTCTCAACTGGGCTTGGCAAGCTTGCTGAAGTCTCACCAATCCGGGCACCCACCCACTCCGTTTCCAATCTGGCAGTCACCCCTTCCATGCCAATCTGGGCTGGCGAGCCTGCAGTGGGCTGAACAGCTGAGTTGGCAACCCCCCTTCCAGTGCCATTCCGGGCAGGCGAACTCACCATGGATTGACCAGCTGAGATAACCAACCTCCCCCCTCATGCCAATCGGGCTTGCAAGCCTGCTGGGAGCTTGTCAGTCAAGGCAGCCACCACCCAGCCTGGCCCAACCAAATGACATTTATGTCATATCTACCTTTGTAACAAATGTTTTCAACACCCCTGGAGTAAAAGGCTTAAAGCAAGGCACATTCAACAGTCTCTCATCCTTTCTCGCCTTCACAGCCTTATTCCATCTTAATTTGTTCCTCTTGTGATAGAAATTTTAGCTGCAAAGACCACAGTTGAGAAATATATGAGTAACAGGATGGGGAATAAGTAACGGCTGTTGAAATGCTATGACTGCAATTTTGCAAAAATCATTAAACGCGTTTGCTTATGTATATGAAAGCTCTCAAGTGCTGACCTAGTGGTATTTGACAAACATGTTTACCTCAGCTAGCTATTCTTTTGCTGATTATGCTCAGTTGACAAAAATATACATAGTTCAGAGGTGAGATCCAGCAGGTTCTCACAGGTTCCCGAGAGTAGGTTACTAATTATTTGTGTGTGCCGAGAGGGGGTTACTAATGGGTGATTTTGCCACGTGATTTTTGCCTTAGTTACGCCCCTCCTCTCAGCAGTAGCATGCAGAACTTGAAGCAGTCTAGCAGGAGGTGCACCGGCGTGCGTGGCAGCCTGCGCCTGCGTGCATTCGTTTCCCGCCCAAGGATTGGTGCAGTGGCTACGTCCTTGCCACAGCCCTGCCCAGGAATGCCCGGCCACGCCCCGTCATGCCCCGCCCAGCCCCATTGGCGCTACGCCACAGTTTGAATCCCACCACCATGGTAACCTGTTACTAAAATTTTTGGATCCCACCACTGATATAGTTACATGAGTGACCAATTGATATGCTGAATGTATTCTTTTCACATATATAGGAATTTGCTTATTTGTAAAATTGTAGACTGTGAGCCTTCGTGGTCAACTAGGATTGGTCAGGAGGACAAGTCAAAGATGCCTTAAATTGAGCTGTGCTGCGACACAGACCTTCAGAGACCACATCCTAGGGGCTTTCTCTCCATGCGTGCAGACATGCTATCCTAAATGAATAAAGCGAACTTGCTACTAGCTAATTGTGTTGGACTCCGTGCTTGGTACGAGATTCCATAACACTCCTAGCTCCTATTTACAAGTAAGTAGGAACCCAGGATACTGAATTTATAGGCAGAACAAAATTGCTGCAGTCTTACTTTAAAATACTGACTGCCTACTGAAGATATGCCAATAACGGTTGACTTGATTTGCCACACGATCTGTTCCTCATTTCTAACGCCCCTTTCCACCAAGCTCACAGAAGTGTGATTGCCTCGCCTCTTAATAATGCTCACAACATCCCTGTAAAGTAGGCTATATTGAGACTGATTAGTTCAAGATAACCCAGGCTGGTTCATGCTGAGACTCAGGATTCCCTCACTCGTTACAGCTTCAATCCAAATTAGGATCACTACCCCCGTAACTACCTTTTGTTGTCGTTGATCGCATTAAAATCTGGATCGGGATTAAACAGCCATTCAGGTTCCCGGCTTCAGCCTTCCCCACAGACGTGCACTCACCAACCACACGGCTCCCCACACTCCACTTCCGTCTTCTTTGTATCACTTCCTCCGGAAAAGGAAGAACAAAAAAAAAGAACACTGTTTAATGGCCCTGGCGGTCGCCAAAGGAAATCGTCATAGAGATGCTGAAGCCCAGAGCGGCACCACGAATCAACCAAAGCCCATAGCCGACGGAGGCTTTCGGTTTTGCTTTGGTTTTTTTAAAACCGGAACCGGAAGCAAGCGGGTCAGCCGCGCGAGGACAACGAAAGAAAGGATGAGGATTTTTTTCCCTGTGTTGTGCCGCTCTAGCCCTCCCCCTCGATGACCGGCGCCTAGAAAAGGGTGGAAAAGGGGGACAACTGAGCGCGGGGCTTCCTGCCGGAAGTGGCGCGAGCAGGGGCGGGGCGACGAGCGCGCCCTGAAGGAAGGGGAGACAGGGGAAGCGTGAGGCGGAGCCGGCGGAGGGGGCCCATGGCCTGGTCCCGGAGGCCGCCGCCTGGAGAAGGAGGTGAGGGAGAGGGGAGGCTGTGGCCCCGCTGGCCTCGCCTCAGGGATGTTGGGTGGGCCTGGGGAAGCCCTGTCGCCCTCCCGTGCAGGCCCCGCCCCTCGTTTTCGTCCCGCCCCGCCCCTAAAATACCCCCCCTCCTCCTCCTCCCCTGCTTCCCCCCCACCCGGAGACGTCGCCGTGCATTATCCTTGTTCAGGGGCCGGGCTCTCCCGTAGCAAAAGTGAGTCCCTTCATCAAGGAGAGGGTTATGGGGCGTTTATAACAATTGCCTTTTTGTTGTTGTTAATCTTCTTTATTGAATCCAAAGTCAAAACAAAATTCTCAATGGCACGTCCGTCAATACACGTTTAACCGCGTAAGGTCTGCAGTGCAGTTTTGTCCTTCGACAACATCCTTTCCCCATAAACATAACTCTAATGTTTGCAGCTTGGAAAAAAAAGTCATGAAGGTGAAACTATGATAAGGAGTTGCAAAAGTGGAATGGATGAAAAGAACGGCTGCAGTTTAAAAGCAGAGATGAGTGAAAGTTTACAGCGGGTGAAACCACTGTTGTGTTATGTAATGACATCACTCTTCTCTTTTCTCAATGCACCTTCCTGAATTCATCCAGCGTAATGTAACATGTTCTGTTTAGCCTGCCTTGGAGATTTTCTAATGCTTTTCTCTCTCCCCGCTCAGTCTTGGAGCTGATAAGATTATTAATGCTGCCACAGGAGGTGGTGATGGCCACTCACCTGGATAGCTTTAAAGGGGGCTTGGACAGATTTATGGAGGAGAAGTCGATTTATGGCTACCAATCTTGATCCTCCTTGATCTGAGATTGCAAATGCGTTAATGCGTTGTCTTTGGAACCTTTCCTAAATTTCACTAGGGCTAAGCAACTGCATCCTGAGCCCACTGCTCTCTGGGAAGCCAACCTGCGATGGAATTTTTCCCCAAATGGTGCACTGAGGAGTCTCGACTTCTCCAGCCAGGGCAGGGGTGTCAACCTGGGGCACTGAGGATGCCGCTTCAATGTCCATATTTTCAGTACGCGGATTGCAGGAAGCAACGTGGATTGCGGGGTGGGGTGGGGGTATGATTGAAGTCTATGCAGTTATTCATGGGGTAGAAAATGTTGACCGAGAAATTTTTCTCTCTTTCTCACAATACTAGAACCAGGGGGCATCCACTGAAAATGATGGGGGGGGGGGGGAAATTAGGACTAATAAAAGGAAACATTTATTCATGCAACTCAAGATTGGTGTTTGGAATATGCTGCCCAGGAGATGGTGATGACCACTCACCTGGATAGCTTTAAAAGGGGCTTGGACAGATTTATGGAGGAGAAGTCTTATCTGTGGCTACCAATCTTGATCCTCCTTGATCTGAGATTGCAAATGCTGTAGCAGACCAGGTGCTCAGGAGCAGCAGCAGCAGCAGTCCCTTGCTTCACATCCTGCATGTGAGCCCCCAAAGGCACCTGGTGGGCCACTGCGAGTCGCAGAGTGCTGGACTAGATGGACTCTGGTCTGATTCAGCAGGCTCTTATGTTCTTAATGTGTGTATTTTTTTAGCCAAAACTGGTCTCCAAAGAGACAACTCTAGGACTGTTGAAGGTATGGTACTAAATGTACATGTGGATCTAGTGGTGGAGACTCTATGGCACAGGGCATGGTTAGATACAGAATGCCTAAGCCCTCCCTCTCCAGCTAACTGAATGTGCCACCAATTGTAATGCACAGTAGATGAGGAGAGGAATCTGTGCCCTGAACTAGTATAGCTAGTTTGAGCAGCTCTGAAGGGAGGGACCATTTGCAGTCTACAAGTCCTAGAAGATGTTTTTGTTGATTGCCTTTTTGGTCTAGTGCTTCATCTGGCTTGTTGCTGCTGTTACTTGTTAAAGGTGCTGATCAAATATACTATCAGAATGCTACTTTACATTCTCATAGAATCATAGAGTTGGAAGAGACCCTAGGACAGTGGTGGCGAACCTTTGGCACTCCAGATGTTGTGGACTACAATTCCCATCAGCCCCTGCTAGCATGGCCAATTGGCCATGCTGGAAGGGGCTGATGGAAATTGTAGTCCATAACATCTGGAGTGCCAAAGGTTCACCACCATGGCCCTAGGGCCATCAAGTCCAACCCCCCCCCCCCAATACAGGAACACATAATCAGAGCATTCTGATGAGTATGTTTATTTGTTGTGCTTATCGGCCAGCTTTCTGCCTTTTTATTTTCCAGGTCGCTTGCAATTAAAAAATTGCACGATATTATAAAGCAAAGTTTTCTGAACTTTTCAGTTTCATACTGAAAATCTAATATGTGAAGTTTAAATTACAAGGAAGTTTTTTCCTAATAGAACTCTTGGGTGTTCTAAAAAATTAGTTTGCACATTGTACGTTAGTTACGTGAATGTTTTGTAAGATTTGTTTCATTAAGAGAATGGTTATGCAAATGTAATCAAGAGTCTTTGTGAGTGTACTAGTGGAATTTAGCATTTTGCACAACTTTTTTCCTGCCTTGAACCAGGACGTGGTAAACTTTTTATCTAGCTAGCTTATGTGTAACTTGACATGTGTGTATGGAGTGCTAACTAGCTTAGCAAAGTTAGGGAATGGTTTCCTAATTTTTCATGATTAGATTTGAATGTTTGCATCATTGCATTTTACTGTGTGTTTCTTCTGTTTTGTGGCCCCTTGACCCTGCTGTTTCCCCCTCCCCAAGACCTCCATAAATTGAATTCACTGTGAGGATCACTCATATTGTGTGAATAAGTGGGCTCTGGTCTGTTAAAGTTTCTGTAAAATTTATTAAATGTCCTAAAGTATCACGAGCCTTTGCTTATTCTGGATTTGTCTTCCTTTGTTTTCGTTGAGTGATAGATTTTTGAATTACTATACAATCCCTCCATGTTTTTTTTAAAGATGTTTTTGCTTTCTTGGTGTTATGAGAATGTGTTTTTTTAATCTGATAAATTTTTTTCCCTGGAGTGAAAGAGCTCTTCCCCTGAGTCTTTGAGCAGTGCAGGATTGTCAACAATTCTGTGTTTTCCCACCAAGGGCTATGCCTTCTCCTTTCATGGGCTAGAAGCTGATACTCCCACAGGGAGGCTGGTAAGATTTAAAGTGTAAACACACTGCATTGTTGGCATCTCAGAAGATGAATGGCTGTTTGAGTACAGTTGTTTTGTGTTTCATATTGCCCATTGTATTGATATTATTTTTCTTCCTAGAAATAAATTTCCATTGAATCTGTCCTAAATTGTGTATTGACTTGACTTCTGGGTTGGGAAAATAGAGATTAATATATTGTGTGCCATATGCTAAAAGTGCTCCTTTCTCATGTTGAATGATAGTAATTTATTTTTGTTTATCTTATTAAATTTGATACCCCACTCTTTCCCAACAAAAGCTGGGCTCCGCATGGCTTCCATACATTTAAAATCTATTTAACAACAGTATTCTGAGCAATTTAAATATTAAGATACAATCCATAACTTCTTTTCAGTGGCAACCATTCAGGTGTACATAACCTAGAAGAAGAAGAGTTTGGATTTATATCCCCCCTTTCTCTCCTGTAGGAGACTCAAAGGGGCTTACAATCTCCTTGCCCTTCCCCCCTCACAACAAACACCCTGTGAGGTAGGTGGGGCTGAGAGAGCTCCGAAGAACTGTGACTAGCCCAAGGTCACCCAGCTGGCATGTGTGGGAGTGCACAGGCTAATCTGAATTTCCCAGATAAGCCTGCACAGCTCAGGCGGCAGAGCTGGGAATCAAACCCGGTTCCTCCAGATTAGATACACAAGCTCTTAACCTCCTACGCCACTGCTGCTCCTAAATCTAGCCATCCCTATCCCATCATAAATCTACTCACGGTGCAGATGGGGAGGAGAAGGGCAAGCTCAAGGGGCCAGCAAGATGAAACAGACCCATAGTTGCCTCAACCAAAGGCCTGGTGGAACATCTCCGTTTTGCAGCCCTGTAGAACTGGTTAAGGCCCCACTGGGTCTTGGTGTCAGATGGAGCTCAACCAGGCTGAAAGGGCCCTGACCCTGGCTAAGGCTGACCGAATGTCCTTGGGGCTAGGGACCACCAGGAGGTTAATTCTGGAGGACCAAAGTGTTCTCCATGGGCATTATGGGGAGATGTCCTGAAGATATGAAGGTCCCTGGCTGCTCATGGTTTTAACACTTAACATGAAAACCTTGAACCTGATCTGGAATTCAGGTGGCAACCAGTACAGTTGACAGAGCACCGGTGTAATGTGCATTCTTACCGAAGTCCCAGTAAGAACTCTCGCTGCAGCATTTTGGATCAGTTGCAATTTCTGGAGCAGTCTCAAGGGTAGGCCAGCACAGAACAAGCTAACAGTAATCCAGCCTGGAGATTATTGTTGCATGGATTACTGTGCAAGGTCTAAGTGGAACAGGTAGGGAACCAACTGTATTGTCGAAGGCTTTCACAGCCGGAACCACTGGGGTGCTGTGTGGTTTCCGGGCTGTATGGCTGTGTTCTAGCAGCATTCTCTCCTGACGTTTCGCCTGCATCTGTGGCTGGCATCTTCAGAGGATCTGATGGTAGGAATGGAAAGCAAGTGGAGTATATATACTGTGAGGTCAAAAGGTGAGGCCTTCATGGACAATTTCAACAGGAAGGAAGAAACCATGAAAATGAACAGAATTTGGCGGCCAGTGTTGAAAAACTCTAGAATCAAGACAGTGATTGATCAGCTCCACACAAACACAGGGCAACTATAGACTATAGCACTCAAAAGAAACAAAGACCAGGATACTTCTATTCAGATCCATTCAACTATTGACCTTGCTACCTTCATTGTTACTCCCACGCTACAGACTTCTCTGTGACTCACATGCCAGGCTACTCTATTCAGATGGCCTCACCTTTTCACCTCACAGTATATATACTCCACTTGCTTTCCATTCCTACCATCAGATCCTCTGAAGATGCCAGCCACAGATGCAGGCGAAACGTCAGAAGAGAATGCTGCTAGAACACGGCCATACAGCCCGGAAACCACACAGCACCCCAGGGAACCAACTGTCTAGCCTGGTGGAGGTAGAAAAAGGGCACTCTCGCCATATGCATGATCTGGGTCTCCATAGATCAGGGGTAGGGAACCTGTGGCTCTCCAGATGTTCTGGAACTACAATTCCCATCAGCCCCGGCCAGCATGGCCAATTGGCCATGCTGGCCAGGGCTGATGGGAATTATAGTTCCTGAACATCTGGAGAGCCACAGGTTCCCTACCCCTGCCATAGATAGAGAAGACTCCAGAGTCACATCCAGGTTTTAACAGAGGAGGCAAGTGTTAACGCTACTCCTTCCAATTTTGGCAGTTGACCCCACTCCACCCCCAGTCCCAGGACCTTTGATTTTGCTGGTTTAAGCTTCAGCCTGCTGTGTCTCAATAATCCCACCGCAGTCTCCAAACTCTCTGGGGCAGTGGCCAGCTGGCCCTTCATCAAAAGAAACAGCTGAGTGTCATCAGTATATTGATGACAACCCTGCCCAAAGCTCTGCACCAGCTGTGCCAAGGGTTGTATAAAGATGTTAAATGACATTAGGGAGAGGATTGCATCCTGCAGCCCTGCACCAACTAGAGGGCATCGCTGGGACATCTCCTCCCCAAATGCTACCTTCTGTCCCTGATCCTGGGGAAACAAGGTCAGCCATTTCAAGGCTGTACCCCGAAGTCTAGTAACGGTGAACAGGAGAGTGAAGAGGTCATTTGACCGTGGCAAATGCTGTGGTGAGATCTAAAAGCACCAGCAGAGTTGACTAACCTTGACCCAGCTGGAGGCGGAGCTCATCTGTGATGGCAACCAGCAAGGTCTCCGTCCTGTGGCCAGGGCGGAAGCTGGACTGGAATATGTCATCCGGAAGTACCTGCAGTTACTCTGCCACCACTCTCTCAATAACGTTACCCAGTGGTGGGATCCAAAAATTTTAGTAACAGGTTCCCTCACCAGCCCGCCCTCAGCAAAGGGGGCAGAGGCGTACTTAGGCAAAGCTGAGCCCTGGGCAAAACCTGAGTTGGATGCCCCCCCATGGGCAGCCACCCCACCATGACCCCCCCAATATTTTTTGCACCAGGTCATTTCTAAATCATCATCAGATTATAGAAAATGCCCCAACTCACAAATCTGAACACAGCAATGGTGAAACACACAGGCTCTTTGATAGAGACGGGTGAGATAAAAGGTACGAAAGGCTGAGAATCAATGAATTGCAGTACCTGAAAGGGATTAACCCAGTTCAGGTAGTCACATTATTAGTCGCAATTGCTATATGGAACCTTCACGTTCAAAGGCAGGATGCCTCTTGGGGAGGCGAGGGCGTGGAGATGGAAAAGTGGACCCAATTAGTAACCCCCTCTCGGCACACACAAATAATTAGTAACCCACTCTCGGGAACTGGTGAGAACCTGCTGGATCCCACCTCTGAGGTTACCCAGAAACTATACATTTGAAACTGGGTGATCATTTGCTGGATCTGATGGATCCAAAGATGGTTTCTTTAAGAGATGTTGTGCCACCGCCTCTTTAAGCCCCCGGGAAAACTCCCTGCTTGAGGGGAAGTTGACAGTTTCCAACAGGGGGTGCCATACCTCAGCACCACTGGTCTTCACCAGCTATGATGGGCAGTGATCTAGAGGACAGGTGGTAACCTTTACAACTGTTAGTACTCTGTCAACATTGCCTTGGTAGAGCAGGCTGAAATGCTCCAGTACTGGACCTGAAGATGGCCAAGAGCCTCCAGTTCACTTATTGTATCAAATGTTGCCAGGAGATTACAGTGTAAGGTGAACCCCCAAAAGCTGATTTCAAAGGCCTCTCTTGCTTAACTAAAACCTACAGAGTTTAGAAGTTTGAAGCATTTCTCTGTGAAGTGTCTTTTTGCAAATATGCCAAGATACATGTAGCTAAAGCCACAGATTGATTGCCCCGTAGGGAGCAAGATAAGCCATATCCTGTACAAAGAGAACTAGCCAAAAACCAATTAACCACCCAGTTATAAGAACATAAGAACAAGCCAGCTGGATCAGACCAGAGTCCATCTAGTCCAGCTCTCTGCTACTCGCAGTGGCCCACCAGGTGCCTTTGGGAGCTCACATGCAGGATGTGAAAGCAATTGTCTTCTGCGGCTGTTGCTTCCAAGCACCTGGTCTGTTAAGGTATTTGCAATCTCAAAGAGGATCAAGATTGGTAGCCATAAATCGACTTCTCCATAAATCTATCCAAGCCCCCTTTAAAGCTATCCAGGTGAGTGGCCATCACCACCTCCTGTGGCAGCATATTCCAAACACCAATCACTTGTTGCGTGAAGAAGTGTTTCCTTTTATTAGTCCCAATTCTTCCCCCCAGCATTTTCAATGTATGCTCCCTGGTTTTAATATTGTAAGAGAAAAATTTCTCTCTGTCGACATTTTCTAATCCATGCATAATGTTATAGACTTCAATCATATCCCCCCTCAGACATCTCCTCTCCAAACAAAAGAGTCCCAAACGCTGCAGCCTCTCCTGATAAGGAAGGTGCTCCAGTTCCTCAATCATCCTCATTGCCCTTCTCTGCACTTTTTCTATCTCTTCGATATCCTTTTTGAGATGTGGCGAGCAGAACTGAACACAGTACTCCAAGTGCGGTCACACCACTGCTTTACATAAGGGCATGACAGTCTTTGCAGTTTTATTCTCAATTATTTTCCTAATTATCCCTAGCATAGAGTTTGCCTTTTTCACAGCTGCCATCAATTGAGTTGACATTCCCATGGAACTATCAACTAAGACGCCCAAATCCCTTTCCTGGTCTGTGACTGAGAGCACTGACCCCTGTAGCGTGTATGTGAAGTTTGGATTTTTTTGCCCCTATATGCATCACTGTACATTTTGCTACATTGAACTGCATTTGCCATTTCTTAGCCCACTCACCTAATTTATCAAGGTCCGCTTGGAGCTCTTCGCAATCCTTTGTGGTTCTCGCCACCCTACATAATTTGGTATCATCCGCAAACTTGGCCACCACGCTACCCACCCCTACTTCCAGGTCATTTATGTATAGGTTAAGGAGCACTGGTCCCAAAACGGATCCTTGGGGGACACCACTCCCTTACATCTCTCCATTGTGAGAATTTCCCATTTACACCCACTCTTTACTTCCCGTTTCTCAACCAGTTTTTAATCCATTGGAGGACTAAATCAGAGGTCTGCAACCCGTGGCTCTGGAGCCGCATGTGGCTCTTTTGTTCTTGCACTGCGGCTCCGCGTGGCTTAGGTCCTCTCAGCCTCCTTCAGAGAGTCACCCTAAGGGTTAATGGGAAAGAGTCCCCGTTCCAGCCCGAGATGGCTATTTAAAGCCACTTCCAGCTTCCCTGTCCCAGCTGCCTGGTTGGCTGATGATGGCGCGGGGCGGGGGTGGAGCACCGCTGGTGGATCCTCTTGAGCAGGTGACCAGTGAAGGGCAGGAAACGGGAGAGAGTTGCAGGAGCACAGATTTTCACCGCAATCCTAACCTCAGTCCGCCCCCCTTGAATGGGGGGGGGGTCAGGGGTCAACCCTGCTTTGGGTGGCCTCATTTCCCCCTCCCCCGGGTCCTTCTTGGGAGGCAGGACCACATGGGGGACCCCAGCAGTGCCACCTTGGGTTGCAGACCCCCCAGCAGCCCCACTGAGCTCCAGGGGTTTTCCTGGCAGATGGCAGCCTGGCTGAGTCCAGGTGAGAAATACGTTGTCAGGTTTTAAAGGAGTTATTACCTGCAGCCCTGCAAGGTTGCACTTGTCGGGGCTGTTTGATGGGGAGGCAGGGGTGGGTGGGAATTGTTTGCTTCTGCATTGCCAAGGAGAATCTTGGAAGGTTTACTTCAGAGTAAGCCAGTGGAGGGTAAGCTTGTAGATCGTGGAAGGGAGGAAGGCGGGGATCATCCTCAGCCATGGTTGTCACGGGTTGCCAACTCCCGGCAGGCAAATCCCAAGATATTTGGGGGTAGATTCTCAGAAGCTGTGGCTTTTGGGACCATGGCGGGGGCCATGCTCAGTGAGGAATATGGCTGTCGAGTCCATCCTCCATGGCAGACATTTTCTCGTGGGGGGGGGAGAAGTTCAGCCCCCCTGGAAGTTGACAACATCATTAAAGGCACCAATTTTGATCCACCATCCAAGTGGAATTTGAGGGGGTTCCTTGGGGGGGGGGCGTAATCAGTGTCTTTCAACACAAGAAAAGAGAAATGTGTGAAATGGGGGTTCTATTGCTGGTCATTTGAATCACATACAAAACAACAGGCTTTTTACCCCCACCCTTTTTTTTTTGCTTTGATGGGTAAAAATGGGCCCCAAAGAAGGGAACTTCTCCCTGCATGAGAATATATACAGTGTTATCTTCATTTTAGATGTCAAAAAGTATTTGCGGCTCCAAGTGTTTCCTTTTCCATGGGGGGTCCAAATGGCTCTTTGGGTGTTAAAGCTTGCTGACCCCTGGTCTAAATCTTTCCTAAGGAATCAAACTTACCCTGTGGGGCTCCCCAAAGTTCAGCCTCTTTTCCAATGCTAGTTAATCTCTGTGTGAAGCTCTTAGTAAAGCCAGAATTGCATTACTAAATTCAAGTGACTGTGAAACAGGAGAACTATGAGGTGAAGTCAGAGATATTATCAAGGAAGAATGTGTGAAGGGATTTCCTGTGACCAAATCAAATGAAAAGCCTCAGTGGATGACTGAGGAAACTCTTAAAATTGATCTTAAAAGACGAGAACCAAAAGTTAAAGGTGACAGAAACAGAATCAAAAGTCTAAATAGAGTATTGCAGCAACTAGCATGTAGAAATAAAGAAAAGTGTTATAACCAGTGTAAAGAAACAGAAAAGAGCAACAAAAAAGAAAGAAGAGCATTTTTTTAGATGCTGAAAAAGCATATCACAATATAGACCGGTTTCTTTTGCTGAAAATACTTGGAAATCTAAATTGCCGCTCAGAATTTATGAACTGAATACAAAGTATGTGTACAAAACAACATCCAAAGATTTTAATAAATGGAGTCAATGGTTGGATTTCAGAGTGTTACAGGAACTTACCAAGGATGTCCATTATCCTCACGTTTATTTATTCTTGCCCCAGAAGTGCTGGCTACTAAGATCAGACAAGACCCTAGAACAGGGGTAGGGAACCTTTAACACTCAAAGAGCCATTTGGACCCGTTTTCCATGGGAAAAGAAAACACTTGGAGCCGCAAATAATTTTTGACATTTAAAATAAAGATAACACTATATATATTGGGGTTTTTTTACCTTTTACTCCGCTCATTCTGAGAAGCGCATGGATGCGCTTCGATCTCTGCTGGCACCTGCAGGGCAGGCAAGGATGAAGCCGGTGGCTCGGCCTTGCCGGCCCCCAGGAAAGCACCCACCCCGCTCCAACAGGGTGGGCGAGAGGGGAAGCCTGCTGCCTGCAGGGCGGGCAAGGATGGGGCCGGCGGCTTGGCTCGTGGAGCCGCAGTGCAAGGGCAGAAGAGCCGCATGCGGCTCTCGAGCCGCAGGTTCCCTACCCCTGCCCTAGAATTAAAGGGCCTAAAGTGGATGGCAAAGAGTTTAAAATGAAAAACTATGCTGAAGACGTGGGACTAACAATCTCAAACGCGCAATTGTCAATGCAGTATAAAATAGAACAAAGTGAAAAATCTGGAACCCTTTAAAAAGGCTATAAAATTAATAGGATGAAAACTAGAACAATTTTGAAGTTCTTATCAAAGTGGAAAGAAGATATTAGTAAGATTACTACTTGCATTATTTAAAGATAATTATAAAATGACATGGATAAAGATACATGAAGGTATGCAAAGATGATCCAAGGTAAAATTTCATGGCTAGGGAGAATTTCCACTGTAATAAATGAATATTCTGCCAAAACTAAAGTTTATATTTCAAATGTTACCAATTCATGTACAAGAAAAAAAACTCTGAAGGAACGTCAAAGACAAATAAACTCATGTGGAATAGTACAATGCCAAGATCCGGATTCAAAGTTTTACAAGATGAGAAAAAGAAATGACTTGCAGTATCCAATAGGAAGCAACTGCTCTGATTTGGATTGTGGATTGCCTGAGAAACCCAGACCAGATAGTAATAAAATTAGAAACAGCAGATCTGGAAGAAGGATTATGTAGTTGTTTATGACCAAAAATTCAATTAGGAAAAATGGGAACCATGTCATCAGAGATGGGCTGTTCCAAGTATGGGAAGTTACATTAAAAAATCAGCCCTTCAATATCTCCCCTAATGTTACTTATAGAAGCTTATGGTGAAAAATACTGATTTTATAACATATGGAGATGTGACATTCAAGGAGAAATAAAGTCTTGGCAAAAAGTGCAATGGCTATTTTCCATTAGTTAATTGAATCCTGGGTGCAACGTAAATAGACCTGAGGAACAGAAAATGCGTTGCACACCAGCTGCTAAACTTATTTTACCATGCAGATAAGTGAAAAATAATACAAAACTAAAAATAAACTAGTCCCCTGAGGGAATCCTCTAATGAAATTTTAATAGAAATTTCAGTTACAAAGACCACAGTTGAAAAATATATGAGTAACAAGATGGAGAATAAGTAACGACTGTTAAAATGCTGTGACTGCAATTTTTCAAAAATCATTATACGTGTTTACTTACATATATAAAAGATCAAGTGCTGACCTAGTGGTATTTGACAAACATGTTTACCTCAACTAGCTATTCTTTTGCTAATTATTCCCACTTGACAAAATATATATAGTTACATGAGTGACCAGTTAATATGCTGAATGTATTCTTTTAACATATATAAGAATGTGCTGATTCGTAAAATGATAGACTGTAAGCCTTCAAAGTCAACTAGAATTAGGAGGATGGGTCAAAAATGCCTTAAATTGAGCTGTACTGCGACACAGACCTTCAGAAATTGCGCTCTAAGTGCCATCTCTCCATGACTGCAGACATGCTACAAAAAAACCTAACTTGCTACTAGCTGCTTTGTGTTAAACTCTGTAATTAGTAAAAAATTCCATAACATCCTCTAATGAAATTATTAAAAAAGGAATCCTCTAATGAAATTATTTAAAAATGCGTGCGTAGTTTAAACAGGCAGTCTTGAAGGCAACTGGTCACAATGCAGTGATACCAAAGTCCTCATTCCATGCTGGGTACCCAGAGGTGGGATCCAGCCGGTTCTCACAGGTTCCCGAGAGTAGGTTACTAATTATTTGTGTAAAATGCCGTGAGGTAAGCCACCACGGCATTCGCCATTTGATTTTTGCCTTAGTTACGCCCCTCCTCTCAGCAGTAGCGCACAGAACTTGAAGCAGTCTAGCAGGAGGTGCACCGGCGTGCGTGGCAGCCCGCGCCTGTGTGCATTCGTTTTCCGCCCAAGGACCAGCGCAGCGGCTGCGTCCTTGCCACAGCCCCGCCCAGGAATGCCTCCCCGCTACTTCAGGAATCGCCCGGCCATGCCCCCCGCTGTGTCCCTGCCCATCCCCATTGGCGCTACGCCACAGTTTGAATCCCACCACCATGGGAACCTGTTACTAAAAATTTTGGATCCCACCACTGTGGGTACCCATATGTAAGCCAGCGTGTTTCTTAAAGGGAAAGTCCCTTAAGATAAAACTTGTCCGGAGCCTTCGGACTGAAAAGGTGCTTTTGTGCATATAAATAATACTTGAAAAACTGTGCACATCCAAATTGATACAACATCATTTGACTGAATCAGGAAACAGTTAGCTGTTAAACCTCACTTGTCCGTATTTCTGATAGTCAACTTGCCCCATAACAAGGTCTCTTTCAGAAAAATGGGGCAACCAGCCACAATTGAATGCATAAACTCCAGAACACAGAACGCATTAACATACACTCTTTCGAAAGAAGAATGATTTTTCAGTGGACAGTTCAGTGTTGCCATCTAATATGCAGGGATTAATATTCCAAATCAATGGTTCCATCCCCTGTTACGGCTGTTAAGGTTTTCTCTTTTTGTGTATTATTATGTGTGTTAACATGTTGCCCTCCAATTTGATATACCTGACTTTCTAAGGCAGGGGGGTCTCACTCATTTGTTTCGCGGGCTGCATAGAACATAAATGTGACTTGGTGGGGGGAAGGGGTGGCTGCCTCAGTTGGTGAGACCCAGCAGACTTACCAGCCCAGGTCCGCGTGGGGGCAGGGGGTAGTTTCCTTAGCTAGCCACCTCACTGCAGGCTTGGTAGCCCAGATCAGAACCTTTTGAGAGAGCTTATCAGGCTCATGAACCAACTGAGGCAACTCCCCACCCCCACCCCCTTCGTTCCCAGGCTGGCCAAAGCAGGAGCGGAGGGGGGTTGCTTTAGCTGGCTCACAGGTCTGAGAAGCTCTCTAAGGGGGCCGGATGTGGGCCTGGGGCCGCATTTTTGACATTCCTGTTCTAAGAAGAAGAAGAGATAGATGTATATCTCCCCTTTCTTTCCTGTAAGGAGACTCAAAGGGACTGACAATTTCCTTTTCCTTCCCCCCTCATGATAAACACCCTCTGAAATGGGTGGGGCTGAGAGAGCTCAGAAGAACTGTGACTAGCCCAAGGTCACCCAGCTGGCGTGTGTTGGAGTGCACAGGTTAATCTGGATTCCCCAAATAAGCCTCCATAGCTCCAGTGGCAGAGCGGGGAATCAAACCCGGTTCTTCCAGATTAGAGTTCACCTACTCTTAACCACTATGCCACTGCGTAGTGGGTTGAGCAGCCCTCCTAAAATGTGAACCTGCAATCCCATCCAAGGTGGGGGAAAAAACCCCTCCCTATCTGCCATCTTACTAACTCAAAGTGATGGCAGACGGGAAAGAAATAAAAATAATTTTGTCTTGTCAGAATTAAAGTTTCAGCATGGTCACGCTTATCCAGCTTATTAGTAACTTCAGTTTAGAACTTCAACAGCAGTGGGAGCAGCAGTGGCGTAGGAGGCTTAGAGCTCGTGTATCTAATCTGGAGGAACCGGGTTTGATTCCCAGCTCTGCCGCCTGAGCTGTGGAGGCTTATCTGGGGAATTCAGATTAGCCTGTACACTCCCACACATGCCAGTTGGGTGACCTGGGGCTAGTCACAGCTTCTCGGAGCTCTCTCAGCCCCACCTACCTCACAGGGTGTTTGTTGTGAGGGGGGAAGGGCAAGGAGATTGTAAGCCCCTTTGAGTCTCCTGCAGGAGAGAAAGGGGGGATATAAATCCAAACTCTTCTTCTTTTTCCTTGGAATTGGATGGAATAGAAAGGTAGATTTGGGTGTTGGCAACCCCGCAACCCAAACTTTTTCATGGACGCTCCAAGCAGCTTCGGGTAGAAATAAATAACATTTCCTCAGAACTTGGAGAGTTCCCAGCTAAAAAGTGTCTTCCTTTTTTCACAAGTGCCTTGTTTCATGTTGGAATCAGACAGGTACAATTTAACATGGCTATTCTCCAACTCCAAATTCTTATGATGTAATCTATCTTGAAGTTGCAGTGAGAAAGGCCGACTGAAAATAAAAATATTCAGAAGTGTATGCACCTCAAAATAAAACAAGGGTTGTCCCTGTGCTACTTTTCCACAGTGGAGTGACTATTTCTGCATGACAGTTTCAGAAAACTTCCCTTCTTTTGGTTGTTGTGGGTTTTCTGGGTTGTGTGGCTGTGGTCTGGTAGATCTTGTTCCTCACGTTTCGCCTGCATCTGTGGCACAGCGTATAACAGACTTCTCTCTGTGATGCACCTCTGAAGATGCCAGCCACAGATGCAGGCGAAACGTTAGGAACAAGATCTATCAGACCACGGCCACGCAGCCCGGAAAACCCACAACTGTAAGGTGAGCCCCAAAAAGCTAATTTTGAAGCATTTTTCCTGTAAAGCATCTTCTTGCAAGCATGCCAAGATACATGTATCTAAAGCCGCAGATTACCCCTTAGAGAACAAGATAAGCCATATCCTGTATAAAGAGAACTAGCCAAAAACCAATTAACTACCCGGCTATCTAAACAAGACTGTTGTTCTGTCCTTGCTGTTCTAAGAAAAACCACCTGCACCTCTCGTTTCCTGCCTCGCCTCCTTAGGGAGTCTAGCTTCGTGGCTATCTCTGACATATAACCTTCTCAGTTATAACCTAAGCCAAAAAGGTGGCTGTCAACATGTATTATGGAAACACCACCAAATTTAGACAGGAGGAAGAAGGATGGACCAATCATGAACACAACGCTTCTTGTTGACCTACCACTATATAATCAGATGTAATGCATTGAAGCCTTTGTCTTGGACCCGGATAGATTTGTCTGTAAAGAGCTCTGGTAATAAACTTTCCCTGACTTTTCAACCGCTTACCTCGTTGCCGACTGCATCTCGTGTGGATTTTGTGACCGATTCCCAAGGGGCAGGGTTATCACAACAACCAATTGAATCCGTCCGTGAAAGCCTTCGACAATACATTTCCCTTCTTTTGTTTATGCAGGATGAGTACGTGTTATTGGTGTACCCCTGGTGGTCCCAATGCTGTCAGTTTTCTACAAAGCTATGCTTCCAAGGCGTTGTCCCCCGAGGAACTTGCTGCAGCCAACGATGACCTCCGCTACTGTGTGGAGTGCGTGGATGAGTACCACAAAGCAAGGGATAAGGTACCATCACTGCAAAAGGTAATTTGTTTCTGTTTTTTAGATCACGTTATTCTGAGACGCCGGGACTAGAAGTCTTGGCACTGTTGTGGTAGAGTCAGGCAAGCAGAAGCCTGTTGGTCAAAGTGGACTATCTGGGGGAAGCAAAGCGGGCAAGCAAGATGGGCCGGGGAATTTGGTTGGGGTTTGCTCTTTCACTTGAGAGAAGAGTTGGTCAGCTTGTCCGTTGTTGCAGTAGTGCTGCTTTCTGGCCAGATGCTTTGGCACTGTGTATAAAGAAGAAGAAGAAGAGTTTGAATTTATATCCCCCCTTTCTCTCCTATAGGAGACTCAAAGGGGCTGACAATCTCCTTGCCCTTCCCCCTTCACAACAAACACCCTGTGAGGTGGGTGGGGCTGAGAGAGCTCAGAAGAACTGTGACCAGTCCAAGGTCACCCAGCTGGCGTGTGCTGGAGTGCACAGCTGAATTTGAATTCCCCAGATAAGCCTCCGCAGCTCAAACAGCAGAGCAGGGAATCAAACCCGGTTCCTCCAGATTAGAGCACACCTCTTCTTAACCACTACGCCACTGCTGCTCAGATGATTCATAAGATAGCATAACAGAGTATTGGTAGAAATAAAAATGAAACCACATGAAGTTTGAACGTGGAAGACTTCTGAAGACTTCCCAGGGAGCTCAAATGAAGGATGTGAAAGCAATGGCCTGTTGCTGCTGGTTGTTTTTAAGTTGTTTATACTGTTTTAACTGTTTGTAGTGTTTTAAGATATTTATTGCAGTTTTACTGTTATAGTGTTTTATGGTGTTGTATTGCCGCCCTGAGCCCCTCGGGATGGCATACAAAGGAGGGGAAGGGGACCCAGCATCTGGACGTGGCCCACCCACCGTAGCAGAGGGAGGGGGAGGGGTGGCATGCAAGGGAGGGGAGGGGACCCGGCATCTGGACATGGTCCAACCACCCTAGCACAGGGAGGGGGAGGGTGGCATGCAAGGGAAGGGGAGGGAGGGAGAGGTGGCATGCAAGGGAGGGAAGGGAGGGGGTCTGGCATCTGGACATGGCCCACCCACCCTAGCAGAGGGAGGGGGAGGGGTGGCATGCAAGGGAGGGGAAGGGACTAGCAGTCAGGAGGTTTTCTGGCAAACCGTAATGGTCCCTCTTCTTTAGTCCTGCGGATAGTAGCATCTAGTCCTCTTGTACATTAGAACATTTTAACCAGGGCTCCCTGTTTAGTATCTCTTTTGACGATTGTTGTGTTGCACCGCCCACACTCTGTTATTTTGTTTGGGCCCAGGAAGCTCTCAGATGAAGTCATTAAATCAGCTGAGCGATCTGCTGCAGAAGTGGTTAAAGAAACAGGCATCCTCAATCTAGATTTCTTGCTTGGAGAATACTCCTCTTATGATTGACACAGAGGTTTAAATGGGACACACACACCAGTAATGTGTCAGTTTTGAATCCGTTAGCCTCTAGGCTTCCGTGATTGCCTTTTCCTCAGCATCTCAGCAGAAATAAATATCTTTCAATTCTTGGATGATTGAAGCCTTGACAGGAAGAGATCAATGAGTTCTTCCTTCTCTGAGAATCGCTTCCTTGCTATTGTGTCTAGGGCAGGGGTGTCGAACATGTGGCATGGGAGCCAGCTTCAGCTCCTAGAGAGGCTTATTATTGGCTGTTGAGCCAGCTGAGGCCACTCCCCCCTCACTCTTGGGCTGGCCAGGCCAGATCAAGGGGGAGAGGGAGAGCTGGCTTAGCTGACTTGTAGATTAGATAATCCCTCTCAAGGTAGCCACCCCTCCTCCCAGTGGGTTCACCAGTCCAGGCACACCCGCCCCCCAGTTCCATTCTGGGGCCAGCTGAGGCAGCCAGCCCCCCACGGGGCCCAGCCTGACCAAGTCACACTTATGTCATATTCAGTCCTTGTAACATGTGAGTTCGACCCCGCTGGTCTAGGACAGTGATGGCAAACCTTTTTGAGACCGAGTGCCCAAATTGCAACCCAAAACCCACTTATTTATCGCAAAGTGCCAACACGGCAATTTAACCTGAATACTGAGGTTTTAGTTTAGAAAAAAACGGTGGGCTCCGAGGCATGCGTTACTCAGGAGTAGGCTTGGTGGTAGTCGGTGGTTTTGCTTTGAAGCAACCTTGCAACTCTTCCAATGGGTGAATCACGATGCTAGGAGGGTTTTCTCAGAAGCAAGCCCCATTGCCAGCAACCGAGCTTACTCCCAGGTAAAGGATCATGCTTTAGTTCTTCACATGAAAATCAGTGGGGTTTAACAGCGCTTAACAGGGCTGCTTCCCCAAAACTAGGTCTTAGGTTTAATGCTAATAATCGAGCCCAGCAGCCCAGGCCAGCCTAGATGTGGGGGGCACTCTGTTTGCGCGTGGCAGCAGAGAGGGCTCTGAGTGCCACCTCTGGCACCCGTGCCATAGGTTCGCCACCACTGGTCTAGGACTTTGGCAGTGAAGTCCCTCAGCCTGGCTTCATTGCGCTGTAATATATGGCCAACTCTATTCTTTCTCATCCCCTTGTGGTGATGCTATCTTCCAACTGCATCAATTAAGTCTGCTGTCTTGCAAAAGATCCTTCTATATGTGGTTCCTGAGAAACCACAGAAGTGAAGATTACTCCATCAACTGCAGTTTACAATGACTATCTTCTGTTGTGGCTCAGACTCACATTTTGGGGGCCATTTTTTTCTTCCTGTTGGTGAGCAAGGCCTTTCTGCATTGCAGAACCTGTTGTGATTTCAATTTCTGCATGAGCCACAGTGATTTCTTTTATTTGCTGGCCAAGGGGTTCTATAAAAAGATTTTATATATGTACAAAGTTGATCTTGCAATACCTTTACTCCCTGTCAGATTCCTCATATCTTCTTCAGTATCTAGGCCTACATTTACCACTTACCTTTTTTCCTTCTCCTCCTGCTGTCAGACCTTGAGTCTGAAAATAACAGAAACGGTAGATTTGCTCCAAAATCTTTATTTCACAGCGAAAGGTAAACGTCAGCACAGAGAAATCCGAAGATTCCCACTCAAACCCACTGCCTATATCCCCCACTGCCCCCTCCTCCAGAGCCAAACGGCCTCTACATTCCCCACTGCAAAGCACTAGAAGCTTGGGAACAGTTTGTCAGGTCCATGCCTGACAGTGCTTAGATGTCTTGCTGTGTAGAGATTGCAAATGTTTCTTCTAAAGACTTTCACTTCCTGCCCCCTCCCTGGCCCAAGTGGAAGGTGTGAACGCTCCCAGGCCCCTCGAGGCTCTGAAGTGCAAATGTGATGCTCTGTTTGCAACCCATTTGGTGAGAATGGAATGGGGGGGGGGGGAATTGAAGGATATAATAGCTGAATCTAAGAGGGGAACAAACTTAGATCAGCTTTGTTACCTACGCCAAGCAGAAATAAACTTCGCTTTAGGAACTTCTAAGGTCTCTATTTCCACGCCCGAGCCTGACATTAAGCTGACCTCATTTGGCCCGTAACCGCATCCATGCCGGAAGGATGGAACGACAAGCCGGGTCCTCGCTGGGCTTAACCTGATGAAGGGAAGGACTGGTCCCGCGACTAAGAGCCCCGCGACTCCAGACTCAGGTGATGAGGAGAAGGATGCCCTCATCCCCGACCGACATCATCCTCCTCGGTGCGCAGCACCAGAAACGGGACGGTGGACGCCCCAATGCCAGGCCTTTCGCAGGCGGCCGGGGCCAAGACAACTGGAGCGGCGCGCGGCGCTCTACTGGCCTACACAACCTATAGATCAGGACATTTACCTCGAATGGGATCCCGCGCGCAACAACACTTAACGGTTGGTCGCGCCCGCACGAGCCGGGCATGGCCCTGAGCTTAGGTGCCGTCTGGTGGCGAGCGTAGATGAAATGCGCCAGGAGATCCACTTCCCACGCTTAATATGGAACTCCTTTGCCCGAGACAGAGGCAGCAGAGTTTAGGTCGCCAGGATCCGCTGCAGCCGCCGCTGCAGCCGCCAGCCGGAGGTGGAACGCCAGCGCTTCAGCTTCCCAACGACGGGCCACCCGGGCAGCCCGGGCTGCAACAGCCGCAGGTGCCGCAGAGGCGGCGCGTAAGGCCTGCTTCAACGGACTTTATGGAGAAGCTGGCATTTCGCAGGTTGAGGTGCAATATGGGGAGAAGTACCGGCTGCCACTACGCAGGATGAAATTCGAGCAGGTACATGAGGTGGGCTTACCGGAGGAGCGCGCCAATTGGTAATGCGGACTTTACAGAAGTCGGGTCAACCGCGCTCCTTCCCCCACTTCATATGTCATTCTGGCGGGCGACAGTTCGAGGACCCGCTGCTTTGAGGAAGAAGAGAAGGCTCGGTCACGGAAAATCCGCAGGATCCCACCGTGAGTGAGAGTACGCCGAAAGTCTGTGACAGCTGGCTAAGTCCAGGACTGCCTGAGCAGGTGAAGATCCATTTCTTCCGAGGGCTTCACCCAGTGGCACAATGGGCCATGGTGACGCAGCGGAGCCAACCTTCCTGGTCCGGGTGGTACACTCGGCGGGCGGCAGAGATCCGCCACGGAGGGTGCAGATCCTGAAACAGCGTGGGACAACTCCCGCCAGCACCTCCCCGCCCCTGGAGAGCACCTTCCCAGCTCCGTGAAAGTAAGGCGGATGCGCAGCGCTGAGCCGCCGGCACGCCGGGCGGCGGCGACACTGGACTGTTCCCCACCAGAAGCGAGAGGGCACAGCAGCCGGGCGCAAGCCTACAGCCCGACACTGGGGCTCCATCGGTGATGCATGGCGAATGACCAAGACAACCCCGGTCCAGGGAAGAAACCCTCTTTCAAAGAAAGGATCAGGCTTACAGAGTGACAACGGCGGAGGCGGTCTTGACTCCCCGAGGAGGCAAAGCTGCCCCGACTCCAGCCGCAGGAGTCGACAGGAACGCATTGCCAACGACCTGGCCTGACCTGGCGCCCGAAGCAGGTCATCCCTCCAAAGGGTGCGTAAATTGACGGTGAGGGGTGAAACCAACGCCCATTCCCTCTTCCAGTGACTGTGGCCAAATCAGAACTTGTGTGGGTCTAGCGTGCGAGTACAAGCCGCCTTGTGGGACTCAGGCTGCACCCGCTGCCCATCATGCCGCCCTGGCAGGCAAACCAGAAGTTGGGGACTACGGGCGGGTGCCCTCTATGCCCCATTCTGTTCGAAAAGATGGATGGGGGGCCACATTGGGGGGGTGCGCCAGCCGCGCCATTAAGAGCCGATCCTGATCCAATCGCGGCGGGCATTGGAGGAGTTTTGCACCATTCATCGCTAAGGTGGGCTAAATATTCCTGGTGCTGGGGGGTGCCCTGCTGCGCGTGACCATGATCCAGAGATCCTCTGGTCTCCAACACCATTTACCCGACGGTTGACCCTCCTTGCGGCAACCATACGCCTGCTGGGTCCAAGAGACGCTGGCGGGTCTCTAATGAACGGCTGGGAGCCGCGACTGGACATTGCGGCTATCCCCAGAAGGCCTTCACCGGACCTCCGGAGGGTATTCGAGGAGACGGAGTGTGACAAGTTGCCGCCCCACCATAAAACTGATTGCAAGATTGAGTTACTACCTGGGGCCAAGTTACCAAAAAGCCGTCTCTACCCCATGAGCCCATTGGAAGCCCAGGCGCTTCAGGAGTTTTTGGACAAAACTTAAAGCGAGGAGTTTTATAAAGCGGGTGACCAGTGGATTTTGGCTGTGACCTATCCTGTTTGAAAGCGGTAGCATGGGTCCCTTCGCGACAGTACACAGATCAGCCCGGGGACTCAACGGTAGCCCCAGTAACCGTACCCTCCTCCTTGGTTATGACTTGCTGGAGTTGCTGGGCGAGGGCAAGATCTTTCACTTAAGTGTGGACCCGCAAGCCTTTACTACAGGGGTGGTCGCTAAGGACTCAGCCAAAACCGACGCTTTTAACACGAGAATGGGCCAGGATTTACTTACCGCTTTAACAATTATCTGGTTAAAGCGGGCGGGCCAGGAACGCCTTCATGTGCCTTAATAAATCGAGGTGCTACAGGACTTTCTGTTCAAGGGGGGTGAGTGGTGTATCTGGATCTATGTCTTAATTTACTCCCAGTGGGAGGAGGAGCACGTCGCGAATGGTGGCGGAAGAAATGTGCTCCAGCTGCTCCTGGACAATGATCTGTTCGGTAGAAGCTCTCTAAATGTGACTTTCAGAAGCTGCTGGACTTCGCTGGAGCACCGGATTTCCAGCCGGGGTTGAGAATGGACCCGCGCAAGGTGAATGATGTGGTGTAATGGCAGGAACCCGCGACCGAGGCCAGCTACGTGTCGCTCCTGGGCTTCGCTGCTTAACTTCTACCGGGACTTTATTCGGACCTTCGCTGGCTGGCCGCTCTACCGATGTTACGCGCAAGGGAAAGGGCGCGGGCTGGCCAAGACCATCGGGTTCGCCACGGTGGTCGCCGGATCAAGCGAGGCAGCATTCCGCTACGCCAACCGAAGCGCCTTCAACGTCCGGAGCTCCTCTTCATACGCCACGAGACCAGCCCCAAGCCCTTTGTCGCTTCACGCCGACGCTTCGGATAAGGCGGCGGGCGCGGCGCTACTTCAGGAAGGGGGAGGATGGGAGGTTGTATCCCTGCTTATCTTTCCGCAAGTTCTCGGGGCTGAGCTAATTGGACCGGTTGGGGACAAGAGGCAAGGAGATAGCAACGCGTGCTCTCTGAATGCCCCTGCGGCGTCTACGAGGCTGAAGAGCTACCCTCCTGCTCGAAGCATGGGCCGACCATCGCAAATCTGGCGGTAAAAAGCCCGCGTGCTCTGAGGGAAGTTGTCCGCTAAGCAACCGTTCAAGCCTAATTTTTTTCTCCCGCTTCAAGTTCACTCTGCATTTCACTCCCGGAAGGCCAATTGCCTGGTTGATGCGTTGCACTTCGCTGCCAGATCTCTTTCCCCGGGCACCTACCCCTGTCCGGACAGATGTTCTGCGACATCTCAGCTGGGTTTGGCAGTCGCCACTTTCGAGTCGAAATGACGCCGCCCAGTTCCCGCCGCCGTCCCGCCTGCGCTGGAAGTGTTCTTATAGTGGGCGTAGGGCACTCGGGCGCCCCGGGAAGAAGGGGGGTGACCTGCTGGAAAAGCGTAAATTTCTGGTGGAAGGGGGAGCGACTGTATGTGCCTCCGGCAGCTGGCGCTTTCTGGCGCTGCAAAGGCTCTTCACCGAAGTGAGCGGCTGGTCACAATGGATTTGTGAAAACTTTGCATTTCAACCCATGAACAATTTTTTTGGTGGAAAACTTTGAGGGGGATGCGCGTGGAGGCTTATGTAAAGCGGTGTCACTATGGCGCGCTGGCGCGTCCAAGAGGGCTTAAGGGAAGGTGACTGTCTCCTCCAGCCCTTGCCGGAGCCTGGCACGCCCTGGAAGAGTGATCTCACATGGATTTCTTTACCGATTCTCCCGGCCCAGTAGAGGGGAAGTCGGTGATCTGGGGGTGGTTGTGGACCTATCATTTTTTTCCAAGCAGAAGCGATTTTTGTTCTTGTTCTTGTTCCTCTGCTGCCATCAGCGCAGCAAATTGGTCTGCTGTTTGTAACTCATATCTACGTCTGCCTGGCACGCCTCTGATAAAGATAGGTATCAGACCAAGGCGTATGGCAAAGTTCATTTCGCTGTTCTGGCGGCATTTTCTGAAGCTACTGGGCACAGAGTTTCGCTGTCTCTCGGCGCTTACGCGCCGCCACAAACGGAGCAGGTGGAACGCGACGAACGCGAACACTTGAGCAGCAGTACTCTGCGATGTTACATCAATTTCCAGCAAAGACAATTGGGTGGATCTGCTGCTTTTATGAATTCCCGCCTATAACGTTCGCCATGCATAGCAGTGCATCATCGGAAAACTCCTTCGAGGTCGATCCCCGGGGCAGTCGGCAAAAGCTTTCCCTTCTTGGGGAGGTGGTGAGGCCCGCAGAGCTCCGGGAATGGAGTGCAATCCATTCTGCAAGCTGTGGGGGCCGATGCAGCCGGGCCTTTGGAGAAGGCGAAGCGGGAGTATAGGCGGCAGGCCGACAAGAAGCGGCAGCCTGTGACTTTGACGGTGGGGGATTGGATGTATTTGTCTACGCGGAACTTGCGGGGGCTGCAAGGGTGCAGGAAACTGGGGAAGAAGTACATAGGCCCTTTCCAGGTGCTCAGAGTGATCAATACCGGGGTAACGGGTTGAATTACGTTGCCAAAAAAAAACTTCTAAAGTTTGTGCATCCTGTTTTCCATTGCAGTCTCCTCTCAAAAAGGCTCTGGCCGGATGATTTCTCATTGGCACCTCAGCCGGGCGAGTGCCTGTCCTAAGGATGCAGATGCCGAGGGGAGCCCCACCATGAGGTGCGGAAGTCTTGAATTCTCGGTTACTGCCACCGGGTCCGGCTTTCAGTATGTTGATCGCGATGGACTCATTTCCAAGCGAGGGACAACGAAAGTGGGTCGATGCCAAAAACGTTCCTTGTGTACCCTGCGCTTATGAAGGTGTTCCACCGGGACTACCCGATCACCCCCGACGGCCTTCGAAGGTCTATAGGCAGAAATGTCAGGCCACATGCCTGACAGTGCTTTAGAAATGTCTTGCTGTGTAGAGATTGCAAATGTTTCTTCTAAAGACTTTCGGTTTCTCTTCTGCCCTCCCTGGCTACAGTCTCGGCCTAAGTGAAGCGTGTGTGAACATTCCCAGGCCCCTCGAGGCTCCTTGAAGTGCAAATGTGATGCTCTATAAGTGTAAACTCCATTTGGTGAGAATGGAATGGGGGGGGGAATTGAAGGATATAATAGCTGAATCTAAGAGGGGGAACTTAGATTCAGCTTTCTTTGTTACTCTACGCGTTGTAGAAATAAACTGCTTTAGGAACTTCTAAGGTCTCTGTTATTTCCACGTTCGAGAGCCTGACACAGTTCACAGTCCCCTCAAGATAAGATCTGGTCTTCCGGTCTGTCAGGGCTGTCCTGGGAAGGAGGGAGAGAGCACTGGACATCTGCAGGGTAACAAGCAGTAATAAACCATTTTTATTGCTTTTTGTAGCATTGGGAAGAATCTCAGGACCTGGCCCTCTGGAATCAGTGCATTGCCCAAATTGATCTGTAGCTTCCATCCTGATCTAGAGAAGAAGAGTTTGGATTTATATCCCCCCTTTCTCTCCTGCAGGAGACTCAAAGGGGCTTACAATCTCCTTGCCCTTCCCCCCTCACAACAAACACCCTGTAAGGTAGGTGGGGCTGAGAGAGCTCCAAGAAGCTGTGACTAACCCAAGGTCACCCAGCTGGCTTGTGTGGGAGTGTACAAGCTAATCTGAATTCCCCAGATAAGCCTCCACAGCTCAGGCGGCAGAGCTGGGAATCAAACCCGGTTCCTCCAGATTAGATACACAAGCTCTTAACCTCCTATGCCACTGCTGCTCTCTCTAGAACTGAAACTGGGCCAGAGGAAGCATCCCAGTGGCTTTAAAGGCTAAATCTGATGCTTTTGAGAAGACTCTTCTGCTGCTGTCATATCATATGTAAATCTGCTAAAGAGAAAGTGAATTGGCCAACATAGATGCCCCCCCCCATCATTGATTGACAAGTAAGCATTTTGCTATGTCTCAAAGTCTCAGATGACGGCGTAGCGACATGCGCTGTAAAGCGGCCAGAACAAAATCAGCTTCTTGAAATCAAACAAGCCAAATAGAACAAAGGAAGGCTTAGCTCAACTTTTTTGTTTTACACGGAAGAATGAAGCATCGTCCCTGGTACAAACCCAGCTAGAGGCAGAATGCAATATGGGCATTTCCCAGAAAGAAACAAGCAAAAAAACCTCCCTACGGAACCATCCATCGTTTTACACTTTGGCCCTTTCCGCACGGGCCATATACGGCGCCCTGGGGACGGCAAAAACGCCGTCCCCAGGGAGCCGTTCGCACAGGCGGCGCTGCTAAAACACAGCAGCGCCGACCTGGCTCCCCTCCACCACCCCCAGGGCGGCATCAGGCTGCCTCCAAAAACCTCCCTCCTGGAGGGAGGTTTTTGGAAAACAGCGCGTTCCCGCCAACGCGGTACCGCCTCTCCCATGCCGGCCTCTGCGGGGGCTGCTCGCACGCTCCCGTGCGAACGACCCCCACCCCTCCACCAGCAAAATTCCTGCCGGTGCAGGGGCACCCTTTCTCCAGTGCGGAAAGGGCCTCTGACTCTCACGTCCCGATGGAAGGATCTCCTCTCCTCCATCCCATCAGTTCACTTCCCTTGAATTTCTGGGCCATCTCACATTGAGAGCTCCTGTTACAGTCCTGTGTGCCATAGTTGTCTCTTCTGCACAGAGCTCCTTACCCTGCCTGAGAGGTCCAAATTAGGGGGAAAGAGCCCTGGAAGGGAAGTCTGAATGAATAGGCCCCTTCTGTGTTCAGCTTGGGGCAGATAGGACTTTCAACTTAATACTAACCATAGTTTGCTGTAGCTGACACAAGTTGAGATCCCACTAAAATTATTATTATTAGAAGAAGAGTTTGGATTTATATCCCCCCTTTCTCTCCTGTAAGGAGACTCAAAGGGGCTGACAATCTCCTTGCCCTTCCCCCCTCACAACAAACACCCTGTGAGGTAGGTGGGGCTGAGAGCCCTAAGAAGAACTGTGACTAGTCCAAGGTCACCCAGCTGGCGTGTGTGGGAGTGTACAGGCTAATCTGAATTCCCCAGATAAGCCTCCACAGCTCAAGCGGGGAATCAAACCCGGTTCCTCCAGATTAGATACACGAGCTCTTAACCTCCTACTCCACTGCTGCTATTACTTAGCATCATGACATTTATCCCTGTAAGTTTATTACCAGAGCGGCTGGGAAGCCTCAACTTCATTTCAAACCTCATTTCCTGTCCAGTCCAGAGACATAATCTGTAGGTATTCATATCATACGGTTAAGTGGCTTGTTTGCATCGGACCTGCCTGTATGTTCATATGGAAGGAGGAGGTTAATGACCTCTGGTCCCTGTGAGGAAGCCACTGCACTATCTCTTCTCCACCTGCCTTTCTACTTCCTGTCCCTCCCATACAGAAAACATAGGGTCATTCCGCACATGCAGAATAATGCACTTTCAAACTGCTTTTTGAAGCTGTGCGGAATGGCAAAATCCACTTGCAAACAGTTGTGAAAGTGGTTTGAAAACACATTGTTTGCGTGTGCGGAAGTGGCATAATGTCTTTGATTTTTGTAGAGGCTGGTAGCTGCGTCTCTACAGAGATGGAATGCGGAGATGGAAGGGGCCACAGCTCAGTAGAATTGTGTATGCATTACTTGTTGAAAATCCTGTGCCCGATCCCTGACATCGAAGGAAGGAAGGAAGGAAGGAAGGAAGGAAGGAAGGAAGGAAGGAAGGAAGGAAGGAAGGAAGGAAGGAAGGAAGGAAGGAAGGAAGGAAGGAAGGAAGGAAGGAAGGAAGGAAGGAAGGAAGGAAGGAAGGAAGGAAGGAAGGAAGGAAGGAAGGAAGGAAGGAAGGAAGGAAGGAAGGAAGGAAGGAAGGAAGGAAGGAAGGAAGGAAGGATAATTGCTGCCTGTCAGAGAAGACAATACTGGACAAAATGCTCTGACTCTAATGATTCAGAAAAGGCATCTTAGAACTGCTTGCTTACTCTGATGAAAGGGAAAGAGCATACCAAAATACACTTTAGCATTAAAACACACACAGAGCTCTTTGTCACTCTTTTCCTTTCCCAGTTATCAAGGAAGCAGCTGATAACATCCGGTCCATCAGGTTATTGCTTCCATAATCCAGGCTGACCTCCAGGATATCATTGTCACTATCACTGAGTACGAGGTCTGCTCTTTGAGAAGGCAAAGCCTTCAGTAGCGCTTTAATATGCAACAGCCCCCAAATCATCCCCTTTCAAACATAGCCGTTTAACCTTTGTAATTAAAGTCAGCACCAGAAAGCGGCCAATCTGCCGGTTCTCTTTTCTTCCCCCACAGATCAAGTTCTGGTTCTGCACGAGCTGTCTCCTGTCTTCCTGAGTGCTTCCTTTTCTCCTAGGCTTAAATAACAAACTCTCCTCGTATTACTGTGACTTCTTGACTTCCCCGCTTCGTTTCCTGTGTTTCCTGTCTTCAGAGATCTTAGTTTCTTGCATCTCCTGTCTTCAGAGATGTTAGCTGTAATCTTATCTTAAAGCTGACATAAGGATAAGTTCTTAGGTTTGTGGGGGAGTGAAGGATTCACAAGCCAGCAAGACTGACAGTATCATCCTGTGTGTGTGTGTGTGTGTGTGTGTGTGTGTGTGTGTCTGTCTGTCTGTCTGTCTGTGTGAAACTGCTGATCAAGTGGTATGTCCCTGGTGTGAGTGGCATTGTCCAGAATGACCCCGTCCTGTCATTGGGGAGGGGAGTCCAAAGTGATGGATGCTTATTCTCACCCAGCTGTCAGCATTCTCCTGTTTCTGCAGTTGTCCTTGAGGGTCTGGTTTAGCTCAAACCACTATCAGCTGTGAAGTGCCATCTCCCTTTGTACTTTCGCTTGTATGCTCTCCTTTGGATTCTGTGGGAACGGGGTTTGTGCCTTTTGGGCATAGGGGGAGGAAAAGGGGGAATTTAAGCCCAAGCCTTGTCTTGTGATTCTTGAGAATTGTCTATTGCTTGTTCCGATCTTTGGTTTCCCAATAAAGAAGAAGAGTTTGGATTTATATCCCCCCTTTCTCTCCTGCAGGAGACTCAAAGGGGCTTACAATTTCCTTGCCCTTCCCCCCTCACAACAAACACCCTGTGAGGTAGGTGGGGCTGAGAGAGCTCCGAAGAACTGTGACCAGTCCAAGGTCACCCAGCTGGCGTGTGTGGGAGTGTACAGGCTAATCTGAATTCCCCAGATAAGCCTCCACAGATCAGGCGGCAGAGCGGGGAATCAAACCCGGTTCCTCCAGATTAGATACACGAGCTCTTAACCTCCTACGCCTTCATCCAGACTTTATAATGCCTGTGTTAAAATCCCAGGTCCTGTGGTATTTGGAAACGACTCGCCTTATTGACCACTTGGAGAAAACCATGCGCAAGAGAAACGAACCCCCTGATTTATACATTGTGGAGGGAGACAAGGAAACACCGTGCTGCGGTTACACCAGCTCTGACCTGGAGAGAGACCTCAGTATCCCTTTGCTTGAAATACTGAAGTACCCCTACCTGCTGCTTAACGAGCGTCTCAGTGAGTATCCAACGGCGTCTCTCCTGCGACCATAACTGGAAGTGGTAAATTGTGTGATATTAAAAAAAAGAGGTTAGTAGAGAAGGATCGGTTTTTCACTCTATCCGACTCGCTGCAGAACACGAAGCAAGTGAATATGTACGGCAGAAAGGTAACGTAAGGTCAGATGGCGCTGGAAACAAGGTTTCGGAATATGACTTTAATTGGGAATTAAGAGCCTTTGGGGGGGGGGGGATCTTCTCCATGGAAAAAAAAACTTGGCCAAAAATCTATCAGCAACTTTAGGTATATACAAGTGGGGTCCCATGAAAGCTATGGAGACAGACGCGTAGCTCCAAGGGGGCAGGGGGATGTGCAGTGCGCTGGGGCAGGGCGAGGAGGGGGCTTTCCGGGGCAGGGGCGAGGCAGGGGCTCAGGGCGCACGTGTGCCCCGGGTGCAGTTCCCCCTCGCTCCATCTCTGAATGGAGATATCCCATCTCCCACCCCTGCCTGCTCTCCTTCAAGCCCAGATGCACCAGGGCTCTGTCACCGCCACGGCCAGGCCTGCCAGGGCCTCTTGGGATGAGCCTCCCAGCAGCCCCCTGGCTCTGCCAACACTGTGTATGGACCTTCCCATGGCTTTTGGCTGTGCCACTACAGTGGCTTGGTGGCTGTGTATTCCGTACCTGACTGGGCCAGCAGGTGCTGGAGACAGGTGCTCTGTGAGCCACTGGGTTGGCGGGGGACACAGGTAGCCACTAAAGGTAGGCACATTCTCAATGCATGCACAAAGAACACTTGTTTTGTTTGCGTGGGAGGAGGGAATTTAAACCTTTTTACGTTTTCAGATTTTTCTGCAAACTTAGGGAGTACCCCACATTTGAAGAAACACCCGTTTGGGGTAAGCGTGCCCCTTATCTGCGGGTTTAAGTGTTCGCAGATGGGGGCACAGTTGAGAATTAGATATGTAGATAATATATCCCACTATTGGATGATACTCTAAGCCTAGATGGCTCCAAGGAGTCTTTTCCCATTTTACGATTATTTGATTGTGATACTTCTCTCTTGATCAGCAAACATTCCTTCGATCAGCAAACATTCGACTCCTTTAACTTTTGTTCTCTCTCTTTGGATTGCAGGCGACTTGTGTGTTGAGGCTCTTTTCGAAGTGGAGAAAATCAACTACAGCTATGAGGTTACTGGCAAACATCCAGGGATTTATCTGCTTGTGGTTCACCCTAACGAGCACGTGAGCTGTTTAATCTACTCTGCCTTCTTTTCTTTTTTTGTACAAAGGGTGTGGATTAAATGTTAGACTCTTCTTTCCGTTCTTGGCTGCAGACAATCTTGGCGGTCTCACCTTATGTCTGGGTCAGGCTGAGGAGAGGTGCCGAAGGTTGTTTTCGTGATCAGTTTCCTTCTGTGATTGTTGTGGGTTTTCCAGGCTGTGTGGCCGTGGTCTGGTAGAGAAGAGTTTGGATTCATACCCCACCTTTCTCTCCTGTAAGGAAACACGAGGCATCTTACACACTCCTTTCCTTCCCCTCCCCACAACAGGCACCTTGTGAGGTAGGTGGGGCTGAGAGAGCTAGGAGAGAACTGTGACGAACCCAAGGTCACCCAACAGGCTTCATGTGGAGAAGTGGGGAAACAAACCCAGTACACCAGATAAGAGACCACTGCTCATGTGGAGGAGCAGGGAATCGAACCCAGTTCTCCAGGATAGAGTCCAGCGCTCTTAACTTAACACTGCAATAGATCTCTAAAACCATAAGCCGTAAAACCCTTAACCGCCAGTCTGAGTAAACAACAGCCTTAGCTACTGAACATCGCAGAAGGATTGTCGAAGGCTTTCACGGCTGGATTCAACTGGTTGTTGTAGGTTTTCCAGGCTGTGTGGCCGTGGTCTGGTAGATCTCATTCCTAACGTTTCGCCTGCATCTGTGACTGGCATCTTCAGAGGTCATACACAGCTCAGGCAGCAGAGCGGGGAATCAAACCTGGTTCCTCCAGATTAGAGCATGAGCATAAGCATTTTTATTGTCATTGTGCACGCGCAACGAAATTTACAGCAGCATTCCTCGATGCACGCAATTTCAGACTCATACATCATACTCATACAATTTCATACAATACATCATACTCATACAATTTCAGACTCGTACATCATCCTCACTTCCCCCTTCCTCCACCCATTCCTACACAGCCCCAAACACATCAACACGAAGCCGCGGAGTTTAGCATAGCCACAGCTCTAGAGTAGAAGCTGTCTCTAAGCCTCTTTGTCCTAGATTTGATAGTCCTGTATCGCCTACCAGATGGTAGCAGTTCAAAAAGAGAATGTGCTGGATGAGACGGGTCCCTCAGAATATTTTGGGCTTTTTAAAGGCTTTTTAAAGGCTTTTTTTAGAGTACACCTGCTCTTAACCACTATGCCACTCCTGTTCCTGTGGGGTAGCTTGCCATGAAGGTACCACATTCAAATAAGTCTCTTCACTCTGTGATAGAGATCCTTCGACTTAGCAAGAATTGTTCACAATGGATTGTACTTAGTGCAATTGACTTTTTTAGACGGAGGGATTCTAACCCTGTTCTCTTCTCCTCAACGGTGCACAAAAAGCGATGTTTGATTTTTTTTTTTTTTTGCCAGTTTGTTGTTTTGGGATATTGGGAGCCGGGGCAGAACAGCTGTCCTCAGCACATGATTGCTGGAGGACGTAGCTGTGGGAAGGGGAGAAAGTTTGCTTTCCACTCAGGGTCGGTGTGCTCCACCATACCGAGTGTCATGTAACTTTTTCCAATAACAATTTCTGTCTCTCTCGAAATCCGCAGATCCGGCGATGGGCCATCCAAACAGCCACGAATCTGGGGCAGGTGGACAGGGACGACTACTACGACATACAGGAAGTGTTCACTTGCCTGCTCAAAGTGATTGAGTTGGGCTTGTTTGAAAATCCCAGTATTTATAATTCTGCGGTATTAGAGGAGGGAAAACTTATTCTGTTGCCCCCCCATCTCTATGATACCAGCGACTACAAAAGCTACTGGCTGGGTAAGCAGGCATTTTATTTGCTCAGATTCCTAGAGTGCCCCAGTCCTAGGATAGGTTAGCAATGTCAACTACATTTATTTGCATATAGCCATAGGCCTTTACAAAATATCAACAATCATAACACTGTATAACATGGATGTCTATTATGACATAAAATTCACAATAATATAAACAGTGTTAAAACAGTAAATATTAATAAAACAGTCAAAATAACATATCAGTGGACAACTGACCTCATGGAAGCTACATTGGCCCTTATTTTCTTTGCTGCCCGGGCGTACAATGACGTTCTATAAGAAATGATATCATGAGAACCGGATAGCAGGAATATTATTTTCTCGTTGTCACAATGAAAATTTAAACAAGATAATATTCTGGGAAGGAATTTAACCCTGGATTGCACATAAAGGGGGCATTCAAATATAATCATAGGTGTCAAACTCACAGCCCTCCAGATGTTATGGACTACAGTTCCCATCATCCCCTGCCAGCATGGAGGCGAGTTTGACACCTGTGAAATATATAATGAAGTAAATAGGTAGTTTCCGGAGAGAAACCAAGATGGTTGACAGAGCAGCAGCGTTCTTCAGAGGTTTTTCCACATCTCTCTAATTTCTTTTTTTGTAAAGCCATTGGATCTTGTTCAAGTTGTTCCAGCTGTTGGAATTGTTATAGGAATTACTTGAATCAACCTGTGCGATACTGGTCAAGTTTAGGAATTTACCTTCTGGGTGGCGAGCCAATGGTGAAGTGTGTATTTGTTACCTTTTCTTTTTCTTTTTTTAGATCATAAAAACTGAGATAGGCTGGTTAACAGTAAATCAAAGTGTGATGCAATTCATGAACAAAACCCTTACTTCAGAAAAACAGGCCATTATTTTAGTTTGATTTGCGTCAATCTGTTGATCATTTAAGTTGCACGGTTTAACCCCAGTTTTTAAAAACCAGCTCAACCGAAAGGGTTTACAATGTTGAGGGGTGATGGGAGCGCCTGATTTAGCTAGTGAAGAAATGGGCAGATGTTCAGCTGCTGTGGAATACACAGGATACCTACATAAGAACAAGCCAGCTGGATCAGACCAGAGTCCATCTAGTCCAGCATTCTGCTACTCGCAGTGGCCCACCAGGTGCCTTTGGGAGCTCATGTGCAGGATGTGAAAGCAATGGCCTGCTGCTGCTGCTGCTCCTGAGCACCTGGTCTGCTAAGGCATTTGCAATCTCAGATCAAGGAAGATCAAGATTGGTAGCCATAGATTGACTTCTCCTCCATAAATCTATCCAAGCCCCTTTTAAAGCTATCCAGGTTAGTGGCCATCACCACCTCCTGTGGCAGCATATTCCAAACACCAATCACACGTTGCGTGAAGAAGTGTTTCCTTTTATTAGTCCTAATTCTTCCCCCCAGCACTTTCAATGGATGCCCCCTGGTTCTAGTATTGTGAGAAAGAGAGAAAAATTTCTCTCTGTCAACATTTTCTACCCCATGCATAATTTTATAGACTTCAATCATATCCCCCCTCAGACGTCTCTTCTCCAAACTAAAGAGTCCCAAACGCTGCAGCCTCTCCTCATAAGGAAGGTGCTCCAATCCTTCAATCATCCTCGTTGCCCTTCTCTGCACTTTTTCTATCTCTTCGATATCCTTTTTGAGATGTGGCGACCAGAACTGAACACTAGCTTAAATGAAATTAACTAAGCATTTTATTCAAAACACAAAGATAAACTAGAAAGAAGAAATACAAAAGCAAATTGCAGACACAGTGGAGAAATGAATATTCGGCAGACAGCAACTGAAAATCCAAAAAAATAAGATGAGGCAGCAAATCATTATATGGTGGTGGAGCTGAGTCAAATTTATTGAATTTGTACCCTGACTTTCTCCTCAGCAGCGGGTTTTCTGCTCCATTTTATCTTCACAACAACCCTGTGAGGTAGGTTAGGAAGCTCACCCAGCAAGCTTCCTGCCTTTAAGGCCTCTCTGAAAGCACCTTTCTGCCCCTGTTGTCATGTAAAGATGAGTGGCATGAATTATACAGTTTAGCTACCTATGAGGATCTCAGTATGACTCGAAGGTCCTGGCACTCTACCAGCCGGGCTTGACCAGAGATGGGCACAGATGCCCAGATATACTTTTTAACTCCCACCCTGTTTCCCAAGGGTGCAGAAACCCATGTTTTTGCAACATTATCTGAAGGTGCCCAAAACATCGCCCTGTTATCACTGAATTTGATTTCTCAAGGTCGCTTCCCTTGTGCTGTGTCTGACCTCCTCCTTTCCCAGGGTTTCCTGTGGCAGCTTGCTACCTAGCCTCTTTGGTGTGCTTTTGCCGTATTCGGCACTGCCTGCTGATTCTGGGCACCTGTTTCCATTGAAGTGCCTTCAGGGTACTTTTCTTTTGAACACCCTTAGTGATGTACGCCTCTAGCATTCCTTCAGTGGTTCTGGTGGGTTTCCCAGGCTGTGTGGCTGTGGTCTGGTGGATCTTGTTCCTAACGTTTCACCTGCATCTTCAAAAGCCTGCTGTTATCATAGTTAAAATACTATCTGGAGCTGGATCAGGCAGAACACTGAAGGAATGTATTGTCGAAGGCTTTCACAGCCGGATTCAACTGGTTCTGGTGGGTTTTCCGGGCTGTGTGGCCGTGGTCTGGCGGATCTTGTTCCTAACGTTTCACCTGCATCTGTGGCTGGCATCTTCAGAGGTGTATCACAGAGGGAAGTCTGTTACACACTGTGTCCAGAGAGAAGGGAATGTTTGGGGTATATATTGTCCATGTCCCAGGGTGGGGAACCAATCAGTAAGTGTTTGGGTAGAACTTGTTATGCAAAGATGTGGTTGATAGTATTGTATTCCAGGATGGGGCTTATCGGTCAGGGGATCGGCCCGCCAATTACTATCAACCACATTCTTTACATAACTTTAAATTCCGCCCAAACTTACTTATTGACTGATTCCCCTACCGTGGGATATAGAAAAGGCATATGCCCACTCAAGCATTCAATTCTCACAGTGTAACAGATTTCTCAATGATATACCTCTGAAGATACCAGGTAAATGCAGGCTTCGCCAGTCGAACAAGATCCGCCAGACCGCAACCACACAACCCGGAAAATTCACTGCTTCCAGTTGAGTCCGACTGTGACAGCTTCTAATCGACAACTTCGCTCAGTTCTGCCTGATCCAGCTCCAGATAGTATTTTAACTATGATAACAGTAGGCTTTTGAGTCTTGTCTCTGGCTTCACGTTTCTGCTGAATTGTAGTCTTGTGGCAGGAAGCGTTCTCTTAGCTTACTGAGATGCTTCAAACCTCCTGGTCTGGCAAACATCCAAATCTTGCTTCTGTCGTGAATTTGCCAGCATCGTCCAACACCATGCAGGCTCTTTTACTCTCGGAGCACTAAAGCTCAAAAGATCAAGTGTAATTTGATAGTGATGTTAAGGAATTAGGAAAGTCTGAACTCTCTAAGATGCGTCGATGTGTGTGTGTATACACACACATATCTATACACATATATACACACACACATATATACACACATATATACACATATATACATACATATATACACATACATATATGTGTATATGTGTGTGTGTATATATATGTGTGTGTGTGTATATATGTGTGTATGTGTGTATATGTATATATGTGTGTATATATATATAGATACATCTTATAGATACAGAGTTCAGACTTTCCTAATTCCTAACCCTTAACGTATATATCACATGTATTTGCAGCATGAGTTTTAGAAGATGATTCAGCTAGATCTACTGCTTTGTTTAGGCCATATGAGGAAAGATCCTGAGAAATGGAGAAGTGGGTCACGGAAAAATGAAATAAGGCATGAAGAAAACAAGTGTAAAGGTTGAGATAATAAGCCACATATGAATTTAGGAAATTGAGGAAGTCTTAATTTAGGAAATTAAGGAAGTTGTATCACATGCATTTGCAGCCTAAGTGTTTAAAGACAATTAAGATATAAATTAATTCTTTGCCTGTGGGAATGGTTTTAGGATTGTGATAGAAGATTGTGACCTTTCCGGGCCAATTAAGATTGGACAGACAGACAGTACAGGACAGATATCTTAAATAAGCTGTGCTGTGACACAGTCTTCAGAGACCGCACCCCAGGTGTCTTCTCTCCATGCCTACAGCCGTGTATTCAATAAAAACTGCTTGCTGTCAGCCACCTTGTTTGGATTTCTTTTCTTGGGACTTTTCAGCAACAGTGATTACCTGTTACTTCTTTATATATCTTCAAGGCTGACAAAGTGTTCTGCTAAAGCCATTCAAATGCTTGGATCCCTTTTTCCTTTCAAGTTCGTAAGTGATGAAACTCATTACTTGACTACCTTGGTTATCAAAAATGGGTCCTCAAAAATAATTCATCATCTGCCTCCTTCCCCAGTGTTAAAGGGACATCATTAAATGTTCTCTACAACAGTTTCTTCTGTTTTCAGCGTGCCTGTTTTTCTTTGCATTTCCCCATGGTTCACTGAGGCCGTTTCCGCACGGGCAATGAATGGCGGCCTGGAGACGGTAAAAACGCAGTCTCCAGGCCGCCATTCGCACAGGGGGTGCAGCTGCATCGCAAGTTGCCCGGCGCCAGCTACCTGGCGCCGCCAGCCGTCGCTTGGCAGCGTTTCCCCAGGCAGGCTTTGCTTCTTTTGAGAAGCGTCGCCTTGAAGCCGCTGCTGAGCGAACGGCAGCGGCTTCGCGGCGCCTCCCCACCCAGCTACTTACCTTGAGCTCCCGAGACCTCCGGCGTGCGAGGCCTGGGGACGCCATGCCTGCGCTGGAGCGAGTAGCGCGGGAGCAGGGGGGCGTGTCCCCAGGCCTCGGTGACGCACCGGAGGCCCGGGGACATGCCGGGTTGGCCGGGCGCCGGCGCTCTGCGGCGCCAGCTGCCCAGCTGTTTCCAGGACCGTCCGTGCGGACGGTCCCAGCGTCGTCGGGTCGGCGTCGTAAACGCTGACCCGGCCGCTTCCACCTTCGTGCGGAAATGGCCTGAATCTCTTGGGGATGGATCGGAGACTTTACATCATAGGTGTCAAATTCGCAGCCCTCCAGATGTTATGGACTACAGTTCCCATCCTGCTGGCAGGGGATAATGGGAACGGTAGTCCATAACATCTGGAGGGCTGTGAGTTTGACACCTGTGCGTTACATGAGCACAAATCTTTCTTCTTTCTGCCCCATGTTTTAAGGCGCTCTTTCAGGCAGGCCACTTCATCATGGGGATAAGCGTCGTTTTCTCTGCCCTCCCCCTTTTCTTTGTTTGGCATTTAGCTTGACAAAAGCGTTCAGTGGAACTCAAAAGCGTCTTCAATAATTGGTGACATTTTACTGTCACAAAGCATTAGAACATAAGAAAGAGCCTGCTGGATCAGACCATAGTTCATCTAGTCTAGCACTCTGCTACTCGCAATGGCCCACCAGGTGCCTTTGGGAGCTCACAGGCAGGATGTGAAAGCAAGGGCCTGCTGCTGCTGCTGCTGCTGCTGCTGCTGCTGCTGCTGCTGCTGCTGCTGCTCCCGAGCACCTGGTCTGTTAAGGCATTTGCAATCTCAGATTGAGGAGGATCAACATTGGTAGCCAGAGATCGATTTCTCCTCCATAAATCTGTCCAAGCCCCTTTTAAAGCTATCCAGGTTAGTGGCCATCGCCACCGCCTGTGGCAACACGTTGTGTTGGTTTTGAATTTTTTTAATAGAACAGCACAGCCCATCTGCAGGTGTGTATTTCCCCCCGCTTTCTCAAGTAGTTTGGCTGATTCTCAGTAGCAAGAGACTGGTTCACTCAGAACTGCAAATGTATACTGACTACATAAGCAAAAAATCCCCCAAGAATCCAGCTGTGGAATAATGTGCTTCTGAATGGACCTTGTGAACAAAAAATATATGAAGGTTCTTCCTTACAGACATAAGAACATAAGAACAAGCCAGCTGGATCAGACCAGAGTCCATCTAGTCCAGCTCTCTGCTACTCGCAGTGGCCCACCAGGTGCCTTTGGGAGCTCACATGCAGGATGGGAAAGCAAGGGCCTTCTGCTGCTGCTGCTCCCGAGCACCTGGACTGTTAAGGCATTTGCAATCTCAGATCAAAGAGGATCAAGATTGGTAGCCATAAATCGACTTCTCCTCCATAAATCTGTCCAAGCCCCTTTTAAAGCTATCCAGGTTAGTGGCCATCACCACCTCCTGTGGCAGCATATTCCAAACACCAATCACACGTTGCGTGAAGAAGTCTTTCCTTTTATTAGTCCTAATTCTTCCCCCATCATTTTCAATGTATGCCCCCTGGTTCTAGTATTGTGAGAAAGAGAGAAAAATTTCTCTCTGTCAACATTTTCTACCCCATGCATAATTTTATAGACTTCAATCATATCCCCCCTCAGCCGGCTCCTCTCCAAACTAAAGAGTCCCAAACGCTGCAGCCTCTCCTCATAAGGAAGGTGCTCCAGTCCCTCAATCATCCTCGTTGCCCTTCTCTGCACTTTTTCTATCTCTTCGATATCCTTTTTGACAAACATTCAACATATTCAGTTTAGCCTGGCTTCCTGAGGAATAGGTTATTTTTATTTTTAAGGGATGATTAAGTTATTTTTTTGTAGTTCAAACAAAATATACAGAAAGCGAGACTTAGCAGAACACCAAGAGGATATATACTCTTATTTCACAAAATTCACAGATCGGCTCTTCAAGCTGAAGGGGGACATAGCTTCATGAGTTCATTGGGGCTCTGGCTAAGTGTCTGATGCCAATCTTCAGGGCAGATTGATTAATATGGTTACAGTAGCAGGCCGGCTGCAGATATCCGCCTCCTGGCCATATATATACATTTTGCTTTTTAAGGTTGACAGGCCTGAACAAAGGGGAATCTGATCTGAAACCCTAAAACAGACCTGGGCATTATATGGCCTGGGGGCCACATCTGGCCCGCCGGATGACCCTGACTGGCCCTTATGACAGACTTGGCCCTGGCCTAAGAGGACCTGTTTAGAACCGCGCTGCTCACGTTAACCCTCCCCCTTCGCGCAGTGGCTTCTGGGGCGATCCCCTCCTTTGAAAGCCCCGCAGAAGCCGGTTGCCTTGGCTGCCTGCTTCTGCGGGGCTTTCAAAAGCGCCAGTCGATGAAAAAAGTAGGTCAAGGGACTTAAGTCTCCCCACTTGCTTGATGGTCACAGTGGACAACTGTGCAGGTAGGTTAAGCCTGTGATTCTTTGTGCCAAATAGTGTTGTATGCAGAACTGTCGCCGCTGATTCCAAGTTGATCTGTGCACCTGTCTGTCACTTATCAGCCCCTATTATGCAGAATTGAGTTCAGCCTTTTGGCCCGGCCCTCCACAATATTTTCTGTTTCTTATGCGGCCCCATGGAAAAAATAATTGCCCACCCCTGGACTAAAAGCAGGAAGGGACAGTGGCCATAAATTTCCCATCTCTACTTGTCATCTTTTGTACTTGCAATTCACTAAAGGGGCAGCTGTAGCTCACTGGAAGTACCTAATTAGTCTGTAGCAGAGGTGAACTTTAAACCTTGTTAGTGGTAAATTGTGTACTTGGTTAATTCTGTTAATGGACTTGCGGAGTGATGTAATGTTGAAACGGCGTAATAAAAGGGGCACAGCTCAACAGAGATGGAGCTGAAAGGTGCTCCAGCACAACTGCTTGTGTGTTGTTCGCTGCTGCTTTGCTTTCCACCGCAACATCGGGCCTCTGAAACATTAATGCCCATTGCTTTTTCAAGGTGTGACTTCCTGAGGAAGATGAGGTTTTTAAAAAACATGTGCTGTATAGCCTCCTTTAAATGTTTTTGAGGGCTGACTGTGCGGTCTCCGGTTGTTTTCTGTCTTGTTGTGGTTTAAGTAGTGCCATCCACAAGCAAATAAAACCTGCTCTCCAATCCATCTGCATATTTTGCCTCGTTTTCCCACTCCTGCTAACTATCTACATCTCCTACATGAGCCCGCTCTGAGACGCGCTGTCACCTTAGCCAGATGCAACGTTCTTCCTTCTACCAGACAATACAACAGAGAGCACCATCTTCCATCCTCTGATAGATCTTGCACCTGCAATCCTGGTCTTGAAGAAACCGTCCATCATGTTCTATTATATTGCCCTCTATATGCTGTATAGCGGGAAAGACTACTTAACCCTCTCTTAGCTGATCTAGGCAACACTACAGATGCTGTCAAAACGTTGTTCTTGTTAGACAGCAACTCAACTGTTACCATCGAACAAACTGCTAGATTCTTGTGTGTTGTCATCACTGAACGTTCCCAAATGCTTAGCAGACTCAATCCCAATTCAGTGGCTTAATATTTCAGCTCTCGTGGTGCTTGTTTTTTTAAAAACTTTTTTACCAGCCAATTTTAATTTCCATTGTATAATTTATATATATGCCATTAAAGGATTATTATTATTATTATTATTAAGTAGTGCCATCAGGGTAAATGGCACTTCACAAAGTAACACAAGACAACAAGACAGACCTTACCCCCAGGAGCTTACAATCTAAAATTGGATTATACAGTGCAAGCAGCTTGTACCTACTTTTGGGAGGCTGGGGGGTTTGAAACAAAGACTGACTGCAAATTGTAAACTTGTATTATTTTCATTTTCTAGGCATCTGCATGTTGCTTTCGGTATTGGAAGAACAGGCGATGGATTCCCTGTTACTTGGCCCAGAAAAGCAGAATGACTTCATGCATTCCATACTGTCCACAATGGAGAAACACACGGAGGGTAATCAGTTAGCATCCATTTTGCGCAATGATAAAACAAATGCAGAAGGGGCTGTCATCATTGACCCCCCCTGGGGGTGAAATACTTTGCTGTACCTTAATGGTATATTAATTTTCTTTCAGGCCTGATTGGCCCAAGATCCTGAAACGTTTCTGTTTTCCTCTGGGCATTGAGTTGGGCATCACAGTGGCATAGGAGGTCAAGAGCTCGTGTGTCTAATCTGGAGGAACCGGGTTTGATTCCCAGCTCTGCCACCTGAGCTGTGGAGGCTTATCTGGGGAATTCAGATTAGCCTGTGCACTCCCACACACGCCAGCTGGGTGACCTTGGGCTAGTCACAGCTTCTCGGAGCTCTCTCAGCCCCACCTACCTCTCAGGGTGTTTGTTGTGAGGGGGAAGGGCAAGGAGATTGTAAGCCCCTTTGAGTCTCCCGCAGGAGAGAAAGGGGGGATATAAATCCAAACTACTCCTCCTCCTCCTCTTCCTCTTCCTCTTCTTCTTCTTCTTCCTCTTCTTCTTCTTCCTCTTCTTCCTCTTCTTCCTCTTCTTCTTCCTCTTCTTCCCCTTTTTCTTCCTCTTCTTCTTCTTCTTCCTCCTCCTCCTCTCCTCCTCCTCCTACTGTTCCCTACTGGATTTACTCCTTACTCTCCCTGTGCTGTATATGCCTAATAAAGGTCTCTGAATCTAAAAAATACCTGAAGGGAAGAAACTGGTTCAGTGGTAGAACATCTGCTTGGCAGAAAGTCCCAGGTTCAATCCCAGACATCTCCAATTAAAGGATCTAGTGTAGGGGTCTGCAACCTGCAGCTCTCCAGATGTTCAGGGACTACAATTCCCACCAGCCCCTGCCAGCATGGCCAATTGGCCATGCTGGTAGGGGCTGATGGGATTTGTAGTCCACAAACATCTGGAGAGCCGCAGATTGCAGAGCCCTGAAGTGGTTGGTGATGTGAAATACCAGAGTTTCTCTGGCTCAAGTAAACTGTTCTTTCCCATCACAAAGAAATTGTATCCCTGGACATTGCTGTTTGCCTGTTCCTTACTCTACAACTTGTTTTGGTTGCGTAGGACCAGAGGTGGGATCCAGCAGGTTCTCACCAGTTCTCAAGAGTGGGTTACTAATTATTTGTGTGTGCCGAGAGGGGGTTACTAATTGGGTCCTCTTTTCCATCTCCACGCCCTCGCCTCCCCAAGGGGCATACTGCCTTTGAACATGAAGGTTCCATATAGCAATTGCGACTAATAATGTCACTCCCTGAACTGGGTTAATCCCTTTCAGGTACTGCAATTCATTGATTCTCAGCCTTTCATACCTTTTATCTCACCAGTCTCGATCAAAGAACCTGTGTGTTTCACCATTGCTGTATTCAGATTTGTGAGTTGGGGGATTTTCTATAATGTGATGATGATTTAGAAATGACCTCGTGCAAAAAAGTTTGGGGGGGGTTGTGGTGGGGTGGCTGCCCATGGGGTCAAGTTTGGTTTTGCCCAGGGCTCAAGTTTGCCTAGGTACGCCTCTGCCCCCTTTGCTGAGGGGGGGCTGGCGAGGGAACCTGTTACTAAAATTTTTGGATTCCACCACTGCGTAGGACTCCTTGTGTTTTGCTCGAGGCAGTTAAACTTCTGCTGATTGCCACCTTGTGGTTAAGTGCAGGATATTCCGGTCTGAGGATGCTTTTGGGTTATCTTTTCCAGATGAGAAGCAGGACCCTTTCTGGCCAGCACTGCAGTGTTTCATGGTGATTTTGAATCGGCTCGGGGCCAAAGTGTGGGGTCAGCTGATGGACCCAATCCAGGCATTTCAAACCATTATCAACAGTCCAAGTTACAAGAACAAAATCAAGCGCATTCGTCAGAGTTGCAGGAGGTTTGCTCTTTTGCATGTAAAGCTTTTAAAAATATAGCTGTGATTTAAAATCACATTTCCCGTAGCCGTTGTAGCTTGCAATGGGAGCAAAAGGGAGAATTCTTGCTTAGTGTTGCTGGATGCCTCTCTGAAGAACGTGGAGGGGGATTTTTTTTGAACTAAAACAAATGGAGTTATGTTAAAAGCCAAGTTGGCTGCATTAAAGAGGTAGCAACATGACTAGATTATAAATTAAAGCCAACTAATAAAATTGCAAGCATCCATGTTTAAACAGAAGCTTTAACAAAATCTTAATTGTATAAATTGTATAATTGTATAAATTGTATAATTGTATAGTCTTCAAACTATGGCCCTCCAGATGTTCATAGACTACAATTCCCATGAGCCCTACCACTTGGCCATGCTGGCAGGGGCTGATGGGAACTGTAGTCCATGAACATCCGGAGGGCCATAGTTTGAAGACCCCTGGTATAAAAGAAACAACAAAGACTTCTGAATATACCGTTGAAACAGTTGGTAATAAACCGCAGTTTGAGGGTAGGTGAGAGGAGCGGAGTTTGGAGCAGGCGGGAGATGTGAAACAAAAAAATAAAATTGAAGAACTCTGCGAAGACTGGAGAAAAAAAGGGAGCGGTGGTTCAGGAAGGGACAGCTGAAGCCTCGGAGATCGCGCAGGCAGCAGAGACTGAGCTATATGTACAGTGTTTGAGTGGAAGGGCACTGCTGACATTGGAGGGCATGTATAACATTGGCAAATGAACAAGTGAATGAGTAGATATGAGGACAGATCTTGGTTTGTTGCAGGCCCCGGTTGGAGACTGTCTTTGGGCAAGAAAAGGTTTGCCTCCCATTGACTGTGAGAAGAGCATCATTTTCCAGCATGGGTCGCTGGTTGTTCATGATGTGTTCAGCCAGTTTGAGCTGAGAGCTGTATTTTAAAGTTCTACGCTTGTTGTAACCCACCCAGAGCCCTTCAGGGATTGGGCGGGATATAAATCCAATAAATAAATAGTAGCTGTGTGGGGGAAAGTTTAATAGCATCTGTCTGTTACACACTGTCCAATGAGAAGGGAATGTTTCAGTGGGGTAAGAACATAAGAACAAGCCAGCTGGATCAGACCAGAGTCCATCTAGTCCAGCTCTCTACTACTTGCAGTGGCCCACCAGGTGCCATTGGGAGCTCACCTGCAGGATGTGAAAGCAATGGCCTTCTGTGGCTGTTGCTCCTGAGCACCTGGTCTGTTAAGGCATTTGCAATCTGAGATCAAAGAGGATCAAGATTGGTAGCCATAGATTGACTTCTCCTCCATAAATCTGTCCAAGCCCTTTTTAAAACTATCCAGGTTAGTGGCCATCACCACCTCCTGTGGCAGCATATTCCAAACACCAATCATACGTTGCGTGAAGAAGTGTTTCCTTTTATTAGTCCTAATTCTTCGCCCCAGCATTTTCAATGGATGCCCCCTGGTTCTAGTATTGTGAGAAAGAGAGAACAATTTCTCTCTGTCAACATTTTCTACCCCATGCATAATTTTGTAGACTTCAATCATATCCCCCCTCAGACGCCTCCTCTCCAAACTAAAGAGTCCCAAACGCTGCAGCCTCTCCTCATAGGGAAGGTGCTCCTCATAGGGACGGTGCTCTGTTACACACTGTGTCCAATGAGAAGGGAATGTTTCAGTGGGGTATATATTCCCTTCTCACTGGACACAGTGTGTAACAGACTCCCCTCTGTGACACTACCCCTGAAGATGCCAGCCACAGATGCAGGCGAAATGTTAGGAACAAGATCCACCAGACCACAGCCACACAGCCTGGAAAACCCACCACAACCAGTTGAAACCAGCCATGAAAACTTTTGCCAATTTTGAAATAAGTACACAAATGTACAAGATAGCATTTCATATATCAGTAGCTGTTTCAACATAAACACAAAAGGTGGGGCTAGTTAACCACCAGTGCTGGTTAACCTCAGCCCCCGCTTACAATAAACAGAATGCATTAGACATTTATGGTGATTGTTAAATGGCCACATAATCAAACCCTTATGAATATTTACTTACAATACAATTCTTATTATTTGAGTTTGCAGTCAAAAATTCTGTGGATTCTCTTCTGCAAAACAAACATATAAAATAAAAACATTTACAACATTGCTTTTGTAAACGCTAAGCTGTTTTTAAGTATGATATGTTACTCACCGTAACAATCCCTCTCTCGAAATATTTACAGCTAATAGTTCTCAACAAGAGGGCGCTGTTGTCGAGCATAAAGTTGTCTTATATGCGATTCACATGAAATTGCCTGCAGCTTTGCTGCTTTGACAAAGTAATGTCCACTTCGTCTCTTTATCATCCAGGTTCTTAGATGGGGCAATTCTCAGCCATTTCTGTGGTTCTTCTGAACAACCAAGTTTCCATAGAATCAAACTGTTTCCACTTGACATGAGCTCTTAGGAATCTGGGACGCACTAATCTTAACGACTTCTTAGGACATGTGGAGCAGTGACCAATGAGCTACTGTAAAACTAGTCTGGCTCCTATTTACTATTGTATCTGCTTTGCCTTCTTCTCAGTGGTTGTTCACACATGTCCAGTGTGCAGGCTGAGAAGAGCAACAGAATAGTGAAGTTCAGTGATGGAGGGAATTCCTTCATAATTCTGATTGTTGGCTTGGCTCTCTCTGTGGTGCTGGGCTTGTGTTTCCTGACCCCCTGTTTGTTGGGCTGCCACTGATGAGTCCTTACATCGCTCTTCCTGTCACATAACTTTAATGTTACCTGCCTTCCTGTCACATGCTTGCGGCTCAAGTGAGTCCTGGCTCTGCAGAGGTTAAGAACAACTGCATGATGATCGAACAGTTTATTATATGGAGAACTGACCTCAGTCAGTGACACAGTACACTGAATGAAACGGTGGTGGCTAGAATGTCGGGAGCTGGCTTTTATAAATAGAAACAGGGCTCTCTGAGAAATGGGTTTCATTTGTGTTTTAACGAACTTGGTTGCATTAGGTGTCTGGTAGCAGTCAGTGATAAACTGACCCTTTTCTTGGCTCTTACATCTGGGCCTTACACTATCTGATGGGACTCGCCGTTCCTCCCTTTGGGAAAGGATTTAATAATAGGTAGTTGGGCGCCACTTACATTTATAATTATCAGTATTATAGTTAGTCTTCCGCTGCTTTTATAGGTTTTAACTAATTTATGATGGTTTTATGACTGTTTTCGGTCACATGTTGTACACCGCCCGGAGCCCTTCAGGGATAGGGCGGTATAAAAGCCTAAAGTGTGTGTGTGTGTGTAAGTGTAAGTAAGTAAGTAAGTAAGTAAGTAAGTAAATAAATAAATAAATAAATAAATAAATAAATGTGAAAACAAGTTACCAACTTCACCGTAAGGCATTTATTTATTTTTATTTATTTATTTTGGATTTCTAGGCCGCCCATTCCCGAAGGGGCTCAGGGCTCAGGCGTACATCAAAACCCACAATAAAACACATTCCAACTTAATACATTAACCCAATAAACATAACAACAATCACAGGGAAACACGTCAACAGCTGTAAAAACCAGATGGCGGCTTCTCTATCTAAACCCACAAGAGGCCATGATAAAACTTGATGGTTTAATCCGGGTGGCACGATAGGAAGGCCTGGCAGAACAGCTCCATCTAGCAGGCCCTACATGGTGGTATGGGATAACTTCTCAGTCCTATGGTTAAGTCAGGAAGAGATAGGGGCAGAGGTGGGATCCAACCAGTTCTCACCACTTCTCTAGAAGGGGTTACTAATTTTTTCTGAGTGCCGAGAAGGGGTTACTAAAGCAACCTCCCTGCCCAATAGGGACTGGAGGTGTGTGTGTGTGCGGTGGCGCCACTGTTTGAATCCCACCACCATCAGAACCTGTTATTATAATGTTTGGATCCCACAACTGGATAGGGGGATATTTCAGTGAAGTTAGTCGTAATTTATTCCACTCTTCTCCTTCTTTCAGGATAGGGCATGTTCTAAATGAAAGTAAGCCGAGACTTACATATGGTTTAAAACTTGTCTGTCTTAATGTGTTTTCTTTAAAGGACTAAAACTGAGCCATTCTCGGACTATGGAGATGATATGATTACCTCCAGCCAGATTGTGTATAACTATTGCACAGAAAAACCCCAAAAGGTAAAGATACTGCAGTAGCTTATTGTTTCTCCGGGAGGCTTTGAAAATGCAGTCCTGTTGTAGAGTAGAACAGAAGAACCTGACATCCTGCCAGAACAGAAATAGTGGGGCAGAGTGTCATTTTCAAAAGTAGCATCCTCCATAGTAATTCATCATGAGGCAGGTTGATACTGGATATGCAATTCAATCCCCCCTCCATTATCATGCATTTCAGCTGCTTTGACAAGCGAGTTTGTAGCGCCCATCATTGCAAAGATAGGCTTGTAAGTTGGGTGGGGCCATTTCTGAAGCAAGCACCGCTGCTCGCTAAGATTGGAAGGGGGGAAAACGGTATACGCTTAGCACACAGTGTGGCTTGGATCCTGTACAACTATTGGAACTGGATCATTGCAGAGCAACAGCCATGTGGTCTTATCAAGCAGGCTCCAATGTAGATATTGAAATCGCAAACAGATTTCCTCCTTGTTACCGGTGTTATATAAATCCATTAAAATCTTGGGTAAGGTATCTCAGCTGCCCCTTACCTTGTCCAATAATAGATAACATCCACGAAATGCCACCGGGCCATTTCAAGGGCCCGTTTTGCCGCTCTTCCATCAGCCAATCTTATGTAAGCAGATTCTTCAAAAAAAAATCCCACGACATAGGAGACTATGTGTTTGTAACTCAGGGGAAGTGGACTCTGTATTACATATTTTATTGCATTGTGAACTCCATAAAGGGGAAAGGGAGGCTTTAATTCATCCATTGTTTATCCAGTACAGAAATTTAACTAGAGTTAATTCTTATTCAGTTCTTGTGAGAATTTTGCTGGAAGACCGAGTTTCTCTTATATCTCAGCAGGTAGCTAAATTTTGTATGCTGGCATATTGTAAGAGAAGAATCATGTTGGGACCTTCAGAGCCGCATCTGCCACATGAGGGGTGACCGTAATAATGCTACAAGCTGATGATATTTTTTGTGTGGATTTCTGTATCGTGGATTTCTGTACAAATTCGATTTTTCTTTTGTTTATTGTTCCTCCTTTTTCTTGTTCTTCTCTACTCTTTTTTGCTGGCCTAATGGCCGTAATAATAATAATAAAACTGAAATAAAACTGAAACTGGTACACGCTTAGCAGTAATTTTCTGGTATGTATTTATTTCAGGAAGCTGGGTGGAAGGCTGCAGCTGTTTGGACCGACTACTTGCGCAACTTGCACGAGGACATGCACGCTCTGGCCAGCATGCTTCAGTCCGACTCCGATCAAGAGGAGCAGTGGCACAGCAGCACGTTCCTGTGGTTCATCCCTTTCGTCCATTCCCTCATGGACCTGAGCGAAGGAATCCCCTACATCATGAAGGTCATCTGCCACCTGTGTTTCGAAATCAACCGGGTCTTCGGTGAAGCCGTCCAGTATTGCGACAAGGCGTCCGAACGCTTCATCCTGATCCTGGTTTCTGTGGTGCAGCTCCACTTGTCAAAAGGGTGCCTGCACTTGTTGTGGGTCAGCTCGCAGTTCTGGGTGGAGGCCGTGGTGAAATGTGCTAAACTTCCCAGTACAGCCCTTACACCCGGTGGCGAGGGGGCTCTCCGAAGCTTCCCGAGGACCGGAGGGGCGATCTCGTCGCAGGGACCGTGCTCCGTCCAGCTCATCTGCATGAGGCTGATCAGGAGCCTTCTGAAAGAGGCCTACCAGCAGGGGCAACAGGGCAGCAGCAAAGTCTTCCTCGACAAGCTCAATTTACTTTTGCGCAACGACAACGTCTCTCAGGGCTGGCAGCTGAGCGCCGACGACACCAATGAATTGCAAGCGTGCCTCCTGAGGTTCATTCAGAGTATCGATGGCAAACGGTTGACTGCCGCCTCCCACGGGGAGAATGCTGCAGCCTGTATCTCCCCGCCTCTTTTTTCAGTAAAGCAAGAAAAAGATGTGTGGGGCGACAGGCATCCAGTGAACGCATCCTCCGAGCAGACCGCTCATCTGCCGTTAAGGGCGAATGAAGTCTGCCAGCAAGGCCTGTCCCCCAGGAGAGCCTCTAGTCTGCGGGAGGAACGCAGGGAAGTCTCTTGCGGAGACCAGACTCTGCGGAAGATTTCAGAATGCCCTGTGCCCCTCATCAAGAAAGAGCCAGAAGAGAGATCTGTACAGGAAGGGGATAACTTGGGCTGCTCCAAGTTAGCAAATGGACCCAAGAATGTCCTGAATAAAGAATACAGTCCCCAAGACCCGGGGAAGGAGAGGGAGAGCAATTCCACATACAAAAGTAACTTTGAGCAAGGCCTCCAGAATCCAGGGACCCTTGATAGTAACGGAAAGGAGATAAGGTCTAGAACTTCCAAATGTTTGCCTGCTCCTGAAAAGGTTTGCGATGGCAGGAATGGCCACAGTGGCTCAGAGGTCAGCGTGGCCCTGCATAATCTTGCAAACGTCAAAATCCTATTGGAGAAGTCCAGCTTTACCTCTAAATTAAAGCAGTTCATCAACAATAATAAGAGAGGAGCTCCCATGTTTGACTCAATCACAGAAAAGCAGCAGTCCGTCAAAGACGAGAGTAGAGGTCAGGAGGAGCGGACAGGTGAAATGAGTGGCTCGTCAAGCATGCGCAAGCCGGAGTTGAGCTCAGGTGATGCTTCTGAAGACAAGCCGCTCTGCCCCCCCAAGAAATCCATAAACAGTGTGGCAGAATGTAGCAGTGTTTCAAAAGCAGAGTTTGATTTGGAAGACAGTAGCAGCGAAGATGAAAACATTCCATATTCAGTGATCAGGAAGGAGCTGATAAAAACTAAATTGGCTGCTGTGACCACCCCGCTCTCGGACTCTCAGGTTGATAGAGACCTCAGTAGACTGTCCCTAGCAGCCTATGCCAAAGGAATCAATTTTCCCAGTGATTCGAGCCAAGAAAGCCCCGTGCATGAGCAGAGCTGCATTCGGAGGAAAGTTGGAGGTGCTGTTAGATCGTGTTCCGACAGGCAGAGCAACCAGTCGTCATCCGGAGGTGATGAACCGGGCGATCCAATCATTGTTATTTCTGATTCTTCTTCAGATGAGGATAAAAAGAAAGGGATTGGGGCAAGTGGGCAAGAGAGAGAGAACATAGACACAAGTCTTCAGAAGCAGTCTGGTGGTGCGGTGGAAGAATCTGGAGGTCAGGATTTCCCCCCTGCCTCTAATTCACCTCTCCTGGTTGAAGAATGTGAATCGCAGTGTTTTGAGTTTGAAACGGAGGATGAGATCTACTCAGCCTGGCAAGACAGCCAGTGGGATGAGGAGGCGGCAGACCTCCCAGAGGAACAGGGCCTACCAGGAAAACCAGGAAACAGCGGTATACAGTGTGACTTGGAGACTGGAAAGCAAACAAACGACCAAGATTATGACACCGACTATCTTGGGGAAGAGGTCACTGAAAAAGCGGCAGAGGCTTTTGAGCTGCAGGTAAACTCGAGGAAACACGGCGGAGCTGAAAAGCTCGATAAGGAAGCAGCTGTCAGCAAAGAGAACAGAGAGTCTTTTCCAGATTCTGATGGAGAATGTTCCAGGCACGAAAATCAACGTTTGCTCAGCCCATCAACCTCCGCTTGTTCCTCAGTATCAAGATCCGCTGATGAAAAATCAAAAACAAGGGCAAATAAACATCCAGCAAAACCCCAACTGCTTAATATGACTAAGAAGAGAGCTGAGAAAGGAAATCTCAAACCAAATACTCACCACAAAAAATCGCCACAGATCAAAACTTTCAGGTCTGCCCCCGCTGTGGTCCCGCCGAAGAAAGTTCATGAGTATCCTCGGCCGACGTTGACTGTGGAAAAACTCGGGTTGAAAAAAGCACCGCGTAGGGCTGCTGAGCTCTCTCAGCGTTCTCTAGACTGTCTCGCCGAATTGCGCAGCTACGGCAAAGCCGCTGGGGAGCTGGGTCTCGCGCATCAACGCAAGTCCAAGCTAATTCCAGCTCGCAGTCTGGCCGTTAAAAATAGAAAAATGTTAGCTTGCCAAGATCTGCAGTTCTACCGACAATCAAGACCAAACGTCACAGAGAGAGGTCAGCGGACTCATGGAAGAAGTCCTGAGAATCAGCCGCCCAAAACAACCAAAAAGGCAGGTTCCAAGCAGACTGTTCCACGGGTTGCAAGCGGGGCTGCAGATGAAATTCAGAAGGAGAGAGCTGAGCGCTTCAGTAACTCCGCAGACGGCGGAAGCAAGCAGTTTCGTCAGCATTCGCTGGAGAGAGCGGAAGTTCAGGCCACCTCTGTCTCTCCAGGGAACAAGGAGTTCTCATTGACTGGTCGGTCCGCCAATATTGATACGAACGTTGAAGAAAACGCAGCAGTTGTCACGCCTTTTCTAGGCTCCGCTGAAACGGAAGGTGCTAAAACGGACCCCGTGAGCCCTTCGTCTCCCTTCGCTACCCCTTGGGATAAAGCGGTTTCAAAAGAGACGGAATCTAAATTAAACGAGGACGGCGGAGAAGATGATGACCTGTTTTTAACACAGAGAGTCCCAGAGGATATGGAGATCTGTTCGCAAGTGGAAAATGGCATAGTCGTGGCGGAAAATGTTCCTGAGACCCCCTTGCAGGGCCGCTTTGTAAATACCGACATATGCAGGCATGCTGGGTGTGCTGAGAAAGTTAATAAAGCAGGGACGTACTGCTTACAGCATGCCGCTCTGGACCACGTCTTCGTCAAGCCTCTTCCGCCCAAAGCTCCGACGGCAAAAATTTTCAGCCTCAGTTCTTCGAGGAGTGCCAGCCTCACCAAGGACCTGGAGAACACTCATAAGCCCTCTCTGCCTTTGAAGAGTAAACCGACTTTAAAGATGGACGGGATCAAGCACTTGTCGTTCATGAACGTTCTGGGGCCTCGGAATTCAAACAACCATCCTCAATTACAGCACGTCCCAAGTAACCATGCTGTGGAAATTGCGAAGCCGTGGCCAACCTATGGGATTTGCGCTGGGCAAGAGAAGCGCCTGCGCTTCCCGCAAGGAAACCATGTTAACACCCAGAAGAGAGATTATAGCGTTTTCAACAAAGAGGTCCTAAAGTGGACCTATGAGATGTTTGCAAGATTCAGCCAGTTTGGGGTGCCGGAAAGCCTCCTTCAGTCAATTGTGGCCGCAGTTCCAGCCAGATTTCGGGACTACGACGACTATTTTGATACGTTTTTTCCCTTAATGATGCTCAATGCTTTTGAAACGGTAAACACCTCTCTGTTGCTACTGAATCAGTTCGTTTCCATAGCTCGCTCTGTGCTGAGGGCTCATGGTGGTTTCGATCAACTGTCCTTAATTTAAGCACTTTTTAAAAAGGTGTACATATCAGTCAAATGCATATCAATATTTTGCCTAGTTAGAAGAAGAGTTGGATTTATATCCCCCTTTCTCTCCTGTAAGGAGACCTGAAGGGGCTCACAAACTCCTTTCCCTTCCTCCCTCACAAACACCCTGTGAGGTAGGTGGGGCTGAGAGAGCTCAGAAGAACTGTGACTATCCTAAGGTCACCCAGCTGGCATGCAGTGGAGTGTACAGGCTAATCTGAATTCCCCAGATAAGCCTCCACAGCTCAAGCAGCAGAACGGGGAATCAAACCCGGTTCCTCCAGATTAGAGTACACCTGCACTTAACCACTACACCACTGCTCCGTAGGGAGACCTCTAAGGAATACCAGGGTCATGATGTGGAGATGGACAATGACATACCACCTTAGAAAGTCCCGTGCCTTGAAAGTCCTGGGCCTAGCGGTTGCCAAAGTCACAGTGGTTTGATGGGGGGAAAATATCTCTGGGTCACTGGTTCAAAAGATACCTGCCCCACACTGGTATCCTCAACTAATGCTCCCTCTTTCATGCAGGTAGCACAAGAGTGGCTAGACAATCAGAAACTGAAGCCGGCAAAGGAATTCCTCTTGAAATTATCGAACCTCAGTGCTGACTCAAGCGTAGCAGATTTTACAGGTGAGAATTCCATTAAGTAGTGGGGTGGGTGGTAAACTCAAAACTCGAACCATTTTTTAAGTGGTGAGTGAAATAGATCAGTAGAGCTCACATTAAGGCCAGACAGCTGGAGGGCAGGGGTCTGCAACCTGTGGCTCTCCAGATGTTCACGGACTACAATTCCCATGGACTACAATGCCCATGCTGGCAGGGGCTGATGGGATTTGTAGTCCATGAACATCTGGAGAGCCACAGGTTGCAGACCCCTGCTGGAGGGGAAGCAGTTTTCTGCTCCCTGGTTTTATTTGCCACTCCCTCCTTCACATGAAAGGCCTGCTCATGTGAACATTTTCCTATTGGTTGTGGTGGGTTTTTGGGGCTGCGTGGCCGTGGTCTGGTAGATCTTGTTCCTAACGTTTCGCCTGCATCTGCGGCTGGCATCTTTAGAGGTGTCATTTGTGGATGGTGTATCACAGAGAGAAGTCTGGACACAGTGTGTAACAGACTTCTCTCTGTGATACATCTCTGAAGATGCCAGATGCAGGCGAAACATTAGGAACAAGATCCACCAGACCATGGCCACACAGCCCGGAAAACCCACCACAACCAGCAGAATCGGGCCGTGAAAGCCTTCGGCAATACATTTTTCTTGTTGTAGTTTGTTTTATATTTGCTATTTATAGTCTTCCTTACAGGAGCTCAAGGTAGATTAGTCATAGTGAGCCAATACAATTTTGAGTAATGTGTACCTAGTAAAGTATTTTATTGTACAGCCAAAAAAAGAAAATTGAACTTGAATATCCAGCACTCACTAATGAAAGATTACATAGAAAACGAAGAAGGAAAAATATCTGAATAGTCCTGATCAGGGCAACTGTTGAGCATACCTTTTAGCATACGCTAAAACAGGGGTCTGCAACCTGCGACTCTCCAGATATTCATGGACTACAAATCCCATCAGCCCCTGCCAGCATAGCCAATTGGCCGTGCTAGCAGGAGCTGATGGGATTTGCAGTCCACAAACATCTGGAGAGCCGCAGGTTGCAGCCCCCTGCGCTAAAACATAGGTGTCAAACTCGTGACCCTCCAGATGTTATGGACTACATTTCCCATCATCCCCTGCCAATTTGAGATCTTTGAGGCAAAAGGAAATCATACTTCTTTACTCAAAAAGTCAGGCTGTGGTATACCAGCTGCGCTCATTTCTTTTTCTTTTATTTATTAATTAAATGTATTTATTAATTAAATTAATTAAATCTTGTCTTGAAAACCCCATGATCTGAGGGCTGCCGTGAATCCGTTGTGATTAGAGGGCATGAAAATCACTAATTAAACTGTGGAATCCACTGCCAGGGGCTGCAGGGGTGGCCCTGAGCATAGGGGGCTTCAAAAGGGGGCTAGGCCAGTGTGGTGTAGTGGTGGAGGTGTCGAACTGTGACATGAGAAACCCTGGTTCAAAGCCATGGAAACTTTCTGGGTGACCTGGAATCAGTCGCACGCATTCCGCTCCGACCCTGGCTAGTATTTGTATGGGAGATCTCCAAGGAATACCAGGGCCATAACAATATGGAAGCAGGCAGTGGCAAACCACTTCTGAACATCTTGTGCCATGACGACTCTATAGCAGTGGTGGCGAACCTATGGCATGGGTGCCAGAGGTGGCACTCAGAGCCCTCTCTGTGGGCACGCACACCCAGAGTTCATCATGTGGGGGGGGAGGCGGAAAATCATACTCCACACACACACATCTCGGCTGGTCTGGGCACGATCCTTTACCTGGGAGTAAGCTCGGTTGCTGACAATGGGGCTTGCTTCTGAGTAAACCCTCCTAGGGTCGTGATTCAGCCATTCGAAGCATTGCACGGTTGCTTCACCAAGCTTACTCCTGAGTAACGCATGCCTCGGAGCCAACCGTTTTCCCTAAACTAAAACCTCAGGATAAATTGCCGTGTTGGCACTTTGCGATAAATAAGTGGGTTTTGGGTTGCAGTTTGGCCACTCGGTCTCGAAAAGGTTTGCCATCACTGCTCTATAGGATTGCCTTAAGTCAGCTGTGACTTCACGGCAAAAAATAATTCCAGGAGGATGCGTCCATCAATAGCTACTATAGCAGTGGTGGTGAACCTTTGGCACTCCAGATGTTATGGACTACAATTCCCATCAGGCCCTGCCAGCATGGCCATGCTGGCAGGGGCTGATGGGAATTGTAGTCCATAATTGTAGTCCATAACATCTGGAGTGCCAAAGGTTCGCCACCACGGTACTGTAGCTTTTTCTACTAAAAGAACTAAAAGTCAGAGGTGTAGCTGGGCGTAGCTGCACCCAGTGCGCATTCTGCGTTTTCTGTGCCCCCATCCCACCCCACACACACACTTACCTTAGTTCAGCCTGAATGTGCAGGCTGGAAAAAGCGGCCTGTTCTCTTAAGCCTGAAAACAGCCTAGTGGAAACTACACTTCCCAGGAGACCTTGGGGCTCTCAAGGTCTCCTGGGAACTGTAGTTCCCACCAGGCCGTTTTCAGCCTCAAGCGAACAGGCTGCTTTTCCAGCCTGCACTTTCAAGCTGAACTAAGGTAAGTGGGGAGGGGGCGCCCGCAGGGGGGCGCGATTCCCCCAGGCATGCACCTGGTGCAGTGCGCCCCCCCATCCCCTAGTAGCTCCACCTCTGCTAAAAGTGCAGTCATTCATACTGCGGCGGAAGTTGCAGCAGCGTGTTTCCACGTTCCAAAGTAGTGCAGATTCTTTTTCAGCATTTAACAATCTTATTTAAGCACCGCCTTTGTCAAAATAATTATTCCTTGCCCTATTAAGCATAGTACTTTGAAAAAAGAGCTTTTATATTGCCCCAGACACCTATTAGCAACTTTTTCTATAGTTGCGCCCGCCATTTTCTTTCACGCGCCAGCACACAGCCTACTGAATGGGAAAGAAAATGGTGGGGGCACAATGATAGGAAAATGTAATCTTGTTAATTGCTGGTGGGACAATATAAATGCTCTTTTTTCAAAGTACTTTGTTTAATAGTGCAAGGAACAATGATTTTGACAAAGGCTGCCCTTAAATAAGATTGTTAAATGCCGAAAGAGAATTGGAATGGGGAGGGTGAGGCAGGCACTAAGACCCCAGAAGAGCATTCCACCTCACAGAATATCTAGGACACAGGTGTCAAACTCGCGGCCCTCCAGATGTTATGAACTACAGTTCCCATCATCCCCTGCCAGCATGATGCTGGCAGGGGATGGTGGGAAATGTAGTCCAGAACATCTGGAGGGCTGCAAGTTTGACATCTATGATCTAGTTGTGTCACATCTAGCGTTGGTTTGGTGGAAAGGGGTGTATAGACTTGGCGACTAAAGAAAATCTTCATATTCAGAGGCCGCAAACTTCTGAGTCCCAGTGCTAGGAGGCAGGATCAGGGGAAAGCTTGTGTAGCCTGTTTGCTTGGCCCATTTGAAACAGGACTCTAGGCAGGAGTCTACGTTCTGCGTCCTTTGATAGGAATCTTGTTGCTACCTGCTCACGTGATTTCGTTTCGGTTTGAAATCATTTCTTCAGCTGAGATTCAGGAAAGCGACCTGGAGAGCCAGCTGCAACCCAAGGAGAGCGACTTGGTCTTCTTAATGGTCTCCAAAAAACAAAACCCTTACAGTGAAGAAAGTGGAGACCGGAATTTTGAATTAATGCATCTGCGGCCGGGAAGCTTAGTGCGGATTTTACATATCTTTTCCCAGGTACCATCAGTCCACTTGAAGCTAGTAAGTTGACCAACTGGCTGTCTGCCACAACAGACGGTGACTGGGGTCGTGGTCTGAAGATTTGAGGAGCTGGTTCTGTATGCCGAAAGGTGTTTCGGGCTTCCATTTCCAGACAGCAGCCTCCGCCCATCCAATGCCATCTTATAAAATGGTTTTGGAATAGAAGAGGACCATGTGTCATAAGAACCTGCTGTCCAAAGGAAACAAAACTTTCCCGTTTGGGTTTAGAATCCTGACCTACTCAGGAGCCCCACTGAGAGCATGATGTCCTAATGTGTTCAATAATAAATAAAAACTCCAGGTTACATCCTAAGTCCGTGGTGGCGAACCTTTGGCACTCCAGATGTTATGGACTACAATTCCCATCAGCTCCTGCCAACATTGCCAATTGACAGGGGCTGATGGGAATTGTAGTCCATAACATCTGGAGTGCCAAAGGTTCACCACCACTGTCCTAAGTCTTAGTTACCACTAAATCTGTAGGGGCACACAGGTAATCATGGTCAGGTTACTGGCTTAATCATGTTCAGGTTCTGGAGCAGCAGTGGCATAGTGGTTAAGAGCAGGTATACTCTAATCTGGAGGAACCGGGTTTGATTCCCCGCTCTGCCGCTTGAGCTGTGGAGGCTTACCTGGGGAATTCAGATTAGCCTGTGGCACTCCAACACACGCCAGCTAAGTGACCTTGGGCTAGTCACAGTTCTTCTGAGCTCTCTCAGCCCCACCTACCTCACAGGGTGTTTGTTGTGAGCGGAGAAGGGAAAGGAGTTGGTAAGCCCCTTTGAGTCTCCTTACAGGAGAGAAAGGGGGGATATAAATCCAACTCTTCTTCTTTACTCCAGACATCTGGAGTGCATCCTTCTAAAGAGATCAGATCTTGCAGAATTTAACATCCATTCCCAACATTTTCATCTTTAAGTCCCTCCCCAGTTAGTGGCTTTCAGAGAGAAGGTGGTTTTTGAGCTGCCTTAGATAAAATAGACTTCTAAATGAGGGTCAGACTCAAGTTTGCCATGAGCTGCTGTGCTTCAGTGAACGTTTAAAATTTGTAAAATCTCATCCCACGGGAAAACATTGCTCTGGAAATTTAGTGGGAACACAAAGGTGTTTGCAGCTGTTGTCAGGCCGGATTCTCGATCTGTCTGTTTAATAACGCTTGCTTAAGTGTGGGGGAGCAGGGGGAATGCCTGAGGCCCACTAGACTGTTTGTTTTCGTGCAATAATTCCTTGCTTTTTTTTTGCACGTGGCATTCTCACGTGGCATTAAGTTAAGACATCTCACACTGCTTCAGCAGTGGTAAAGTTTTTTCACACCAGGGGAAGGGGATATGTCCCAGCAGCTCTAAAGGTTTTCAACTCCAAGGTAGTTCAGCAACTTCTCTATGGAGTTCCCTTATGGATAACTGCATGGAACAAGTCTGTTGAAAGAATACAATCTGGTTTCCTTTATAAAATACTCGGATTACCACACTCTGTACCATATGCTGTACTATTCTTAGAAACTGGTCAGAACCTACTTGAAACAAGAGCATGGCTGGAATACATCTCAAGTATTGGATCAAAATCTATGTTTTAACTCCTAATGCTTGCGCAGTTTAATATACACTGAACGCTTCTAGACTCTATTCTTGCCTCCTCAGATGGTAATTTCAATCTTCTCAAATCAAAAATTTACATTCTAATAGGTTTATTCTTTGAAGATCTCTGTATGCTGGACACTCCAGAGAGATTTTCTGAACCTTTAAAAAGCGCAGACTTCTAGAACAGCGAATATCATCTCTTGTTGAGGGCAAGCAAATAAATCATGCTCACCCCTCTCTGGCTAATGAGGAATAATACCAGAACAGGGCACATAGCCAAATATCTTGGAATTCATTAACTGAACCCCAACAGAGATGGATTATCATATGGGCCAGATCCAATACCTTCCATCGGCCATTACAAAGGGTTGTTACTTATCCATCCCTCTCCAGGATCGAGGGTTTGTTCCTACACTGTAAAAATCAAAGTGGAGACTCTTTGCCTCATTTATTCTTGATCGGTCGAGAGATGTATGTGGGCATCAGGAATTCCTCTCCCAAGCTGGCCCTAGGGATGGAAATCTGAAAGTGACTCTGACTGTTCTGTTGTGGAGCTTCTGTTAAAAAACACAGATGTCATGCTCTTGGAAAAAGTAGCAAAATTTCTTTTACAAGTGACAGAACTTTCTAAGTAATGTATGCTGCTATATACAGTCTTCCTGTCTGCACTTTGAATGTACTCTTGATTTTTCTATTTGTATTTCAAAAATGTCTGGCAATGCTCTAGAACCTATTTTTAAATGCCAAATAAAGGTGGTGGTTGTTTGTTGTTGTTGTAAAGTTAAGACAGCCAAGCTCAACTCCGGCTTGTTACAATGCCTGAATAAGCCAGCTAACTGGAATCAGAAACCGTGGTTTGAAGGGCACTTGTGAATGGTGTTTTCTGCTAATTACCGTGATGTTTGACTTGACAAACCATTCTTTTAGCTGTTACTCCACAGCTGGAAACTCCTACGCCAGACAGAAGGGGGTCAAAGCCATTGGGGGCACAAATGCTAGGTGGCCAGTACACGTGGAAGTGTACACGTGGTTTGTGTTTGGCACTGTGGGTGGCTTGCAAAATCGCATCTTGTTGTGAGATCCCAACTGAGCCTCTTGTTTTTTGTCTTGCAAGCAGAGAGGAAAGAGCAGCGGGTCGTCTGCCGCTTGTCCATCCAGACACAAGGCAACTCATCCTTCATCGGTAAGGAATTCAGATGCGTGGTGGTCAGCTCTCTGGTGACAACGCAGCGCAGATTCAAGGCGCTACTTCTGCTGAGCCGGAGCCCTCTGGCCGTGCCCATCTACAGGGCGAGTTATGCCAGCTTCTGCCCCCAGGGCATACACACGGAGTCTGGGAATGCGGTAAGAACAAAACGACTTAACCGGAACAAGTTTTCCGTTGTTGTTTTGGGTGGGCTACACTCCTCACGTTGGCTGGGTAGCAGCATTGCCGTCCCTGAGCCTTGTGATATGAGGTCTTGGCTGCCCGATGAAAAGCAGACACGGATGAGCAGGTCCTGTGAATTCTGTCATATTTTGCAGTCCCCCTCCCCTGCCATGAAGCATGCGCGAAATGTGCAGGGGTCTCAGGATTGAATTAAAATTGGTTCATTCAAATTAATTTTCTTTTAACTTCCTCCCAGTGGGAGGAAGAAGCCAAGGATCAGAACCCCATAGTGCATAGGTGTCAAATTCGCGGCCCTCCAGATGTTATGGACTACAGTTCCCATCATCCCCTGCCAACATCATGATGGCAGGGGATGATGGGAATTGTAGTCCATAACATCTGGAGGGCCGCGAGTTTGACACCTGTGCCATAGTGAATGCAGAGGAAGGAAAGTAGCACAACATCAACTTTTTTCAGGGGGTGCATAACACACCATGGGCTGAAGACTGCTGCTCTACAGCAGCTGTACGAGGGAGGAGTGGATTCATATCACCATGCCGCGAGGTGGGGGAGACTGAGGCTAAGAAAGTGGCTTGCGCGAGGCCACGGAGCGAGTTCACAACTGGCCTAGGGTCTCTGTGCTTCGTGATGCCATCTCTAAGCCGTTGTGCTGCACCGGCTCTCTCAGTGGAGTTTTGCAATTGGATGGCCATGCTGGTAGGGGCTGATGGGAATTGTAGTTCCTGAACATCTGGAGAGCCGCAGGTTCCCTACCCCTGCTGTAGAAGAAGAAGAAGAGTTTGGATTTATATCCCCCCTTTCTCTCCTGCAGGAGACTCCAAGGGGCTGACAATCTCCTTGTCCTTCCCCCCTCACAACAAACACCCTGTGAGGTGGGTGGGGCTGAGAGAGCTCCGAGAAGCTGTGACTAGCCCAAGGTCACCCAGCTGGCGTGTGTGGGAGTGCCCAGGCTCATCTGAAATCCCCAGATAAGCCTCCACAGCTCAGGTGGCAGAGCGGGGAATCAAACCTGATTCCTCCAGATTAGATACACGAGCTCTTAACCTCCTACGCCACTGCTGCTCCTCTAGCGATTGATGCTGTGTTGTGTCCTCCCGGGCAGGTTTCCGACATCGCGGATTACAACGAAGATCAGAAGAGGGCCATTGAGGCAGCTTATGCCATGGTGATGAAGCCGTCGGTCCCCCAGATTTGCCTGATCTATGGTCCGCCTGGGACAGGGAAGTCGAAAACGATCACCGGCCTTCTGTATCGCATCCTGACTGAGGTGGGTGAGGCAGAGACGGTTATTTACACCAGAGGTGTCAAATGTGCTGCCGCAGGGGCTCGATCTGGCCCCTTGATATGGGCCCATGAGCCAGCTGAGGCAACCTCCCGCCAGCCAGATCAGGAGTAATGGGTTGAAGGGAGGGGTTGCCACACTTGTGGGCCTGATAAGACCTCTCAAGGCAGCCACTCCACCCTGCTGCAAGCTCGCCAATACAGCCCCCACACACACACACCCTGACCAAGTCACATTTATGTCATATCCCAGTGGTGGCGAACCTATGGCACTCCAGATGTTTCATGGACTACAATTCCCAGCATCCAATTGGCCATGCTGACAGGGGCTGCTGGGAATTGTAGTCCATGAACATCTGGCGTGCCATAGGTTTGCCACCACTGTCATATCCAGTCCTTGTAACAAAAGAGTTCAACACCCTGGCTGATGATACATTTGGAGCAGTGTTTTCCAACCTTTTCGACATCACGGTACCCTTGACCTCACTCTTCATATCTCACAGTACCCCTGCCATCCTCCCCCCACCTTCCCCTCCCAGTTCCCCTGCTTGCCCCCCCCCCCCCCCGCTTCCCCTCCCAGGGTGAAGGGAAGCACGGGGGTGGGTGAGGGGTGGGAAATGGCTGCTGATTTTGTGGCAGGCCCTGCCCCCTGGGCCAGCTCCATATTTTTGCTGGTGCCGGCGGGAAACACCACAAAAGTGAGGGGGGCCGGTAGCATTGCCGTGGTACGCCTGGGACATGCTCATGGCACCCCAAGGTGCCACGGAACCCTGGTTGGGAATCACTGATTTGGAGAAAGCCCTTTTGCTTTAGCAAGGACCTACTAAATCAGACATCATTACTGGCTTTTTAATGCTGCCTTTCACATGCAGGAATGAAATAGTTGAGCGGGGGGTGGGGGAGTTTCGCCTCCTGAATTTTTATGTCTTGAGTAGCTTTTAAACCTATATCACCGAGGATTCTTTTTTTTTAAGTGACAACTCTGAATTTACAGACTATATCATTCTTCTCCAAAAATTGAAAACAGCCAGTTACCAGTGTGTGTTTCTCTCTTTTTAAAAAAATATATGCAGAAACCTGGAAAGGGAATTCCTGTGCACAGCCTGAATGCCAAAATTAAACACAATCGAGTGCTGGTTTGTGCGCCGTCCAACGCTGCTGTGGATGATCTGATGAAAAAAATAATACTTTTCTTCAAGGAGAAGTGCCAAGACAGAGCAAATCCTTTAGGTAGAAGTTTTTGCCTAATTTTGATCTGTGGAATTGCCTATCTAGAGGAGGAATTGCTTTCCAGTTAGAAAGTACGCCGAGTTAAATAATTTGTATGCCCTTGTGTAGTTTACCATAGGTAGATTTCACCCTGCTTTCCAACAGATCTTCGTGACATCTTTTTGGCTGGGGTTGTGATCCAATGATGGGGAGTGTGTGTAGAGCAGGGGTGGCCAACCTGTGGCACTCCAGATGTCCATGGACTACAGTTCCCATCAGCCCCTGCCAGCATGGCCAGTTGGCCATAGAGTGCCATACGTTGGCCACCCCTGGTGTAGAGGCTTGGCAGCAAGACCCTTCTATGCCTCAGGCCTGAAGGAGCTCCTGCCAGTCAGAGGAGACAGCTCTGAACTAGGCGACTCAACGGCTCTCTATAAGGCAGGGGCATGTATTCAGTGAGACCCTGTGGCCACATGAGATGCTTGTGTTTATGCCCTTAGAACAGTGGTGGCAAACTTTTGGCACTCCAGATGTTATGTACTACAATTCCCATCAGCCGATTGGCCATGCTGGCAGGGGCTGATGGGAATTGTAGTCCATAACATCTGAAGTGCCAAAGGTTTGCCACCATGGCCTTAGAAGAACTAAGACGGGGGAATGAGATGCTGGTGTTCACCTGCTGCTTGCTAAGTGCATAAAAATGAAATCCCCCCTCCCAAAAAAAAGACTCAAAGATTCAACAAGGCTTCTAACTATGTGTCTGATGTCCAGGAAACTGTGGTGATATCAGTTTGGTGAGACTGGGACAAGAGAAGTCCATCAGCAAAGAGGTCCGAAAGTTCAGTCTGAATGACCAAATCAGAAACCGAATGAGTGAGTAATTGATTAATCCTTCAGGAGAGAGGGTGTAGCTTAAGGGGAGGGCCGTGGCTTAAGGGGAGGGGGCGTGGCTCACTGGTAGAACATTGGCTTGGCATGCAGAAGGACTTCAGTTCTGTCTCTGGTACCTCCAGTCTAAAGGATCTGGGAGTAGGTGATGAGAATGACCGGCAGCTGAAACCCTGTAGAATTGCTGCCAGCCTGAATGTACTGACCGTGATGGACTAAGAGTCTGATTCAGTACGACAGTTTTATGTGGATAAGTTTTTTTATTAGTATTTTGATCATAACCACCATCAGCATCTCAACTGGACTCGGGCTTGAGGAGGACTTGCGCCCTGGAGGAGGAGCCAAAGGATGGGGTGGACTTAGAAGAAGAAGAAGAGTTGGATTTATATACCCCCCCTTCTCTCCTGTAGGAGACTCAAAGGGGCTTACAAACTCCTTTCCCTTCCCCCTCTCACAACAAACACCCTGTGAGGTAGGTGGGGCTGAGAGAGCTCCGAAGAACTGTGACTAGCCCAAGGTCACCCAGCTGGCATGTATTGGAGTGCACAGGCTAACCTGAATTCCCCAGATAAGCTCCACAGTTCAGGCGGCAGAGCAGGGAATCAAGCCCAGTTCCTCCAGATTAGAGTACACCTGCTTTTAACCACTACACCACTTAGCCCTGCAGCACTGCCACATTTCCTGTCCCCTCCCATTTTCTGTCTCATGATTGCTTGCACCCTGTGGAGAGAAATTTCCTGTCTACTAATATCTTAAGATGCCAGTAAGCACAACTTGCCTTGTTCTGATGGCAGCCAGGAACACCTGTTTATGCTTGAGGACCACAGTTCCTTTTTGCTTGAGGACCACTTCCCATCTAAATTCAGTCAGATTTTACTTTCATTTGTGTGAAGCGGCAGCAACCCGCTCCTCTTGCCTGGTTGCATCCTCCCCTCTTTATTAGGCATGTCATATGTAGAGACATTTCCTGGATAGCTTTAAAAGGGGCTTGGACAGATTTATGGAGGAGAAGTCGATCTATGGCTACCAATCTTGATCTTCCTTGATCTGAGATTGCAAATGCCTTAGCAGACCAGGTGCTCGGGAGCAGCAGCAGCAGCAGAAGGCCCTTGCTTTCACATCCTGCCCGTGAGCTCCCAAAGGCACCTGGTGGGCCACTGCGAGTAGCAGAGAGCTGGACTAGATGGACTCTGTGCTCTGATCCAGCAGGCTCTTTCTTATGTTCTTATTACATTTCAACCATAAGGTTCAAATACTGGAACATTAGAATATCCCATAAAACTAAAAAGAATTTTAAAAATACAAAGCTTATAAAAATATACTACTACATTCTTTAAATAATTAAATCGGACTACAGTCATACCTCGGGTTTCGCCGGTAATCCATCTGGTGACGCTTGGCGAAACCCAAAACCGGCGAAACCTGAGGCTACGCTGTATGCTCATGCGCTACTCAGACGACGTAAATTTAAGCCTTTGCATAAACAAAACCCAAGACGAGCGGCGAAACCTGTGGTTAAAAAAACTTGTCCCCACTGAAGAGAAAGATGGTATAAATCAGTGATGGCGAACCTATGGCACGGGTGCCAGAGGTGGCACTCAGAGCCCTCTCTGTGGGCACGCACAAACAGAGTTGCGCCCCCTCCCCCCCCACATATACATTCTAGGCCAGTGGTGGCGAACCTTTGGCACTCCAGATGTTATGGACTACAATTCCCATCAGCCCCTTCCAGCATGGCCAATTGGGCTTGCTGGAAGGGGCTGATGGGAATTGTAGTCCATAACATCTGGAGTGCCAAAGGTTCGCCACCACGGTTCTAGGCTGACCTGGGCTGCTGGGTGTCAGATCTCAAACTACAGGCCTCCTGACACTGGGCTCGATTATTAGCATTAAACCTAAGACCTAGTTTTGGGGAAGCAGTGTAGGTAACCTTGTTAAGTGCTGTTAAACCCCACTGATTTTCATGCGAAGATCCTTTACTCTGGGAGTAAGCTCGGTTGCTGGCAATGGGGCTTGCTGAATGCCCTAAGTCATGATTCACCCGTTGGAAGAGTTGCACAGGTCTCAAAGCAAAGCCACCAACTACCACCAAGCTTACTCCCAAGTAACGCACACCTTGGAGCCAACCATTTTTTCTAAACTAAAACCTCAGTATTCAGGTTAAATTACGTGTTGGCACTTTGCAATATAAACATTATTTGATATGTTGATATCTTCTTCAATTAAGGTTTGGGGTTACCCAATTTGGAGCGCTTTCCGGTCTCGAAAAGGTTCGCCATCACTGGTATAAATGAAGTCAATAAATTAAAAAACACATATGTCCATGATTGATCACACCTCAGTCCCAAGCATCTTTACCTGTAATTATTTGCAAGGTTCATTATTTCAATTAATTAATTAATTCAAGCCTTGAAAACCATGTTAAAAATTATTTTGGAAAACCAGGGTGTCAGTGTTTGAATTAGAATCCTTTTGTTTGATTGCGTAGATAGAGGGAAGTTTGGCAATGACCAAGATCTGCACCGGAGGAAGGAAGAATTGGACCAACAGCTGGACATGCTTTCTCGTCAGCGAGCGACGGAGAGGAAGACTCAGGAGAAGGTAGCTCATCATGAAGTCAGGTTTCTTTGGGTGTCTCTGAGGAATCTCTGCTGAACTGAAGGAGACCTATAAGACAAAGCCCACCTTAGAGGTTCCTGTCTGTAGAGGCAAACATGTCTTCTCTTTTCCAACGTGAAGGGTAATGATCAGATGGTCTGCAGAGGCGTACTGAGGGAAAATGGCACCTGGAGACAACTAGGTCTCTGAAGCCTCCCCACTCAGAGCTCCAGGGCATAGCCCGAAGCCACCCCTTCACGGCTGCTGCTCTCCCCTCAGCCTGTGGAGAGAACACTTGCCAGCCTCCCAGATGTGCTTATTCAAGCGCTGGAAATTACCACCCACACCGGCCTCCCTGGAAGGAAGAACCATTGTCTGTCAACAAGTATAAAGGGTGCAATCAAGCCTGCTAATGGCACCCTTTACACTTGTTAATCAATGCAAATGGTTCTTTCTCCAACCCTGGACATTCCACAGGTGTATATACTCCACTTGCTTGACTATCCATCGGTCAACTGAGAAAGATGCAGCTACAGATGCAGGCGAAACATCAGGAGAAAATGCTTCTAGAACATGGCCAGACCGCCCGGAAACCACACTTGCGTAAGATGTTGTGTTGCATTTGTCTCGTTGGTCAACATCTGAATGCATATCCCTAATGCTAAGGAAATTTACAGATTGGGCAAATGAGGAGCAGAGGGGTTAAGCAAAGTCTGCAGCCCCATAAATCTTTTATAAAGTGCAGTCTTGCAAGAATGTTTTGGTACTAAAGCTATGTCAGCTTGGATCTGTCCAGGCAAGGAAGAAGAGTTGGAAGAGGAAGAGTTAGAGTTAGATTTATATCCCCCCTTTATCTCTTGCAAGGAGACTCAAAGGAGCTTACAAACTCCTTTCCCTTCCCCCTTCACAACAAACACCTGTGAAGTGGAATTCTGGGGCTAGAGGCTCCGAGAAGAACTGTGACTAACAGCCCAGGGGTAGGGAACCTGCGGCTCTCAGATGTTCAGGAACTACAGATTCCCATCAGCCTCATCGGCATGGCCAGTGTGGCCATGCTGGTGAACTGATAGAGTCCCTGGGCCCTGATCAGACTAACAAAATCACAACAGCTGGTGTGTGTTGGAGTGCGTGTGTTGGAGTGAATTCCCCAGATAAGCTTCCACAGCTCAAGCGGCAGAGCAGGGAATCAAACCCAGTTCCTCCAGATTAGAGTACACCTGCACTTAAACCACTACACCACTGCTGCTCCTGAATGGAAACAAAGGAATGGAATGGAAACCTGAATGAAAACAAAGAACCTTTTTCCAGGTTGCAAGGTGGAGTGCTCTTGTTACAAGTGCTTCATGGTAGTCTTGTATTCTTTCAGAGGCAACAACTAGACGATGAGATCTGCAGACTTTCAAAGGAGAGGGAGCGGCTGGCTCATCAACTGAAGGAGGTAGGAGTTTGTTCTCTCAGCTTCTTGTACAGCTCACTCAAGTTAGAGCTCTCCTTTTAATCCCTTGGGTTCCAGGCTGTTCTCCTCTGCCTGCCTGCCTGTCTCTGTCTCTGTCTCTAGTTTATGTGTGTGTGTGTGTGTGTGTGTGTGTATGTATATGTGTGTGTATATATATATACATACATATACACACACATACACACACGCATATATATACACACGCATATATATACACACGCATATATACATATACACACACATATACATACATATATACATACACATAAATACATACACACACACACATATATACATACATACATACATACATACCTCCACACACACACACACACACACACACACACACACACATACATATAAACTAGCTGTTGATCCCTTACTCAGGTTTATAGTCAGTTCCTGCTACCACCACCACAAGTTGGGCTGTTAACAAGCAGTGCTCTACGAAGCCCCAAATACCTTAGAGCCCTATATATCATGGACGTCCAACTCATTTACGAAAGCTGAACATGACATAAATGTGACTTCCTTGGGCCAAGCCCTCTGGAAAGGGGGCTGCCGCAGCTGGTCCCAGTACAGCACTGGGGGAGGGGTGGTGCCTGAACTGGCAAGCCTGCAGTGGGGTGGGTGGCTACCTTAAGAGATCAACCAGGCCAGATCAAGAGCAAGGGGAGGGGTTAGGGTTAGGGTGGTTCGTGGGTTTGATAAACCCCCTCAAGGGGCCAGATCCAGCCACCAGGCAGCATGTTTGACACCCCTGCTATAGGTGACGGCCTTAGAAGTGTCCCGCCCATGGCTTAAGATTCACGTGTCTTCAGTCTCTGGGGGGCAGCTCTGAACCTTGTCTGATAAAAATGGCGTTTCGTACGGCAACATCCATGGCTTTGCTGTCTGATCAAAACGGCGTTTCGGACTGCAACATTTGCTTTGCTTTCTGCTCATGCAGTCGTCTCTCGGTGCTTAAAAGGTGTATTTCAATCTTCAGTCCATTTTTAGAAAGTAAGGATTGGGTTATCTGTCATCAGAGCTGGTTTTTCCAAAACCAGCTGACTTTCTTGTAATCTTGGATGAGCTGTGCAGGATCCAGCCCCGATAGGCTGTTCTTCAAGTTGTCAATGTAGTACAGAATAAACAAGCAAATGTTTTTTTTAAAAAAAATTGTATTGTATCATTTGAATATTCCATTTTATATTAATACTCTTCTTCATTCGTTTTCAAACAATACATTTTCCCCTTTTTCCCCTCCCCCCTGTATTTTCTTCATAATTTTATCAAACAAACAGCAGTAAGTTCATTCAGGAGCAGCAGTGGCGTAGGAGGATAAGAGCTCGTGTATCTAATCTGGAGGAACCGGGTTTGATTCCCAGCTCTGCCGCCTGAGCTGTGGAGGCTTATCTGGGGAATTCAGATTAGCCTGTACACTCCCACACACGCCAGCTGGGTGACCTTGGGCTAGTCACAGCTTCTCAGAGCTCTCTCAGCCCCACCTACCTCACAGGGTGTTTGTTGTGTGGGGGGAAGGGCAAGGAGATTGTAAGCCCCTTTGAGTCTCCTACAGGAGAGAAAGGGGGGGATATAAATCCAAACTACTACTACTACTACTCTTCTTCTTCTTCTTCTTCTTCTTCTTCTTCTTCTTCTTCTTCTTCTTCTTCTTCTTCTTCTTCTTCTTCTTCTTCTTCCATATCTCCTCCTTGACTCCAGCTTCTTTCATCCAGTCCGCATATATTGTCCATATCTTCAAAATTTCGCTCTGTTTATCATGCCACAGTTTATTTTTTGTTATTATATCGAAAATGTCCAGTGTCACTTGTTCTCAGATATATTCCAACCATTTCTGGATTGTCCATTTTTTTCTTTTCTTTCCAGCCTAAAGCTATTGTTGCATGCTTTGATCATTATTTTATACATACAGCTATATTTTTTTTATCTACCCTTCTATCCTCCATTACACCCATGAACATTAAATCATTATTTATCCCAATATTAATCTTCACCAATTGAAGTTTCAATTTAATGCCCTCTATGCTCCTTAAAGGCAGATACCAACGCATAGATAAACAAAAGAGGCTATGCCCATGCAACTCAGGCCAAGTAGAGACACTGGAGCACACTCTGTTTCATTGTGCAAGATTTGCCAAGATCAGAATGACCCAACCCATCAGTGCTTCACTCCTATACAATCACTTAACTGATGCTCTTAGGATTCCTTTAATCTTAGATAATCTTGATCCTTAGCACCTAGCAGCGGTAGCAAAATATCTTTTAAAGATTATAGACGCAACACTAGATGGATACTATTATTTATTTAATCTTCACCAATTTCTCAATATATAACATTACGGTTGTCCAAAATTTTTTCACTTCTATACATTCCGTCCACATATGACTATAATCTGCCTCCTGGTCTCCGCAGTGCCAGCATTTAGGAAACAAGCAAATGTTGTACTAGGGCTGTTTTGGCTCCTTATACCAAGCGGACTAGTTCTAGCTACTGGTGTAAAATCCAAACAGGTGCCTGAACGCCAGTTGGAATCCGTCTGAAGTAGGCACTGTGTAAAAAAATGTTCTCTGCTCTTAACATTGCAAGGTCCGGGGATGGTCTCAGGGCTGGCGAATCATCCTGAGTCTCCGTCATCTGCTATGCGGCTCAGCAGTGGCGAGTTGCCTGGAATCGGCATTCGAACGGTCCTGCAGCTCAGCTGCGTCATTGTGGGGCAGAAGTCAGTAGAGCGTCTGTGAAAGGCAAACTCTATGCTGGGGATGATTAGGCAGGAATGGATAATAAAACTGCAAAGATTGTCATGCCCTTATATAAAGCAGTGGTGCGACTGCACTTGGAGTACAGTTCTGGTCGCCACATCTCAAAAAGGATATCAAAGAGTTGGAAAAATTGCAGAGAAGGGCAACGAGGATGATTGAGGGATTGGAGCACCTTCCTTATGAGGAGAGGCTGCAGCGTTTGGGACTCTTTAGTTTGGAGAAGGCGTCTGAGGGAGATATGATTGAAGTCTATATAAAATTATGCATGGGGTAGAAAATGTTGACAGAGAATTTTTCTCTGCTCACAATACTAGAACCGGGGGGGCATCCATTGAAAATGCTGGGGAGAATTAGGATTAATAAAGGAAACATTTCTTCCGCAGCGTGTCGGTGTTGGAATATATGCTGTCTGGGAGGTAGTGATGGCCACTCACATGGATAGCTTTAAAAGGGGCTTGGGCAGATTTATGGAGGAGAAGTCAATCTATGGCTCCCAATCTTGATCCTCCTTGATCTCAGATTGCAAATGCCTTAGCAGACCAGGTGCTCAGGAGCAGCAGCAGCAGCAGCAGCAGAAGGCCATTGCTTTCACATCCTGCATGTGAGCTCCCAAAGGCATCTAATGGGCCACTTCAAGTAGCAGAGGGATGGACTAGATGGACTCTGGTCTGATCCAGCAGGCTCGTTCTTATGTTCTTAACGTCACGGTGCCGTGTAGAGGGAGACCTGGCTCAGAACTAACCGGAGTCTGATCACAGTGCAGTTCATCTGAGGGAGCGGAGGGCCTCCAGTCTCACTCGGAGTTCCTGGTCAGTGCCAGGCAAGAAGAAGAGAATCCAAAAGTCCACCGACGTTTCAGTGTGGTCTTACTGAGAAACATAAGGAGGCGTCGAAAAGATGCAGGAGAGTCTGCCAGGCAAATGTTTGAATGTTAGACAGTCTTCTTTTAAAATGGTATTTGAAACTCTCAAGAACTGGCATCCTGTGGCTCGCATCCAAGATCCCACTCCTAGGGCAAGAGGCCTTCTTGCTTACGTGCGCGCGCCGCTGATTTGCTTCCCTCTGTTCTGCCGTCTACTGTACTTGGCATCTAAAAACGAGCTGCAAAGGCAGAAATGACTAATCTGACGTGGTTGCTCAAAGAAGGGGATTTGAACACATTTTAGGGCAGTTGGAAACCTATGATTGAATATATCGCTAAAAGGCTAGTGGTTTGGAAGTCTAGTTTATTTTAAAATGAAGGCAGCAGAGAAAAATGTGATGTTTCGCATTTTTAACAGTAATGCTGACAGTGACATAATTTTGATTTTGTTACTAGAAACCAAGAAGTGTTGTTTTTTGGAATTAATAAGAACTCACCTGCTGGATCAGACCAGAGTCCATCTAGTCCAGCACTCTGCTACTCGCAGTGGCCCACCAGGTGCCTTCGGGAGCTCACGTGCAGGATGTGAATGCAATGGCCTTCTGCTGCTGCTGCTCCCGAGCACCTGGTCTGCTAAGGCATTTGCAATCTCCGATCAAGGAGGATCAAGATTGGTAGCCATAGATCGACTTCTCCTCCATAAATCTGTCCAAGCCCTTTTTAAAGCTATCCAGGTTAGTGGCCATCACCACCTCCTGTGGCAGCATATTCCAAACACCAATTACGTTGTGTGAAAAGTGTTTCCTTTTATTAGTCTAATTCTTCCCACCCCAGCATTTTCAATTACATGCCTAGTTCTAGTATTGTGAGAGAACAGGCTCTCTGTCAACATTTTTCTACCCATGCATAATTTTATAGACTTCAATCATATCCCCTCAGACGTCTCCTCTCCAAACTAAAGAGTCCCAAACGCTGCAGCCTCTCCTCATAAGGAAGGTGCTCCAATCCTTCAATCATCCTCGTTGCCCTTCTCTGCTTGATGCTTGATGCAGTATTGACCTTGGAACGGTAGATAAATATGCCTACCAAATTGGAAGTTCATACAACAGATAAATATACCTACAAAATTGTTTTTAGGTATTAATTAAAAAATTCAAAATAAAAAACCAGCCGCACAGGATCTGGGGTGGGGCGGGCTCCAGAATCTTTTGTGGGGCCTACTGAGGGCTTCGTAGGTGGCGGGCAGGGACAGTTGGTGATGTCTACGTTATGTGCAGAAGCAGAGACAACTTCCTTGGATCCAAGAGTGCTGTATCCTTTCCCTTGCCTGGGACACACGCAGTCTGCCTGTAACATTGTCTTCCTATGTTTGTGCTTCCTTGTTACAAGGCGGGGCAGGCCTGTGAGGTTGAAACTCTCATTCCGCTTATTCATGGCTGCCGGAAGCTCGTCCTGGTTGGTGATCCCAAGCAGCTCCCTCCGACTGTAATCTGTGGTGAGTACAGCACTGGAGACTTTTACATGGCCGGAGAAGGTGAAAGGGCACAACCTAGATCAGGGGTCTGCAACCTGCGGCTCTCCAGATGTTCATGGACTACAAATCCCATCAGCCCCTGCCAGCATGGACAATTGGCCATGCTGGCAGGATGAGAATAGTCCAAAATTTCGGAGAAACCCGACAACAGACCGACCAGCTGTAACTGGGCAGTGACGAACTCATTTGTTACGAGAGCTGGATATGGCATAAATCTTGGACGAAGTCAGACCAGCCCTGCGCGAGAAGTCGGTGAATGTAATACCGGCTGGTCCCCAGAACAGTACTGGGGATGTCTGGACAGGTGAGCTTACAGAAGGGTGGGGGTGGCTGTCTTGAGAGGGCTTATCAGGCCAGCGAGCCACATGTTTGACACTCCTGCTGTAACTCTACTTTGACGGAATAAGAAGGAACATTTTCATCAGGTGCTCACAACTCACAAACTGCCTGCCGCAGTGATTTCAGCTGGATTACTTGGCCTGAATAAATTGGTTGTGTGACTCTGTGCGGCGGTTTTATCTGAAGCCACATCCCAAGTTATTGCTAAATTCCTGGAGCTCAGCTCTTATTGGCAGATGAGACACATACAGAGTTCACTGGAAGAATTTATGGAGGGATTTACGGACACTCAAATACGGGGGAAATTGTAAGTCTTTTTAAGTTAGGCGAAGAGTCTCTTAAAGGCTCCTGAACTATTCTTGTGTTGTGTCGGACACGACAAAGATTCTGCTCTTGTTACATGCTGACTTGAACTTGAGCTAGTGGCTCTGCGGCCTTGCAAGGAACATAATTGTGTTCCCCACGAGCGAAGAGGAACAATATTATTCTGAAAGGTTTATGTGGGATTAACCTATTTTTGGAACTGTTTATGTGCTTTTACGTGAGAGGATCAGATGGCTTAATCATAAATCCGCTTCTCTAAACCTCTTCCTGAGACCTCGCTGAAGGCACTCCACAGAGGGTGTAATCCCCCAGCCGGCTTGGGAAGGGGGTTGACTTCCCAGCAGGTAGTTTTCTCATGAACAGAACCAATCAAAAGTAGGGTTTAGGGCAGTGATGGCGAACCTTTTGGAGACCGAGTGCCCAAACTGCAACCCAAAATCCACTTATTTATCGCAAAGTGCCAATACGGCAATTTAAACCTGAATACTGAGGTTTTAGTTTAGGAAAAAAAAGCGGTTGGCTCCGGTAGCGTTGCCGGGAGTAAGCTTGGTGGTTGTTGGTGGCTTTGCTTTGAAGCAACTGTGCAACGCTTCAAATGGGTGGATCATGACCCTAGGAGGGTTTAGAACAGGGGGCTTCAAACTATGGCCCTCCAGATGTTCACAGACTACAATTCCCATGAGCCCTTCCACTTGGCTATGCTTTGGCAGGGCTGATGGGGGGTGGGAGCCCTGGACCTTGAAAGACAATTTCGCTAAACCCCATTGCCAGCAACTGAGGGTTACTCCCCAGGTAAAGGATTGCACTTTAGTTCTTCCCATAACGAAATCAGTGGGGTTTAACGGCACTTAACAGGGTTACCACCATGTAGGTGGCCAGCTGACTGCCCAGCCAACCCTAGATGTGTGGGGGGGGGGCGATTTTCGGGGCCCCTGATGACCAAGCCTCTGTGCTTGCCCCAGAGAGGGCTCTGAGTGCCACCTCTGGCACCCGTGCCATAGGTTCGCCACCACTGGTTTAGGGCAAGGTTTGCAAATCCATTCTCTAGCGGCAGCTGGCCTTCACCGAAACCCAGCCCAAAGGTTCTCTCCTCTGGCCTGAACCCTGTGCAACTTCCTGAGAAGACAGGGGGATAGAGAGAGACTCCTGGTTATGCACGAAGTGTCGGTGGAAGAGGAAAGCTACTTGAGTGCTGTGTGGTTTCCGGGCTGTATGGCCGTGTTCTAGCAGCATTCTCTCCTGACGTTTCGCCTGCATCTGTGGCTGGCATCTTCAGAGGATCTGATGTTGGGAAGCAAGTGAAGTATATATATCTGTTGGAGTGTCTAGGGTGGGTGCAGGAACATTGTCTGTGAGTAACAAAGAAGCCGCAACTAGGTCCGATAGTTGAGGGCATCTGAATAGGAAGTATGAGTAACAAATGAAGTCTATAGCATGGGAGTGAACAAATGGAGATAGGGCAAGGTCACTGGTGGGAGCATCTGAATAGAAGTATCCTGGCCTTTGTTTCCTTTGTCTATGAAGTGCATCCTGTGTTTGTGGGCTTCAGTTAGACACTGTCTTGACTCTGAAGTATTTTTTCAACACTGGCAGCCAAGTTCTGTTCATTTTCATAGTTTCTTCCTTCCTGTTAAAATTGTCCATGTGCTTCTGGATTTCAATGGCTTCTCTGTGTAGTCTGACATAGTGGCTTTCAAAGCCTTCAACAATACAGGAAAGCTACTGTTTCTGCTCCAGAGCCTAGCGCAAAGTGACCTTTCTGCATCCCTGAGTTCTGTGATGGAAGAGAGGCAGGATAGGGATGTGACCAATTCAAATGTTAAATCGGAGCTCACTCCGTGCCTCAGCCATTGTTACGTCATAAAGACAACCTGCCCTGATGACATATTTCTCTCTTGGAGAGCAGAGTGGCAGGGAAAGAAGCAGAAGGAGCAGTTGTAGAGGTGGGGAAGTAAGACCGATTTTCCTGGATGTGAACCTGGATGTGGAGGAACCGGGTTTGATTCCCAGCTCTGCCGCCTGAGCTGTGGAGGCTTATCTGGGGAATTCAGATTAGCCTGTGCACTCCCACACACGCCAGCTGGGTGACCTTGGGCTAGTCCCAGCTTCTCAGAGCTCTCTCAGCCCCGCCCACCTCACAGGGTGTTTGTTGTGAGGGGGGAAGGGCAAGGAGATTGGAAGCCCCTTTGAGTCTCCTACAGGAGAGAAAGGGGGGGATTATAAATCCAAACTCTTCTTCTTCTTCTTTGAGTAGGCACAGAGTAGGAATCCAGGTAGAGCAGCGTATTAGAATGGTTCTGGGAGGCAGAACATCCCAGCTGGACTCTCTCATCTGCTAAACAAACCACACTGGTCCTCCAGCCACAGGGTAAAATCATAACCAGGGAAACAGAGGGTCAAATCCGCTCTGAGCCACCAAGCTCTTTTTTGAGCTTCTATCAGCGTACAGAAGCATTGCGAGGACAAAACGAAGACTGGGACCCACAGGAAGCGACCTGATACTTTATCAGCCCCTCGATCCATCGAAGAAGAAGAGTTGGATTTATATTCCCCCTTTCCCTCCTGCAAGGAGACTCAAAGGGGCTTACAAACTCCTTTTCCTTCCCCCTTATAACAAACAACATTTGAGGTAGGTGGGGTTGAAAGAGCTCTGAAGAACTGTGACTAGCCCAAGGTCACCCAGCTGGCATGTGTTGGAATGCACAGGCTAATCTGAATTCCCCAGATAAGCCTCCACAGCTCAGGTGGCAGAGCAGGGAATCAAACCTGGTTCCTCCAGATTAGAGTGCACCTGCTCTTAACCAGTACGCCACTGCTGCTCCTAACCACATCGTCTAACCCCATGGTGGCGAAGCTTTGGCACTCCAGATGTTATGGACTACAATTCCCATCAGCCTGATGGGCTGATGGGAATTGTAGTCCATAACATCTGGAGTGCCAAAGCTTCGCCACCACTGGTCTAACCACACGGGCATCAGCTCTCTTAAGTTCTCAGGCCGAGGTCTTTTACATCCTCTTCTGCTTGATCCTTTCTTTAGCTAGAGATGCCAGAGATTGGACCGGGGCCAAGCAGGTGCTCTTATCACCGTGCCCCGGTCCCCGTCCACGTATGCCACCCAGCGGCTGCATAAATGGGTGAGAGGAAAGTCGCAGGGGTGAGAGTGCCCAACCACTGGGTGGGTTATATTCAAGGGTTATCACGCAGTTTTAGAAGTATGTCGTAATCGATTGTCACCAGGTTTGATCTGTTATTTATGTGAATTATGAATTGCTGCTGGGGGGCCCCCCTTCTCATCTCTCTCTCCCTTTCCTGTCTCGGCAGAAAGCTCAGGATTACGGCTACGATCAGTCTCTGATGGGCCGCCTGTACACACACCTGACGGAGCAAGTGCAGCAGAACGTGATCAAGGACCTCCCAGTGCTGCAGCTGACCATGCAGTATCGGATGCACCCGGACATCTGCCTCTTTCCCTCCAACTACATCTACGGCCGGGCCCTGAAAACCGACAAGTGGGTCTCGCTCCTTCGGGGGAGGCCAATTGACTGTGCTTCTGCATCATTTCCCCTTTGCTCACTGGGGTTTCCGAAGCTGCTTCCTTCCATGACGAGCGGGGCTGGGGAGTGCGGTGCGACTTTAAAAAGCGATCCAAAATAGGGGTGCCTGGGAAAGCTGGTTTCTAGGATGTGTGAATCCACTGTTTGAACCTACCTGTACAGCAGGCATATTCATTAAGGAAATGTGGCGGCAAAATCCTGAAGGCTGACTTGTAGGAGGAGCAGTGGCGTAGGAGGTTCAGAGCTCGTGTATCTAATCTGGAGGAACCGGGTTTGATACCCAGCTCTGCCGCCTGAGCTGTGGAGGCTTATCTGGGGAATTCAGATTAGCCTGTGCACTGCCACACATGCCAGCTGGGTGACCTTGGGCTAGTCACAGCTTCTCGGAGCTCTCTCAGCCCGACCTACCTCACAGGGTGTTAGTTGTGAGGGGGGAAGGGAAAGGAGATTGTCAGCCCCTTTGAGTCTCCTACAGGAGAGAAAGGGGGGATACAAATCCAAATTTTTCTTCTAGATTGCCCCCAGAATGAGATGCGGTAAAGGATGCTATTTTATAAATACCATGTTTCCCCGAAAATAAGACAGGGTCTTATATTAATTTTTGCTCCAAAAGATGTGTTGGGGCTTATTTTCAGGGGATGTCTTATTTTTTCCCCACGATTGTGCCCCCCCCCCCACATGACCAGATCAGCCGGGGAATCTGTAACCAGGGCTTATTTTTGGAGTAGGGTTTATCTTCCCTGGAGCTGGGTTTATATTTCAAGCATCCTCCAAAAATCCCAAGCAATCATGCTAGGGCTTATTTTCGGGGAAATGGTAAATACAAAATCCCTGCAGGAAAAAAGTTAAGATCCTCATGTATTAGCAAGAAAAGGGCAACCCCTCCCCATTCTTTGCACACCAGGTGCTTATTAAAAACGTCATCTCTTCCACCTGCAACTTGAAAGTGGTCCAGTTCTTTCTGCTGACTCAGTCCTCAGCCATCTCAGTGCCCAGCACATTTGGGCCAGGTGGGCGAGGAAGAAAGTTGGAAGGAAAACCTGTAATTGGTAGCCGAAGTACACTTTTATCATATTCACAATGCAGAACTCGGCGGTGTACAGAATTCAGCTTCCTGAGGTTCCCAACTTTTGCTTATTTAAAGAAGAAAAGGTTTTCAGCCCTCCTGAGTTTTAAATCGTGCTTTTACAAAGTTATTTAATTTACCCAGCCTCCCTTCCCAGCAGGGACCCAAAGTGGCTTACAGTGTACTCCTCCCTTCCATTTTATCCTCACAACAACCCTGTGAGGTAGGCTTTTATGGCAGAGTATGGATTCAAACCAGAAGCCTGGCACTATCCACCACATTACATTGGCTCTGTAAAATCTCAAAAATCAAGGGGGGAGGGCTGAATGAGGGGACTTGGGGAGTGGGAGTTCAGTCTCCTAACTTCTCCTGTGTTTAGAAAACCTAAAATAGTATTCCCTGTCTTCCTCCCCCTCCAAGCAGAACAAGTTACACAAACAACTTCTAGTTTAGATGCATAGTTTCTGGATTGTACCACTTTTCCTACGGGAGGAGCACATATTTGCATGTGTTCATATATTTAAATGTTCCCCAATTTAAAAAAAAACCCTTTTGTGTGTGTGTAGAAAGAAGAGCGATGGCTAAGCTAATTTTTGCTCCTCGGTGTTCAAGTTTGCTAGAGTGGGGAGTTTTGTACATGGGGGAGCAATCAGAGGTGTGAAAGAACTGATTACCTGAAGTGGCCCAGTTGAGAACTGAACTATGTTAGTTCGAGGAATGAATATCCTGGAATTTGGTCAGCATACCATTCCACTTTTGGAACACTTTGTATATAGCTGCTGTCTTCTCCTCCTGACTTCCCAGGGAAACCGAAGCGAATCGATGCTCTTCGAAATGGCCCTTCCAGTCGTATTTGTTGTTTGATGTGCGAGACGGCCAGGAGGAACGGGAGAGTGAGTAAGTTCTTTGTCTGTCCACAGTCTAGGTTCATGTCATCTAATCTGTGCAAATTGCGCAGCGGGAGAGCATCTGGTGGTCATCTACTCTGACCCACAGAAAAGGGCTCTGTTGGATTCGTTCAGGTATTTGCCTAGCCTCAAATTCTCTTTCCAGCAGTAACCAGCAAGATGGGGAAGCAACACTTGTTAGCGCAGCTGCCTCGTCCGTGTATGCATGCATGTGCCAAATGTGCCTTGCTGGCTAGATAGATAGAGTGATAGATAGATAAAGTGAGAGAGAGAGAGAGAGAGAGAGAGAGTGAGAGTGATAGAGTGATAGATAGAGTGATAGATAGATAGATAGATAGAGTGATAGAGAGATAGAGTGATAGATAGAGTGATAGAGTGATAGATAGAGTGATAGAGAGATAGATAGAGGGATGGATAGGAGGATGGATGGATGGATGGATGGATGGATGGATGGATGGATGATAGAAGATAGATAGAGTGATAGATAGAGTGATGGAGAGAGAGAGAGAGAGAGAGAGAGTGAGAGAGAGAGTGATAGATAGAGTGATAGATAGAGTGATGGATAGAGTGATGGATAGTGATTGAGAGTGATTGATTGATTATGCAAAAGTTGAACCACAAGAGGAAAAGCTTGTGGACCACCACGGCTGGCCAGTGATTTTCTGTGAAGGCCACTCATACATTCAGCTGCAGGGCATCCCATAGGGGTCCTGCACCTGCTGATAACTTTTGTCAGTCACAGCACCAGAAGAACATCAGAAGAGTCTTCCTGGGTCTGACCAGTGGTCCATCTAGTCCAGCCTCCCCATCTGGCACAGTGGCTAGTTGCTTACTCTGGAGGTCCAACCATAGGGTGTAGAGATCAATGTCTTGCTCTGCTGCTTCCTCCCACCTCTGGTATCCAGAGGTTTGCTGCCTCTGAAGGTGGAGGTTCTCTTTGGTCATTATGACGAGGAGTCACTGGTACACCTGTCCTCCATCAAGCTGTCTAATCCTCTTTTAAAGCTGACTGCGCTTGTTGCCTCTGCTACATCCTCTGGCAGCAAATTGCGCCTTTTAATCACTTGTTGTGTAAACAGGTATTTCCTTTTGTCCATCCTGAATCGGCTGCCCATCAGCTTCTTTGGATGCCCTCTCAAGTTCTAGTATTTTAGGAGAGGACAGTTGGGGGACTGGAGCACCTTCCTTATGAGGAGAGGCTGCAGCATTTGGGACTCTTTAGTTTGGAGAGGAGACGTCTGAGGGGGGATATGATTGAAGTCTATAAAATTATGCATGGGGTAGAAAATGTCGACAGAGAGAAATGTTTCTCTTTCTCACAATACTAGAACCAGGGGGCATTCATTGAAAATGCTGGGGGGAAGAATTAGGACTAATAAAAGGAAACATTTCTTTACGCGACGCGTGATCGGTGTTTGGAATATGCTGCCACAGGAGGTGGTGATGGCCACTAACCTGGATAGCTTTAAAAAGGGCTTGGTCAGATTTATGGAGGAGAAGTCGATCTATGGCTCCCAATCTTGATCCTCCTTGATCTGAGATTGCAAATGCCTTAGCAGACCAGGTGCTCGGGAGCAGCAGCAGCAGCAGAAGGCCCTTGCTTTCACATCCTGCAGGTGAGCTCCCCAAGGCACCTGGTGGGCCACTGTGAGTAGCAGAGTGCTGGACTAGATGGACTCTGGTCTGATCCAGCAGGCTCCTTCTTATGTTCTTATGAGAGGGAGAAAAAGTTCTCTTCGTCGACTCTCTCCACACTGTGCATAATTTTATAAACTTTCTTCCATGTCCCCTCTTGGTCATCTCTTCAAAAGTGAAAAGTCTCAGATTCTTCAGCCTTGCCTCATAGGAAATGTGCTCTCCCCCCCCCCCCCCCCCCCCAACAATGCACAACTGTTCTGACACGTCTCCAAAAGGTAGAAGTTGTTACGATCACTTGAATCTGGCCTCAACCAATTCTTTGTGCACATGAGGCATGGTTCACACATGCAGAGAGTGGCAGTGAAGTGGCAAAAACATAAGGTGGAATAAACTGTACCCCTTCAAAGTGGAGTGTCATCTTTTGGGATGCTGCCGTATGTGACATATTCCTAGCAGACAGAGGAGCTGCAGGACAAGCACTGATAGGTCGACTCGTTCTCCTTTCTGTTCTAGCTTATTATATATTCATGTTTTTTAATGCCAAAAGAAGTTCAGAGCAGCCTGACATTGTAGACATCGGTTCTGTCATTCTTGTACATTCTTCTGCATGTGTGAACCCGGCCCGAGTCAGCTAACCAGCAGCAATGGTGTAGTGGTTAAGAGCTGGCGTACTCTAATCTGGAGGAACGAGGTTTGATTCCCCGCTCTGCCGCCTGAGCTGTGGAGAATCTGGGGAATTCAGATTAGCCTGTGCACTCCCACACACGCCAGCTGGGTGACCTTGGGCTAGTCACAGTTCTTTGGAGCTCTCTCAGCCCCACCTACCTCACAGGTTGTTTGTTGTGAGGGGGGAAAGAAAATGAGTTTGTAAGCCCCTTTGAGTCTCCTATAGCCATGGTGGCGAACCTTTGGCACTCCAGATGTTATGGACTACAATTGGCCATGCTGGCAGGGGCTGATGGGAATTGTAGTCCATAACATCTGGAGTGCCAAAGGTTCGCCACCACTGTCCAATAGGAAAGGGGGGACATAAATCCAACTCTCCTTCTTTTTTGCACCGTTCTGAAGGTCTGCGACTCGAGGCCGTTTCCTAGGAACGCCCCCTCTGTTTTGTGTAGGTCTTGTCGCTGCGTTAAAGATTATACAGAGAGCTGCGATTCCGTTGTCCTTTTCATATTTATTGTAAGCAGCTTTAAATGCCGCTTGGCAGGAAAGTCAGATTATAAAATACAGCCAAAGTTTTAAAATGACCACAGGGCCAGCTGCTGTACTTTTTTTTGGGGGGGGGGGGGGGGTGGGTTCTTGGCTGGATGTCACCATGCCCCCGGGGCCACAGCTTTAATAAGCTGCAGAAGATGCGTATCATTTCTGTGAACTTGTGACTTGTGCTAACCTGCCCAGGTATCTGCCCTAAGGCTGAAGTAGGCGGGGCTTGGAAATATCAAGACTTGATCTTGGGTTTGAAGAGGCACCCTAACCAGAACAGACAGAATCTTTCTTTGCCGGTTCCTCTTTGGGTGTTGGGCAAATGAATGTCCCAACAGTCCAGAAAAAGATGTTTCAGTCCAATGGCACCTTTAAGACCGACAGAGTGTAAACGTTTCTCTGCCCCAAAATCATCGACACGTGATTCACAGCTTGAATTCTCTTCCCCCCACCCCACCCCAGCTCCTTTGCAAATATCCAAGAAGTGAAGCTGGTGATTGAATTAATGAAGTTGATTAAGCAGAAGAAGAAGCAAATGGACTTCCACCACATTGGAATCATCACCCCGTACAACGCACAGAAAAGGAGAATCCTGAGAGAGCTGAATAAAACCTTTGGAGAAAACAGGTAAAAACCTGGCAGGCTGGGAAATAGGGTGAGATCCAGTTAATTGACCTCTTTTATATCCCCTTGGCACAGAAATGGTCAACTTAGCGGCTGCCAACTTTCAGAGTGAACACTCATCGCTTAACACAGATTAGTTGCCTGTTAACTACTCTACTGTTCAGCAAAGGGGGTACTGGGCATGTGTTTTTCCTTGCTCATTCAGGTAGGGAATATTTTGTTCAGCACTGAGCAATTGTGCATGCAGAATCGAAAGATGACAGTGATCTAAACAGACTTGAGATTAAACAGTGGTGGGATCCAAAAATTTTAGTAACAGGTTCCCATGGTGGTGGGATTCAAACTGTGGCGTAGCGCCAATGGGGCTGGGCGGGGCACGACGGGGGCGTGGCCAGGCATTCTGGGGGCGGGGCATTCCTGGGCGGGGCTGGGTCAAGGACGCAGCCACTGTGCCGGTCCTTGGGCAGGAAACGAATGCACGCAGGCGCAGGCTGCCACGCACGCCGGTGCACCTCCTGCTGGACTGCTTCAAGTTCTGCGCGCTACTGCTGAGAGGAGGGGCGTAACTAAGGCAAAAATCACGTGGCAAAACCACCAATTAGTAACCCCCTCTCGGCACATGCAAATAATTAATCCTCTTTGATCTGAGATTGCAAATGCCTTAACAGACCAGGTCCTCGGGAGCAACAGCCGCAGAAGGCCATTGCTTTCACCTCCTGCATGTGAGCTCCCAAAGGCACCTGGTGGGCCACTGCGAGTAGCAGAGAGCTGGACTAGATGGACTCTGGTCTGATCCAGCTGGCTTGTTCTTATGTTCTTAATTAGTAACCTACTCTCGGGAACCTGTGAGAACCTGCTGGATCCCACCTCTGAGTGGTGCTCAGGTGTAAAAGTCCTGGTCTGCTGCCTTGATCTTGGCCTAGGACCCTAGGTCTTCCCAAGGGACTTTTACTGCCTTCAGGTACTTGAAGGTCTCTTGCTGCTTTGATGGACACCTGGCTTTCTCTTCTGGGCCCTCGTTCTTGGAATCTCTCTACAGGCCCCCTCCTCTTCTCTCTGTCTCTCTCCCTTCAAACCATCACTTAACATCCGCTTTCAGAAGACCTTTGCCTTCAAGCTCCCCCTCTCCCACAAATGCACCAAACCCAAAACCTTTGAAGACTGTAACTGCCTTTGCGTACTCTTAAGAGCATGTTCTCCCGCCGTCAGAGCCAAGAGGCATTCTCCCCGTCAGTCTCCCTGGCTTTTCTGTTGCTGTTTTGTGTTCCAGACAAAACTGCCTAGGAGTGCTGCAGTTTAACTTCTCAAAAAGGGGCCTGCCTCCCTGGGGCATTTTGTCCAGGGGGAAAAAAAGGAAACAGATTTAAAAAAGCCACTCCCCTTCCTTTTCAGAGCCAGCGAAGTGGACACAGTGGATGGGTTCCAGGGCCGTGAGAAGGACTGCATCATCGTGACCTGCGTCCGAGCAAACAGCACCCACGGCTCCATTGGGTAAGGCAAGCCAAATGCCCCATGGGGGCTTCGACCTGCCACTTCTGACCAGAATCAGCGGGTCGAAATTGAAAGAGTTTTTGGCTAAACATTGAGAAGAACTTCCAGACGGAGCAGTTTCTCATTGGAGCAGGCTTCCTCGGGAGGTTGTGGGTGGAGAGCAGCAGTGGCGTAGTGGTTAAGAGCAGGTGCACTCTAATCTGGAGGAACCGGGTTTGATTCCCAGCTCTGCCGCCTGAGCTGTGGAGGCTTATCTGGGGAATTCAGATTAGCCTGTGCACTCCCACACACGCCAGCTGGGTGACCTTGGACTAGTCACAGTTCTTCCGAGCTCTCTCAGCCCCACCTACCTCACAGGGTCTTTGTTGTGAGGGGGGAAGGGAAAAGAGTTTGCAAGCCCCTTTGAGGCTTCCTACAGGAGAGAAAGGGGGCCTATGAATCCAACTCTTCTTCTTCTTCTTTGGGGTTTTTTAAGCAAAGACTTGATAGCCCTCTGGAGGCCAGGCTGATTCATTGAACTTAGGCAGATCATGAGGGGGGCAGGAAGGGATGAGTCAGCGCTCGGCTCTCATGGCCCTTTCCTACCTGCCCAGGGTAATGCCAATCACTACTTTGAGGAAAGAAGGTACTTTCCTCCAGGACAGATTGGCCAGGGATCCTGAAGGTTTTTTGCCCTCTCCTTGGTATAGAACAGAGGAACCGGGGGTGGGGGGGGGGGGAAGGGAGGGGGTTAGTTGTGAATTTCCCGCATTGCACAGGGGCTTGGACTAGACGACCCTTCCAGTTCTTACATTTCTGAGCAGTTAGAGGAGGCCAAGTTTGTGGGGGCAGCAATCAAAGGATGGTGACCCTGCGCTGTCCCCGACCCCTTTCGGTGTGTTGAGCTGGGGAAGGTGGCTGGAAGATACAGGCCGACAGAGATGTTGACACAATATTACGGAAGCTGCTCAAGCCATGGTCTGGGACTGGAAGCATTTCTAGCCAACCCATCCTCAGGCCGTGAGTTCTAACCTCAGCTGCCCCTGGAGCTTTGAACAGTAAGAACATCATCCCCCCATCCACCCCCCCGGGCTTGCTTCACCCTTCGCACCTCTGCTGCGTTACCTAGACAGAAGTAGGGTAGGCCGGCTTTTTAAAAAGGAAATTTTTTTCCTGTCTCTTGTTTCTTTTAAGAAGGTCACAGCGGCACTTCTGGTACCTTTCTGTTTTGCACGTCACCTTTGAGATGAATAAAACATTCAGTCGCCGTTCTGAAATATTAAAGAGAGTTTTCACAAGAATTAGAACAAATATTAATCCGCTAACAGCCTCTTGCCAGAAAGGCGTCCCAAGGTCCCGACTCGTGAAATGAAGCCGATTCTCTCCCCCACCCCCACCCCCCGTTGGGGGCTATGCTTGTTGTTTGGAAGCTAAGACATGGTAGAGCAGGAATCCGCTGGAAGGTGATGATTTAAGACATAGGTGTCAAACTCGCGGCCCTCCAGATGTTATGGACTACAGTTCCCATGGGGGGGGGTGGGGGGGGGGGGGGGTGGGGGGGGGGGGGGGTGGGGGGGGGGGGGGGTGGGGGGGGGGGGGGGTGGGGGGGGGGGGGGGTGGGGGGGGGGGGGGGTGGGGGGGGGGGGGGGTGGGGGGGGGGGGGGGTGGGGGGGGGGGGGGGTGGGGGGGGGGGGGGGTGGGGGGGGGGGGGGGTGGGGGGGGGGGGGGGTGGGGGGGGGGGGGGGTGGGGGGGGGGGGGGGTGGGGGGGGGGGGGGGTGGGGGGGGGGGGGGGTGGGGGGGGGGGGGGGTGGGGGGGGGGGGGGGTGGGGGGGGGGGGGGGTGGGGGGGGGGGGGGGTGGGGGGGGGGGGGGGTGGGGGGGGGGGGGGGTGGGGGGGGGGGGGGGTGGGGGGGGGGGGGGGTGGGGGGGGGGGGGGGTGGGGGGGGGGGGGGGTGGGGGGGGGGGGGGGTGGGGGGGGGGGGGGGTGGGGGGGGGGGGGGGTGGGGGGGGGGGGGGGTGGGGGGGGGGGGGGGTGGGGGGGGGGGGGGGTGGGGGGGGGGGGGGGTGGGGGGGGGGGGGGGTGGGGGGGGGGGGGGGTGGGGGGGGGGGGGGGTGGGGGGGGGGGGGGGTGGGGGGGGGGGGGGGTGGGGGGGGGGGGGGGTGGGGGGGGGGGGGGGTGGGGGGGGGGGGGGGTGGGGGGGGGGGGGGGTGGGGGGGGGGGGGGGTGGGGGGGGGGGGGGGTGGGGGGGGGGGGGGGTGGGGGGGGGGGGGGGTGGGGGGGGGGGGGGGTGGGGGGGGGGGGGGGTGGGGGGGGGGGGGGGTGGGGGGGGGGGGGGGTGGGGGGGGGGGGGGGTGGGGGGGGGGGGGGGTGGGGGGGGGGGGGGGTGGGGGGGGGGGGGGGTGGGGGGGGGGGGGGGTGGGGGGGGGGGGGGGTGGGGGGGGGGGGGGGTGGGGGGGGGGGGGGGTGGGGGGGGGGGGGGGTGGGGGGGGGGGGGGGTGGGGGGGGGGGGGGGTGGGGGGGGGGGGGGGTGGGGGGGGGGGGGGGTGGGGGGGGGGGGGGGTGGGGGGGGGGGGGGGTGGGGGGGGGGGGGGGTGGGGGGGGGGGGGGGTGGGGGGGGGGGGGGGTGGGGGGGGGGGGGGGTGGGGGGGGGGGGGGGTGGGGGGGGGGGGGGGTGGGGGGGGGGGGGGGTGGGGGGGGGGGGGGGTGGGGGGGGGGGGGGGTGGGGGGGGGGGGGGGTGGGGGGGGGGGGGGGTGGGGGGGGGGGGGGGTGGGGGGGGGGGGGGGTGGGGGGGGGGGGGGGTGGGGGGGGGGGGGGGTGGGGGGGGGGGGGGGTGGGGGGGGGGGGGGGTGGGGGGGGGGGGGGGTGGGGGGGGGGGGGGGTGGGGGGGGGGGGGGGTGGGGGGGGGGGGGGGTGGGGGGGGGGGGGGGTGGGGGGGGGGGGGGGTGGGGGGGGGGGGGGGTGGGGGGGGGGGGGGGTGGGGGGGGGGGGGGGTGGGGGGGGGGGGGGGTGGGGGGGGGGGGGGGTGGGGGGGGGGGGGGGTGGGGGGGGGGGGGGGTGGGGGGGGGGGGGGGTGGGGGGGGGGGGGGGTGGGGGGGGGGGGGGGTGGGGGGGGGGGGGGGTGGGGGGGGGGGGGGGTGGGGGGGGGGGGGGGTGGGGGGGGGGGGGGGTGGGGGGGGGGGGGGGTGGGGGGGGGGGGGGGTGGGGGGGGGGGGGGGTGGGGGGGGGGGGGGGTGGGGGGGGGGGGGGGTGGGGGGGGGGGGGGGTGGGGGGGGGGGGGGGTGGGGGGGGGGGGGGGTGGGGGGGGGGGGGGGTGGGGGGGGGGGGGGGTGGGGGGGGGGGGGGGTGGGGGGGGGGGGGGGTGGGGGGGGGGGGGGGTGGGGGGGGGGGGGGGTGGGGGGGGGGGGGGGTGGGGGGGGGGGGGGGTGGGGGGGGGGGGGGGTGGGGGGGGGGGGGGGTGGGGGGGGGGGGGGGTGGGGGGGGGGGGGGGTGGGGGGGGGGGGGGGTGGGGGGGGGGGGGGGTGGGGGGGGGGGGGGGTGGGGGGGGGGGGGGGTGGGGGGGGGGGGGGGTGGGGGGGGGGGGGGGTGGGGGGGGGGGGGGGTGGGGGGGGGGGGGGGTGGGGGGGGGGGGGGGTGGGGGGGGGGGGGGGTGGGGGGGGGGGGGGGTGGGGGGGGGGGGGGGTGGGGGGGGGGGGGGGTGGGGGGGGGGGGGGGTGGGGGGGGGGGGGGGTGGGGGGGGGGGGGGGTGGGGGGGGGGGGGGGTGGGGGGGGGGGGGGGTGGGGGGGGGGGGGGGTGGGGGGGGGGGGGGGTGGGGGGGGGGGGGGGTGGGGGGGGGGGGGGGTGGGGGGGGGGGGGGGTGGGGGGGGGGGGGGGTGGGGGGGGGGGGGGGTGGGGGGGGGGGGGGGTGGGGGGGGGGGGGGGTGGGGGGGGGGGGGGGTGGGGGGGGGGGGGGGTGGGGGGGGGGGGGGGTGGGGGGGGGGGGGGGTGGGGGGGGGGGGGGGTGGGGGGGGGGGGGGGTGGGGGGGGGGGGGGGTGGGGGGGGGGGGGGGTGGGGGGGGGGGGGGGTGGGGGGGGGGGGGGGTGGGGGGGGGGGGGGGTGGGGGGGGGGGGGGGTGGGGGGGGGGGGGGGTGGGGGGGGGGGGGGGTGGGGGGGGGGGGGGGTGGGGGGGGGGGGGGGGGGGGGGGGGGGGGGGTGGGGGGGGGGGGGGGTGGGGGGGGGGGGTGGGGTGGGGGGGGGGCGAGGGGGGGGGTGCAGGGGGGGGGGGGTGGGAGGGGGGGGGGGGGGGGGGGGGGGGGGTGGGGGGGGGGGGGGGTGGGGGGGGGAGGGGGGGGGGGGGGGGGGGGGGGGGGGGGGGGGGGGGTGGGGGGGGGGGGGGGTGGGGGGGGGGGGGGGGGGTGGGGGGGGGGGGTGGGGGGGGGGGGGGGGGGGGGGGCGGGGGGGGGGGGGGGGGGGGGGGGGGGGGGGGGGGAGGGGGGGGGGGGGGGGGGGTGGGGGGAGGGGGGGATGGGGGGGGGGGAGGGTGGGGGGGGGGGGGATAAGGAACAAAAACGACCAGACCACGTCCACACCGTCCTGGAAAACACCCACCCCCACCCCCACCCTCACCCCCACCCCCATTGGTTCCAGCCACAAAAGCCTTCAACAATACATGGTTAAGTATGTCATCTGTACGCAACCTGATCAAAGCATGCCCCAAAAGATGATCTCACAAACGGCGCCAAGATTAGCCGCTGTAATCTCAGATGTAACGTTTCGTCACTGGTGCATTTTGCAGATCACTTGAAAACCATGTCCCGGGAGCACCCACCATACAGTCAGAACGCTTTCACTGTTTTCGAAGGCACCAGCCTCGGAGTTGTTGCTGCTCTCGGCTATTCGGTACATTACCAAAAGCAACGAGTCTGTGCTAATCGGATGTTCCAAAGGCCTCTGTTATGATGCACGGGGCTGACCAGGATCCCCTGACAAAGCCAATGAATACCCCAATCCCAGATCATCACTATAGCCAGTGTGGTTATTATGCAGTGTGGCCTTGCCTTCCATCAGCATGTTCAAGGGTTTGAAAAGGCACCCCTACTCTTGAGTCATCTATGAACCTCTTCCCTTACCTCGAATGCTTTCAGGAGGTTCTTGTGACCCGCGTTTAGGATCCACCACAGATGGTCTCAGTAAGCTCTCAGCAGCTTGGAGTTGCAGTAGGCAGAAAAAAAACATTTGGTTTAAGGTACTACTGTTGGGTTGTCGCAAAGGGCCTCCAAAGAGAACACGTCGTTTCACTCAAACCCAGCTGCAGCGCATTTAAAAAATGTCATCCGTATTCCTAAAGCCCTAAAGAAGCTAGGAAAACTAGTTCCATGTTCCTTCTCCACACAGGACCCCAGTAGTTTACAGGAGTTTCAAATCTAGCAGCATCCCCATTCTGGTACAAGACACTCCTCACACGGACAACCAGAAAAACTACTCAGATTCTGACGGCTCCTTCCAGGGCAGACTGCTGATTCGTCTCTTAATATGCAGTCAAACACATCTCTAATGTTATCTACCTGTTGCTCAGAGATATGCCCAAGATGTAAAGATTTTTAAAGGCACTTCAGGTCCTTTGTTCTGGGAGGAAGAGAGGCTGTGGCATGATTTAACTGCCACAGCCACTCATGCCCAGGTGCGGCTCAGCAGAAAGGGGATAATTTGGCCAGAACTACTCTTGCTGTTCACTCTGGGGAACATGGGGTTAAAGAGGTTCTGGGACTTAGCCTTGCATCATGAACAGGCTACACTAGAGTTGCCAACCTCCAGGTTGGGGCTGGAGATTCCCCAGAATGACAACTGATCTCCAGTCTACAGAGCCCCTGGAGGAAATCGCAGCTTCAGAGCACAGACTCCAGGGCGCCCCAACCCAGCTGACCTCTCTCTCCTCCCCAAACCCCAACCTCTCCAGGCTCCGTCCCCACATCTCCAGGAATTTCCCAACTCAGAGTTGGCAACCCCAGGTTGAACAATAGTTCCTGGCCTGAAAGCCTGCCCTCTACAAAACCCAGAAACATTGAGTTCGACAGCTTTTAAAAAGTGTTTCCATTTCACATCTCCGAATGCCTGCTAGAAGTGGTCTACTACTCAGTCACCTTTGACCTTAGTTTTGCAGAAGAGTTTTAGGGCCGTGGTGGCGAACCTTTGGCACTCCAGATGTTATGGACTACAATTCCCATCAGCCCCTGTCAGCATGACCAATTGGCTATGCTGGCAGGGGCTGATGGGAATTGTAGTCCATAACATCTGGAGTGCCAAAGGTTCACCACCACTGTTTTAGGGCATCTGAATAAAATCGATTTCAAACTGCTGAAAACATTAAGCCCCGTTTTAATTGTGTCTGCTGGTCTTTGACTGCATAATGAAACCAACCAACTATTTCAAACAGGAGGATCTAAGAACATGTTTGCAAAATGTCACAGAATGCATCAGAACACGAATCTAGACAACCAGCGATTCCCCACGGCGTTCTTCACAGTTTGCGCACACCCTCTACCCACATCGGTCGCACACAGAACAAGCGAAAAGCAAAACACAGACTGGTCACCACAGCAGGAAGCACCTCTATGCTCTCTAAGCAATGCCTCCTCTATGTAGCGCCCTGGCTTCCTTTCTGCCAACACCCATGCAAAGTTGCTGGGGAACCGCATGCTTTCCACGGCCCTCTCGTGTCGCCTCAGCAGAGTGCCAGGAACAATCTCCTTTTGCCATTTATCATTGCCCACTTTGAAGTCTCTGACAAAACCCCGAGGCTCACATCCAGCCTTTGCCGATCGTACCAGCTGTGTGCAGAGGGCACAGACTGACATCAGACAGAGAACAAAGCCCTCCCCTTTGGGGGCCGAGAAGCGACAGCGACGAGTGGAAAGCAAAGCAGCTAGTCTAGCAGCTAAAGCGACTCCTAAACATCACCTGCGTTCAACCCGCGCTGCGACTGAACTAACTCGGCAGCCTGTTTCCTACCTTTGGTCTCAGCCTCAGTCTTGGGCGGGGAGGCATTCACTTGCAAAGAGGCTGAATCGGGCGAGCCGGTCGTTTCTTGCAGAAGCAATACAGAAAAGCCACGTTAGGCTCAGAACGGACAGTTACGGGTTATGCACACTTCTGGAGCTACGCGACACCAGGCGCTTCAGGTGAGGCGAGCACCTGTTGACTCCACTTCTACTATGCCTCTTCCCTGTAGTGGGAGCATCTGGACTTTTCCAGCCTCTATTCATATCCAGAGCTGTATCCAGATAAAGGAGGCCGGAACCATTGGATTCCAATCTAAGCAACATTTCATGTGAATTCTGCCACACTTCTAGAGACATAAATTGGAACTCTGCCTTGGATTCCAGAGGTCCAGACGTGCCACTGAAGTTCCGGGACTCCCAGCAGATTCCAATGGACTGTTGAAACAATGGAGGCGTTGCTGAATGGGTGGGCTACATCCACCCAAGCCTGAAGTGGCCAATTCTGAATTGGAGAATTCCTGGAGATCCAGGGGTGAAGACCAGGAAGGGCATTGGTTTGAAGAGAGAAGGAACTCATCTGGGTAGAATTCCATAGAGTCCCTGTTCCCACCCCCACCCCCCAAGTCACTTTTTAACAGGGGAATGGATCTCGGTAGTCCAGAGATCAGCTATGATTCTAGGAGGTCCCCAGGCCCCAACTGGAGGTTGGCAGCCATCTACCATAAGAACATAAGAACATAAGAAAGACCCTGCTGGGTCAGACCAGAGTCCATCTAGTCCAGCACTCTGCTACTCGCAGTGGCCCCCCAGGTGCCTTTGGGAGCTCACAAGCAGGATGTGAAAGCAATGGCCTTCTGCTGCTGCTCCTGAGCACCTGGTCTGCTAAGGCATTTGCAATCTGAGGTCAAGGAGGATCCAGATTGGTAGCCACAGATCGACTTCTCCTCCATAAATCTGTCCAAGCCCTTTTTAAAGCTATCCAGGTTAGTGGCCATCACCACCTCCTGTGGCAGCATATTCCAAACACCAATCAGACGTTGCGTGAAGAAGTGTTTCCTTTTATTAGTCCTAATTCTTCCCCCCAGCATTTTCAATGGATGAATGAATGCATGTACACACTGGCCTGCAACATACTGAAAAAGGCTTTGAGTCTGTGGCAGAATCATGCCAGAATCCAGCTATCTTACAAAACGTGGTACCAAACTTCATTCGGTACCAGCTTGTCCATATAACTACAGTGGCCAGAGCGAATGGAAGTCAGTCCTAACTCTCTGACATGATGCATCTGCCATTTGCCCCACAATGTGTTGGGACGTATCCCTCCCTTCATCCTTCACTCTGCGGCAAATCCCAAGACTATTGCGTAAAGAGTGAAGGGGCCCTAAACCACGTGGCGTAAAAGCTATTGTTACCATCTAAAACGGGATGAGACATTAGGGTCGACTTAATCTAATGCCTGCCTCGGAATAAAAACAAAAGGGAGTCTTGGAGCAGCTTAAAGATTAATATATTATGTGGACTAGAGACCATTTTATCAGATGTATGAAGGGTGTTCTTATTGGACAGATATGGGGGGAGGAAAACTTTCCAGGCTCAGAGAAAAAAAACTGTAAAGCAGTGGAGTTCAAAAGGCAAACACAACGAAATCCAGACAGTAGCATTTCTATGCAAAATTCAAAACTTTAAACAAACATTGTGACTACCAGCAGTAACCAGAAACTGCAGAATCTTGATAGTTTGTGTTTAATACACCAACAGAAAGGGGAAGACAACCCAGAAACAACAGGTAAACAAAAAGGTTGATAAAAACCCCAGTAATAGAATAACAAGGGGTTACATACTCGACAGAGAGTTTTACCTACATTGCAAATCATTTTTTTAAATCCTTAAAATCAAACGCATTTCGCCAATAGGCCTTTCTTAGTGGCATAACTTTCAAAATACGCACAACCATAAAATGCAATTATTCAAAACATATAAAATAACTGGTTCTGGTGGAGCCTTTCCGAGGAGTTGTGGATTCTTAGGTTATCCTCATTGCATTATCGCAGTTATTTTAACAACGATATCTCCACCAGCTTGATCCAGATATTGAACTCGGACTCTGTTTTTATATGTGTTTCACAGCTTGGTCAGAATTAAAGAGTTATTTTGAGTAGGATTATGGTTTATCATGTGCATGTGTGAGTTCAGGGATCTTGTTCCCTAACGCTGCTCACCTGCATCTGTGGCTGGCATCTTCAGAGGTGTATCACAGAGGGAAGATGCAGGTGAAACGTTAGGAACAAGATCCACCAAACCATGGCCGCGCAGCCCGGAAAACCCACCAGAACCATATAAAATAACAATTCTGACCAAGCTGTGAAACACATATAAAAAGTAGAGTCGGTTTGTTAGCTGGATTAAGTGTTGGAATAATACTTCGTGGTTGGAATAACACATTGTTGGGATAACACAGGTCCATCCAGCATCATTTTGTGGATAGTTCTTACGTGTGGTCCAAATTTCTTAGTGAACAAGGTCAGAATGAATCCAAGCTCTACGGTGCAGACATATCCACATGCAGGAAGGAGGATATATATCATATTGTTATATTCTTCTTCCTGAATGTGAATGTATGCACACCACAGAACTAGGGAGCTAAAAAACGCGGGAGTCCCTTGGCCTAGAAATTGAGCGGTTTGTCTTGCACTATTGGCAATGGAAACACTTCAGTTTCTGATGAAACCGGCTCTAAATCCACAAAAGCTTCTTCCACAAAGAACGGGGTCATCTTTAAGGACCGCATTACCCCATATGTCCCAGCTCGGCCTCTGCGCTGAGCAGAGGCAAATTTACTGGAGGTCCCTGGCCCCTCGATGACGTGGCTGGCCTCCATGCGGACCAGGGCCTTTACGGCTCTGGCACCGGCCTGGTGGAACACTCTCCCTCCAGCTGTCCGGGCCCTGGGGAATTCCGCAGGGCCAGTAAGACTGAGTTGTTCCACCGGGTCTTTGGGGAGACCAGCCGCTGAAGGTGCCCCAGCGCCCTCCCCTTTGCTTTCTATGGGTCCCTAACATCGTCGGGACCCATTATTCTCTCTTTATTTCTTTTTAGGAGGGTCATGTAAGGGTTTCGTGGGGCGCTATTTTAGGTTAAAATTGCTGTTTATATTGTATTTATGTTTTTATATGTGATGTTTTTATACATTATGTTTTTTGTGCACCGCCCTGAGCCCTTCGGGGATAGGGCGGGATATTAAATCTAATAATAAATTAAATAAATAAAAGGTGTCCCAAGATTCGTTTTTGGGTTTTGCAGTATTCTGACACCTCAGGTTGTAATCACAACTCCAACGCTCATTCTGTTTCTCAGACATCGGAAAAACTGTCCGGGTCAGGAAACCTTTGGCAGAGCCGTGCGCTCTTTCTGGCCTAAAATGGTGTGCGTTTGGCACCTCTGACGTGCATATGGAGCGGCAGCCTGTGTCAAGGGCTCCCCCACTCACACCTGCGAGTGTCAACACCTCGGCACAAGTTTCCGGGGGGAGCAGGAGATTTGGCATCTGGGGAAACATCTGCCCGCATTAAAAATGGAGGACATTTTTCAGCAGCCAGAGTTTTCAAAGCAGACCGCAGTCCCTGATGGTCCCAAATCATTGCTGTTCTAACAAAATTTTGTACATTTTGGAAGCACAGACATGTGGAATTTATCTTCCACTAGCCTTGAAGCTTGTTTGAGATTGGTGCACATTCAGGTTCTAATTCCATTGGCTCCCAGTGGAATTCCGGATCGTCTTCAAGGTGCTGGTTTTGACCTTTAAGGCCCTTTAAGGCTTGGGGCCCTCATACCTACGGGACCGTCTCACCCCTTACGCCCCAGAAGTCAGTTGTCCCCGCTTCTGCATGTGTGAGGCTACCTACTGGTGGTCCCCGGCCCCTCCATGATGCGCGGTTGGTTCTTCCACGCTGGCCAGGGCGCTTTACTGCCTCTGGCTCCCCTGCCTGGTGGAACGCTCTTACCACAGCAGTTAGCGCCCTGCAGGACCTTGGAGAGTTCCGCAGGGCCTGCAAAACTGTGTTGTTCCACCGGGCTTTTGTGGGGGCGGCCGCTGAGCCCCCCCTTGTGTTGTCCTGCGCACTGGCTATCTATTGGACCATCTGCCAACCCCCTCCCCTCCCAGGGTTTGATCACTGGGGCTGGGTGCCAGACGTCTTCTATTATTAATTAATTAATTAATTATTGAAGGCTGCTGCTGCTGCTATAGTTTTATAGTTTTAAGGTTTTATATATTTTAATTGGGGCTATTCGATTTGTTTTATTATATTCTTATTTGTTGTACACCGCCCCGAGCCCTCTGGGGGTAGGGCGGTTTATCAAATCGAATAGATGGATGGATGGATGGATGGATGGATGGATGGATGGAGGGAGGGAGGGAGGGAGGGAGGGAGGGAGGGAGGGGGAGGGAGAGATTGATTGATTGATTGATTGATTGATTGATTGATTGATTGATTGATTGATTGATTGATTGATTGATAAGCATACAGCAGTGTTTCCCAAACATTTTTTCTATGGTCCGGTTATTTTAATAGCTCTCCTCCGTGACCCACTAAAAATGTTATGGTCTATTTATTAGTATAATAAAACTAATGTGAATGTCACCCAGCCACGCATCTGCCCGTGCTGGCTCGGCAGGGGCAAGCCCAGCCCTGTGCCGGGCCTCATCGGCACGCGGCAATGTCAGGGAGGCTCCCCGGGGTGCTGCTTCTGCCCCCACCTCCCTCATAGCACCAGCGTCTGCTGCAACCTGTGACTCTGTCCCCGGTCCCTTTCTGGGTGGTCGGTTGACGGGAGGAGCCCCGAAGCCACTGTATTGTTCCAGCTGGTCCGGCTCCAGGGGTGGCGTCCTTCGAGTAATGATGGGGGGGTTGACCCCAGCCCTGGACATTAGGTGACCCAGCATTTTGCTTTCATGACCCAGTGCCAGGTCATGACCTACCATTTGGGAAACGCTGGCTTACAGGCAGGGGTGGAGGGGGAAATGCGCCCAGGGTGCGTGCGTGCCTGCGCCCCTGCCATGGCGCCGCCTGCCCCAGAATGCCCCGCCACACCCCTGAATCGGGGCGCACCCAGGGCATCGCGCCTCCTCCCTGCCCTGTGGGTGCTACGCCACTGCTGACAGGGTGTTTTGTACTGCGCAGGATTTTTATCTGTGTTATTAAAGTCTGTTTTTCAGATACCTGTTGGTACTTTTGTAATGTCCAGTTTTGGACACATACTATACATATAACAAGACTTCAATTGAAAATAGACACCGATCGCTGCACTACATCTTCAGTGTCATTTCTATTGGGTTGCACTGTGTGCACGGATCCCCACCTAATTCAAATGGTGTATTCAATGTGCTTATTTGAGACCTGAGGGGTGCACAGTCGTGCCGAGCTTGAGAAGACTCATTGCTGGCTAACTGCGTTTGGTAAGGAAGGGCGGAGAGGCCGGGGTTTTCGTGCCTGTTTTCAGATCGGACAATGATCCTGTCCTGAGTGCAACTCTTCCGTTTCCTGTCAATAAACTGGATTTCATTTGCAACCGAGCCTACTGTATGGGGAAACCTAGAGAACACGGCCCGAGGCAGGCCGCACGCACAGAGCCGTTCATCCTATTCAAGACAATCCAGGAGCTCCAAGGGTCACGGGGAGTTCTGGATGGATCTGAAAGCTGCTGAAAAGAACCCCTCGAGGACATCCTTAACAACTCGGCAGCAAACTCTTCATCCACACCCACTCTGTAGGTCCATGAAAACATAGGAGTGGGAAGAACTGTGATTAATTCCAAATTCAACAAGTCATGTTAAGGAGGAGAGACAAAAAACCGATTCAGATAGAAACGTCCTTCTCCAGCAGTGGTGTAGGAGGTTAAGAGCTCATGCATCTAATCTGGAGGGAACGGGTTTGATTCCCAGCTCTGCCGCCTGAGCTGTGGAGGCTTATCTGGGGAATTCAGATTAGCCTGTGCACTCCCACACACGCCAGCTGGGTGACCTTGGGCTACTCACAGCTTCTCGGAGCTCTCTCAGCCCCACATACCTCACAGGGTGTTTGTTGTGAGGGGGGAAGGGCAAAGAGATTGTAAGCCCCTATGAGTCTCCTGCAGGAGAGAAAGGGGGGATATAAATCCAAACTCTTCTTCTTCTTCTTCCAGCTGCTATGGGTGGATCATAAAGAATTTAGAGCAGGGGTGTCAAACATGTGGCCCAGGGGCCGGTTCCAGCCCCTGAAGGGGGGTTATCAGGTTCGCGAGCCAACTGAAACAACTTCTCCCCTGCTCCTGGCAAGCCCGCACCCACCCACGCACCCACCTACCCACTTCAGATCAGGAGCAAGAGGAGGTTACCTCTGCTGCCTTGCGGGCCTGATAAACCCTTTTACAGCCACTCCACCCTGCTGCAGGCTCACCAGTCCGGGAACCCCTCCCTCAGTGCTGTTCCCAGCCAGTCAAGGCAGCCCTCCCCCTCCCCCCGGCCCAGCCCTCCCCAGTCGCACTGAAGAAGAAGAAGAAGAAGAAGAAGAAGAAGAAGAAGAAGAAGAAGAAGAAGAAGAAGAAGAAGAAGAAGAAGAAGAAGAAGAAGAAGAAGAAGAAGAAGAAGAAGAAGAAGAAGAAGAAGAAGAAGAAGAAGAAGAAGAAGAAGAAGAAGAAGAAGAAGAAGAAGAAGAAGAAGAAGAAGAAGAAGAAGAAGAAGAAGAAGAAGAAGAAGAAGAAGAAGAAGAAGATTATATCCCCCCTTTCTCTCCTGCAGGAGACTCAAAGGGACTTACAATCTCCTTGCCCTTCCCCCCTCACAACAAACACCCTGTGAGGTAGGTGGGGCTGAGAGAGCTCCAAAGAACTGTGACTAGCCCAAGGTCACCCAGCTGGCGTGTGTGGGAGTGCACAGGCTAACCTGAATTCCCCAGATAAGCCTCCACAGCTCAGGCGGCAGAGCTGGGAATCAAACCCGGTTCCTCCAGATCAGAATGCACCTGCTCTTAGCCACTACGCCACTGCTGCTCCATACATGGCCCTCATAACAAATGGGTTTGACACCCCCGATTTAGAGGGTTTGCTTTTAAAAAAACGGCACACCGCAAGCACACTTTCAAGGTGCGCAACAGACGCGGCCCTGTTGAACTGGGAAACAGGAGCCAGCCGGCGTTAACGGAGCGTTCGGTTAGAATACCAAACCAGGCCCCCGTGCAAATTGGCAAGGGCTTAATTAGAGGCACAATATTAAAAAAAAACAACCCTGCCCTGGAGGCATTTAGCTTTCTGGCTCAGCATTCCAGAACGGGGGGAATTATTCATTCCCTTTATCCGGAGACATTTAGCCTCGTGTCTCTGTGACTCTCATGGATGATTTTACTTTGCAAAAGAGCAAGCGGGAGGGAAAGGCAGCCCTTGGATACCTTTCCTCCGGCCTAAGCTGCCTGGATACAGGAGGGATTGCCAGCTTCTAGATGTGAGCTGGGGAATCTCCCAGAATTACAACCGATCTCCGAGTCAACAGAGATCAGTTTCCTGGGAGATCATGGTTGCTTTGGAGGGTGGGGGCTCTGGCATTACATTCCACTGGGGTCCCTCCCCGTTCCAAACCTTACCCTCTGTAGGGTCTGCCCCCAAATCTCCAGGTATTGCCCAATCAAGAATTGGCAACCTCCAGGCAGAGGTGGGATCCAGCAGGTTCTCACAAGTTCCCGAGAGTAGGTTACTAATTATTTGTGTGTGCCGAGAGGGGGTTACTAACTGGTGATTTTGCCACGTGATTTTTGCCTTAGTTACGCCCCTCCTCTCAGCAGTAGCGCACAGAACTTGAAGCAGTCTAGCAGGAAGTGCACCGGCGTGCATGGCAGCCTGCGCGCATTATTTTCCCACCCAAGGGATCACCACATGCAGCGAGCTGTGTCCTTGCTACAGCCTCAGCCCCAGGGAATGCCCTGCCCCTGGAATGCCCCTTCGGGCCCCCCCATCGCGTCTCCCGCCCATTTATCCCTAACTGGCGCTACGCCACTGTTTGAATCCCACCACCATGGGAACCTGTTACTAAAATTTTTGGATCCCACCACTGCCTCCAGGTATTGCCCAATCTCCAGGTATTGCCCAATCAAGAATCAGTTGAGGCCAATTTACTGGTGGTCCCTGGCCCCTCAATGATGTGGCGGGCCTCCACACGGGCCAGGGTCTTTACGGCTCTGGCCCCGGCCTGGTGGAACACTCTCCCTCCAGCTGTCCGGGCCCTGCGGGATCTTGGTGAGTTCCGCAGGGCCTGTAAGACGGAGGTGTCCACCGGGCCTTTGGAGGGACCAGCCTCGCCTGAAGGTGCCCCTCTTTTGGCTCTCTTTGGCATCTGGGCCTCCTTCTTAGATCAAATGTCATCGGGACTCACTCGGTCCCTGCCTCTTGGGGAGGATTTTAAATATGGGGTTTTGTTGAATGCCTCTTATCGCTGTTTTTTAAAAGGTTTTAGCAATTATATTTAAAACTGTACTGAGATTTTATGTTGTACACCACCCAGACCCCCTTGGGGATGGGGTGGTATAAAAATCTAAACAATAAATAAATAAACCCTACTGCCAGGACTATCGGCAATCAAACTGTGCCCTCTTGGAGACACTGGGACTGGCTGGCCGGTCTGCCCGTGGACTGCATTTCCAGCTTCCCATCTGACAACTACAATAGGATAAGCACTATGTGATGATGGAGGAAGTAGAGGCCTAGCTTTATAAAATGGCACCCGGGGCAAGCCCTCGGCACGGCCCCCGACAGCTGCACCCAGTCCCCAAACTTCACATGTATATCAGGGGAGGACCGGGCCTATTTGACACTAGTTCAACAGGTCCGGCTTTAAACTTAAGACTTTTAGCCTGCAGTTTAAAGCTCAATCCAAGCCTCTCTGAGACCAGGATCAGACAGAACACCGGGATCTGACTGGCTCTGGCTTTATACTGGTGGCTCCACTCCCAAGCTCCACATCCAGTAAGGTAGACCTGCATGGATTTTCCCATGCCAACTCAGACAAGATCCTGGAATAGCCGAGTTGATTCTTCATGTGTCCACCCTATTCAGAGGGACTAAGGACCACCTTGCTACATCAAAAGCGTGTGGGTATAGGAAGTATAGTTGCCAACTCCAGGTTGGGAAATTCATGGAGGTTTGGGGCTAGTAGCTGGGGATGGGGGGGTTAGGGTAGGGACCTCAGCGAGGTACAATCTCATATACCCCATCCTCCAAAGATTTCCTCCATTTATTTTAAATCAACAATTGAATATCGTTATAACGCTCTAGCAGTTTGAGGTTCTCTGAATTCCCAGCTTTCATTTTTTTTTAAAGTTTCCAGACTCTTCTATTTCCTCTTATGTCACAGCAACGGCACTAGCTACTAGAGACTTACTTTTTGTTTGTAAACGAAAGCTGGAAATTCAGAGTGCCCGATACACAGATTGTTAGACTGTTATAACACTATAACAGTGATAGCGAACCTTTTCAAGACCGAGTGCCCAAATTGCAACCCAAAACCCACTTATTTATTGCAAAGTGCCAACACAGCAATTTAACCTGAATACTGAGGTTTTAGTTTAGAAAAAAAATGATTGGCGCTGAGGCGTGTGTTACTCAGGAGTAAGCTTGGTGGTAGTCGGTGGATTTGTTTGAAGCCACTGTGCAACTCTTCGAACGGGTGAATCCCGACCCTAGCAGGGTTTACTCAGAAGCAAGCCCCATTGCCAGCAACCAAGCTTACTCCCAGGTAAAGAATCGCGCTTTAGTTCTTTGCATGAAAACCAGTGGGGTTTAACAGCGCTTAACAGGGTTACCTATTCTGTCCCCAAAACTAGGTCTTAGGTTTAATGCTTATAATCAAGCCCAGTGGCCCAGGCCAGCCTAGATGTATGTGTGTGTGTGTGTGTGTGGGGATTTCCCTCCCACATGACGAACTCTGTTTGTGCGTGCCCATAGAGAGGGCTCTGAGTGCCACCTCTGGCACCCGTGCCATAGGTTCGCCACCACTGCACTATAACAATATTCAATTGCGGCATGGCGGGATGGGAGGAAAAGCTGGCTTGGGACCTGGAAAACTAAACATCCACTTGGACGGGCTGCCGTCCAAAGCAGGGGAAATGCTGGAAAGTTCAGAAATGTGTCCCAACACATCCCAACAGCATTGAACCCCCGGGCAAATAACCCACACAGAAATGGAGTCTGGGGATAAAAGTTTCCTGCTGCCAAATGACAACGTTTTTGGCCTGCGCCAAACGGTTAAAGCATAGGTGTCAAATTCGCGGCCCTCCAGATGTTATGGACTACAGTTCCCATAATCTCCTGCCAGCATCATGCTGGCAGGGGATTGTGGGAACTGTGATCCATAACATCTGGAGGGCCGCGAATTTGACACCTGTGGGTTAAAGGGTAGATTTGTGCAACCGCAGCCCATATAATCTGCCTTTGTCTCTTGGTCACTGCTTTGGGACAGTTACGGAGAAAAGCAACCACACGTTGGGAAAACAGAAATGGAAGTCTCGCTTGCAAATACCTGTTTTCCCTGAAGCAGGAAGTTCGTCAGGCTGCCCTGCACCAGCTGCTCAGAAGGTACAAAAGAACCACAGGTACACACGTTAAAAGACAGTCAAGAGCTTTTCAACAAATCCAAAACGTTTTCCCAAGGACAATTCTAACTGCCCACTTCAGAGGAAATTTGAAGCATGGCGGTTGGTTAGTTGGTTGAGGTCACATGATATCGATAGGGTTGCAAACTCCGATTGGCTCACAGGACAAATTGCTCAATAAGTTAATCAGCTAAAGGTTTGGTTGATTAATTGGTAGGCCCAAGTATAGGACTCCAACTGGAGAACAAAAAATGTCCCGGCCCCTTTAGTAGAGGCTTAATAATATGTAATTTACCAAGGTGATATTGTTTACCTGCTTGCCTAGAAAAGCTGCCCTTTTCTACACATAAAGACTCTGCTAAAGGGGCAAGATACGTATCTCCAGCCATATTGGGAACCCCAGGCCATTTCTGCACAGTCAAAATATCCCGGGATAGAACTGGGATAGAACTGGGATCCTACATACCGTGGCTAATTTGTCGCAGTTGTCCTTCTGCACATCTCCCAGGTGCTTCCAAGCAGTCGAGGCAGAAGCGGTACGTAATGCCCCAGCTGTTTCCGCACTAGCCCACATCTTTTTCCATTTGCATCGTGATCTCTTTCACGCATGTGATGACAACCTCCGTTTCCCGCATTCTGATTGGCTGACTCTCCCCCCCCATTCCCCTACTCACTTTAACTAGTTTAATTTGAAATGACTTTGAGCCCAAAAATCCTTCCCTGTTGATAAGAGGGCGGCTATCCTCCCAAGCAGCCATGAATTTAAAGACAGATAAGGGGGGGGGCAAACAGGAGAGGAGGGCACTGATCCTCTAAAGCAGCCATGGATGTAAAACAACAGATGGGAAGGCCGGGTAAACAGAGGGGGGGAATGATCCTCAAGTAGACGCGGATTTTAAACATGATAAAAGGGGGGGGGGGCAAACAGGAGAGGAGGGCACTGATCCTCTAAAGCAGCCATGGATGTAAACACAGATAAAAGGGCCGGCAAACAGGAGGGGGGGAATGATCCCCTCAAGTAGACGTGGATTTAAACACAGATAAAAGCAGGGGGGGGGGCAACAGGAGAGGAGGGCAATGATCCTCTCAAGCAGCCATGGATTTAAACACAGGTGGGGGGGGCAGGACGGACGAAAAGCAAGCACTTACTAAGCCAATGCAAAAGTTTGCTGCTCCCAGAGCCTGTTGATTGGTGGGGCAGGCCACAGCAGTGAGGCTGGAAAAATAGAGTACCTCTGCCCTGGTTCTGCTCCCAAGGGGTTTGCATGGCGCAGCGGGGTCACACAGGAGCATTTTAAAAAGTACCACCTCTTTGGCTGTTTTTGAAAGTCGCCGGGCCAAGGGGAAATAGCGGTGCAAAACAGGGGCAGACCCTGTGCAGATTCGGGAACCGTGCGGAATTCCCGGCTGCACAGGGATATTTTCTGTGCTCACCCCGGGATATTTTGACTGGGCAAAAACAACCCTAGTTAACCAACAAAATTTAGCTAGCATGGCTTAAGGGCACCAAGTTTATTTCTTGAGGCTCTTTTGGTTGTGGTGTGTTACTGTCATAGAGAATTAAAAAATATTAAACCCTGCCTTCCATGTTAATATTGCGCATGATCCAGACAAAGTGACTTACTTTTACCTTTAATCTGTTTCACTGCAGAAGGTAATAACTGGCTTGACTCTGTCTCACTGAAACCAATGGGCCTCAAACATGCTTACATACTTAATTGGAATTGAACACCACAGGATTTTATCAGACACACTCCCAAGTAAATGCGCACAGAACAACAGCCCCTGCTTATTAAATTGGAAACTTCCTCATTTCCACAAGTATCCCAGAAAGTGTTGGGCAATACCTGCCTGTTATTTAAATTTAAATGACAATTGAGTAACAGGCCAAAAGGTGTGCAGTTAACTAAAAGTTCTTTCCCCTGAGGATCTCCTACTAAGACCACCCCACAAAAGATGTCTGTCACGCGTAGCATGTTCAAATCCTATCCTAGAAACCAGCGGCAGTGCAAGGGGGAACTGTGCCTAGGGCGTGTGCGCACCCTGTGCCCCTGCTGCAGTGCCAGAACGCCCCCATCCCAGAACACCCCCGTGTCCCATGGGTGCTACGCCACTGCTGGGAACCAACTAACCATGAAAAGCCAAGGAGTAAATCGAAGTTCCAGCATCTACTAAAGCAGATAGCTCTTACTGAGAAAATGCCCAGAGTTACACACAGGAAGGAGAAGTAGGTGAACATGTGGGGTTGGGCATTGTATGTGTTTGCCATTTAAAAGCTCCTAGTTGCCCCTAACGCTTACAGAAGGCAGAACTGCGGCTCACTAACTCTGCAAGCGAGGCACGGGTGCAAAGCGCTGCAGCTGCCCATTCCAGACCTTGAGCAGCACAAATTTTTTTTCCTGCAAGATGCAAACATGGATAGAAATCACATCAGCCTTGGAGTGCGTCCCAAGTATAGAATCCACGCTTCAGTGTTACCAGAAATCCCAGCCAGGAATCGAAATGCTCGCCGCGTACATGATGGGAATATATATTTCAGGGCAGAAGGATACATTTGTCAAATTTCCACTTGACGAACGACTAATCTGAGTTGCTTCAGGCGATGCGGGAGCTCAACCATAATCAGCCCAAGGATTGGCTAACCCAATTTAAGACCCACTAGGGCTGGCCTTTACTTTGGAATATGCTTCCAGTATTTTCAAGCAGTACAGTTTCAAACATTCTGTGTTCCACAACGGCTTTTCAGCTACAGAATTCCCGCAATGGAACTGTAGCACACTGCACAACAGCTAGGGATGTGCGGTGAATTAGGGTCAGACAAGGATCCGGGAGGACCAGATTCAAATCTCCATTCGGCCACAGAAGCTTGCTGGGTGCCTTGGGGTTAGTCACACAGCCTCAGGAGCAGCAGTGGCGTAGTGGTTAAGAGCAGGTGTACTTTGATCCAGAGGAACCGGGTTTGATTCCCCGCTCTGCCACTTGAGCTGTACAGGCTTATCTGGGGAATTCAGATTAGCCCGTGCACTCCAACACATGCCAGCTGGGTGACCTTGGGCTAGTCACAGTTCTTCCGAGCTCTCTCAGCCCCACCCACCTCGCAGGGTGTTTGTTGCAAGGGGGGAAGGGCAAGGAGATTGTAAGCCCCTTTGAGTCTCCTTACAGGAGAGAAAGCGGGGATATAAATCCAACTCTTCTTCTTCTTCTTACAACAGGGCTGTTGTAAGAGTAAAATGGAGGAGGGAGGACGCTGAAGCCGTTTTAGGTCCTCACGGGGGAGAAGAGCGGGGTGTAAATTAAGTAAATAGATAAATAATAAATGCCATTCCAAAGTGTGTTCTGCACAGTGCAGTGAATCTGCCAGCGCCAGTCCAAGGTACTTTGTCAGGGCCAAAGAGTGCGTGGCCATCATTCCCTAGTAGGGATGCCGACTCTGGGTTTGGAAATTCCGGGAGATTTGTGAGTAGTGCCTACAGAGAGCACCGTTTGGGACTACATTATAGAGTCCACCCTCCAAACCAGCCATATTCTCCAGAGGAACCAATCTTGGTGATCATTTGTAACTGGGAGGCAACCATACCTCTGGGCCTGCCCCACTGATGGCTGGCTTCAAACATGGACCTGCAGTAGAACTTGGCTTGGATCTGGTCAGTGACAGAGCAGACCTAGGAGGAGATGCTGGACAGCAATAACTCTGTCCTCCTCCTCCTCCTCACTATGCCCTACCCTGCAGTCCCTGGAATGCTTTGGCCCAGACATTGGCCCCGCACTCTGCCCAGAGCCTCGGCTGGGCTGAGGGCAGGCAGGCCTCTTCTTGCCAAATCCTTTGTCAAACTAAGAGCGCATCCCAGAATGCAGAGGCAGCCTTCCCAAGAGGTCCACATGACTGCAAGGGAAAGTAGGCGGAGATGGGCAAGCTGTCTATCGGCTCATGCTGCCTGCCATGACTGCTCTTCTCCGAAGAGCTTTGGTAGCCCCCCAGGGTTCCCCAGAATGCAAACATGAAGAAGAAGAAGAAGAAGAAGAAGAAGAAGAAGAAGAAGAAGAAGAAGAAGAAGAAGAAGAAGAAGAAGAAGAAGAAGAAGAAGAAGAAGAAGAAGGAGGAGGAGGAGGAGGAGGAGGAGGAGGAGGAGGAGGAGGAGGAGGAGGAGGAGGAGGAGGAGGAGGAGGAGGAGGAGGAGGAGGAGGAGAGGGAGAGGGAGAGGGAGAGGGAGAGGGAGAGGGAGAGGGAGAGGGAGAGGGAGAAGAAGAAGAGGAAGAAGAGGAAGAAGAGGAAGAAGAGGAGGAGGAGGAGGAGAGGGAGAGGAAGAAGAGGAAGAAGAGGAGGAGGAGGAGGAGTTTGGATTTATATCCCCCCTTTCTCTCCTGCAGGAGACTCAAAGGGGCTTACAATCTCCTTGCCCTTCCCCCCTCACAACAAACACCCTGTGAGGTAGGTGGGGCTGACAGAGCTCCGAGAAGCTGTGACTAGCCCAAGGTCACCCAGCTGGCGTGTGTGGGAGTGCCCAGGCTAATCTGAATTCCCCAGAGAAGCCTCCACAGCTCAGGCGGCAGGGCTGGGAATCAAACCCGGTTCCTCCAGATTAGATACACGAGCTCTTAACCTCCTACGCCACTGCTGCTCTATAAAGGCCGACAGGCAGAGCTTGCATCCAATCCTCTTGAAGTATTCCGAGTATTCCTGGGGGGTGGGTCTTCTTCCAGAGTCCCCTCCTCCAGACGACACTAACAACATCAGAGCATCCATTCTTTAAAAATAACTTCTCCCCTCCAAAAAAAAAAAGAAAAAGAAAAGAAAAAGGATTCCTGCAGCTGCCTTGAAGGAAAGGAGAAGGGATTTTTAATGCATGCTGTCCCGATGCCCTTTTCTGAATTAATTAGGTCTGGGAACAACGGTACTTGCTGACGAATGGGAAGATCTGGGCCTAACCCGTGGTGGCGAACCTTTGGCACTCCAGATGTTATGGACTACAATTCCCATCAGCCCCTGCCAGCATGGCCAATTGGCCATGCTGGCAGGGGCTGATGGGAATTGTAGTCCATAACATCTGGAGTGCCAAAGGTTCGCCACCACTTGCCTAAGCTGTGATTTTTATCCATGTCCCCCATCTGCTCCTCCAAGATAGGTCAAGAGGCAAGCCGGAGGTTTCCTTCCAGGTAGGAGACGATCGCTGCTACTCAATGAACCACAGCTGGATGCAAAAGCTGCTGGGAGGGGCAGGGAGGGGGAAAATCTGCCAGCAAGACCAGCTCTATCCGCGCAAGTAAGCGGGCCGTGCCTCGTGGACGACGGCTTGGCACCCACCTGGCTGCCGAGTTCTGGCTGTGTAGGTAGGGGAGGGGGCGGCAGTGGTGATGGTTGTGGTGGTTTGGGGCATTGTAGTGGTAGTGGCTTTGGGGGTGGTGACTCGCTTTGGCCGCTCGTAGGCTAACAAGAAACAAGCAAGAATAAAGGAGTAAATAAAAATAGAGGCAGGATATACTAAAAGGGCCCTGCAGGACACGGCTCTCGGGACGGCTTTTCCAGTTACTTACTCAGTTGATCCTTTACTGCTTATGACCGTGGGTCATGATGACACCGGTGGCACGTCACGCAAAACAAAACAGACCGTTTTAGAGTAGATTTTTTTCCAGGGAAGAAGAGGATATTGCCTGTATTTCTAAGCTAATTGGTCAGTTGTTCTGTGTACAGTCTTCAGCGTAGACATAGATAGATGCTACAAATCTTTCTGGCTGCTACAAAAAATCATGTCATTCTCTGCGTAATGAACAGACCCGTGTGGAAGCAATAAAGCGAAGACTACGGATTGATCAGACAAAGCCCTCTAAGGGCAAGCAATGAAGAGACATCTCTCTCTTTCTGCCCCCTGGAATCATTAGAAAGGGGGCAGTATAAAACAAAGCGTTCAAATGAAATGTTTCGTACCCTCCACCATGCCAGAAGTAGCCGTCTGGTATACAAGAGCATCAAGATACTACAGGATTTAAGTTAATTCAACCGTAATTCAGTCTCGCAATCCGGTAAGAATCTCTACCAAGGATTTTTAACGAATTGCCAAATTATAACCCCGCAGTTCTTGGGGTGGGAATGGGGGTTGCTACAACAGTTCAATAGTTCCCGGCTGCTATATGTTTGCAGTATAGATATGCCCTGCCTTGTTTAAAAATGGGCCTTTCCCCACTTACCTTCTGCTGCGCGCTACTCGAGCCAAGTAGCGCGGGGTCCCGCAGCACTCCCCACTACAGGGGCGGCGACAACGCAGCCACCCCGACGCTGCCGCTGTTGCGCCCCCTCAGTGCGGGTCATTCCTGGCGCTCTTCAAAATGGCGCCTTTGGTGACCCAGTCGTGGGGAAGCCTGGGCGCATGCCAGAAATGACCCGCGCAGTGACTAGCGCACAGCGACAGTGCTGGAAGGAAAAATGGGGAAAGGCCCATAGTTTTAAGACAGCCTGTACAAACTTCCCTTTTAATACCCAAGCATCGCACAAGTCTGAGCCGTAGTTTCAGCCCACCGTGCAAGAAAATGGGCTAAATTTGGAATATGCGTTGACGAAACCTCAGACTCATGTCATTTGTGAAAGCAGTCCACAGTGACACAATACAGCTGCTGTTACCTACCTGGGGCTGCAACAGCTGTCTACAGAGCAAACCCCATTTGGTACCCAGATCTGGTCCAGAGGGCCCATGCACACACACAAACGAGCAAACTGGTTCTTGGCACTGAACTGAATCGAGAAGCCTGGTCAAACGGGAGCACCAGCTGACCACTGCAACACCTTTGGATCAATGGCCTCATCCAATCTAAACTGCCGTCTTGTACAGGACAAACAGACACTGAGAATAACTGACTAAATATGGTGGTTGAAGTGGCAGGAGGAACATTAAGGGTAACTCTCCTCTTTCCGGTTAGCATGATTCACTTCCATTTTATTCCCTTGGCACCGGCACCGGCTCAAATATCCCCACCTTTAAAGTAATTGTTAAAACTTCAAGGAGAAAGACTTTGTGAAATACCTGGTGAAAAGTCAGGAAATTAGCCATGAGTCATGAGAGATCAGAGACACAACGTCATCCAGAGCCTTTTGTTTTGGAAGCTCCAAAGAAGACGGCTGCCCCTTCCTCACCCCTATATACACCTTTGAACCCTCTCAAAAACATGGACAGAATCCATCCCACCCCTGATAAGCTACAGCGCAATGACTCGCCTCCTGAGAGCCTGACCACATCTCCGTTCTCTCTGTTAATATGTCGCACACAAGAGAACAACACAAATCCTCCCCGATATTGTTGGCGCCTCGGCTGAGTTTCTAACAAGGGGACCTCATTAATGCTGCTTAATGAACAGCAATATTTTTTTTTTTGTTCTGTGTTGTTTCCGCGACAGGAACAGAACAAAGTCTCTCTAGATACTGGAAATATTGAAAAATTAATAGTCAGTTGGAAAAATATAAAGATTGAGAAATATATGGAGTTAGAAAGAAAAGTGATATTAAAATGGTATAGAACACCAAAACAACTAGCCTACATGATAAAAGGACTTAGTTCAAAATGCTGGCACTGTGGAGACCAAGAGGCATATTATAGCCATATGTGGATAGAATGTTCAGAAGTAAAAAGATTTTGGACAACTGTATTAATATATATCGAGAAACTGGTGAAGATAAAGATTGATTTAAATAATGACTTAATGTTTATGGGAGTAATGGAAGACAGAAGGGTGGAAAAACAATATAGTTATATATACAAAATAATGATTAAAGCAGCCCATGCAACAATAGCCTTGGGCTGGAAAGAAAAGGAAAAATAGACAATTCAGAAATGGTTAGAATATATTTGGGAACAAGTGACATTGGATATTTTCGATATACTAACCAAAAATAAGACGTGGCAAGACAAACAGAATGAAATTTTGAAAATATGGATAATATACGTGGACTGGATGAAAGAAGTTCGAGTCATCGAAGAAAAATGGGAGAAGAGGCTACAAAGAATGAACTTCTACTGCTCGCTTTCATCTTCAGAATCATTGATGTTGTAGCCTGGAGTATTGTATCTGTGGTTGAGATTAGATGTCCAAGAGGTCCAGGTGGACTGTGAGTAACAAAGGACCTGGTTGCCGCCTTTGTTACTCACAGTATTGACCTGGTTGCCGCCTTTGTTACTCACAGTCAAGGTTTCCCCACCCACCCTGGACACTCCAACAGATATATACTCCACTTGCTTTCCCAACATCAGATCCTCTGAAGATGCCAGCCACAGATGCAGGCGAAACGTCAGGAGAGAATGCTGCTAGAACACGGCCATACAGCCCGGAAACCACACAGCACCCAACTTACTGCTGTTTGTGTGAAAAAACTAAGAAGAAGCAATGGGGGGTGGGAGAAAAGGGGGAAAATGTATTGTTTGAAAATGTATGAAGAAAGAAATTATTATCATAAATTGTAAAATTCAAATGATACAATAAAAAATTAAAAAAAAAAGGAACAGAACAAAGTCTCTCTGCTAAATTCTCACAGCCTCCCAGGAAAATATTTAACCTGCTCGCATCGCTGAATACTGACTTCGCATTTTAAGGCTAATTCTAAAATGGCCGTTCAAATGGCAGAGGGGTGTTATCAGCGGTGGGATCCAACATTTTTAGTAACAGGTTCCCATGGTGGTGGGATTCAAACTGTGGCGCAGCGCCAATGGGGCTGGGTAACCTGGAACCAGTCACGCACTCAGAGAGTAATTTACCTCACAGAATTGTTGTGAGGACAAAAGGGAGGAGAGTAGAAGGATGTCCTCTGCTTTGGGAGAAAGGTGGGGCAAAAATGAATGAAATAAACAAGTACAAACAATGGTTTTGCCAATGAACGTCACCAGAAACGTCCCCAAACAGACGGTTCGAGTTTACTTTTAAGCAACACTCTAATGCCACAAGCTGACGCTGCTTTCCCCACTCTTCCTCGCCGCGTTAAGCTTGCTGAGAATTCCCCAGCGCCGAGCGTCACAATGGCAGCGTTCCTGATCGCCACCAAGGCGTCCCTTACGCAAACGGAACGCTGGTCATCAAAAGGCGCCCTTTGCAAGAGCGCCAGGGATGCCTCGTGCTGAGGGGGCGCAACAGCGGCAGCTGCGTCCCGGGGAAGCTGACTGGCGTTGTCGCCGCCCTCGTGGGAAGTGCCAGTGCCAGGACCCAGCTTACTCTCCTCAAGTAGCACGGGGCTTAAAGTAAGTGGGGAAAGGCCCAGTGTCAAACTTGCGGCCCTCCAGATGTTATGGACTACAGTTCCCATCATCCCCTGCCAGCAATGTACATCTGGAGGGCCGCGAGTTTGACACCTATGCTCGAATCGAACTCAAGTAACAGGGACTAAACTTGGCAGCTGAGAAATCCAAAACTCTTTTCTCCTCACAACGAGGGCTGTGATGCAGAGGGGAAAAGTTCACAGTATTCATCGGAGTTTTTGAAGAGCCTTTTTATTTCCTTTCCTGCTGCCGTTCTAACAAACCTCATGGGGGGGAAAAGCCAAGCCAAAAGCGACAGAGACAATGAGGTTACTGAAGTCAACGCCAGTGCTTTGACGGGATGGAAAATGAGGCGCAATTAGAGGAGCGGAGTTATGGCCCAGAAGATGCTAATAGACAGAGAAAACAGCCATTCTTCTCCCTGTCAAGGGACGTGTGCAGAGACCATGCACCGAACACGTCAAATGTCAGCGTTTCAAGTTACATTTTTTACTTACTGCCGAAGTTCGGAGCTGCACCTGGAAGGAAAGGAGGAGAGAGGAGAAAATAAGAGGGTCAGCAAATACAATGAAGGGCATGGCGCTAATTAACAGCAAGCGGGCAGATGTCAAAACAGCCAACGCAGGACAATGCAAAGAGGAGGCCACAGAGCACTGGGTTTTGCGCCCAAGTCACCTGCCGCGACCCGCAGAGGTCAACCCGCCGGTGACTTAACTTATTAGCGTCCTCTTACTTGGCCCTGCGTCTCAGCAGGGTCAAATATTTCTGGCGGCTCTAGCAAAACACCTTAATAAGCCATGCTTCTGGTACACAATGAAATTCGGTACAGCTCGGAGCCCAAATTTGATTAGGACAGGCAGGTGGGAAACTTTTTCAGGATCAAAAGTTATCCCACCCCATTACCTGTGGACTGTTCAGGAATCATTAAGAAAGGCAAACTGGCTCTTTAGTTCTTAGAGTGATCCCTGATTGGTTATTTATTTTATTTATTTATTATTGAGTTTTATATACCGCACTACCCCCCAAAGGGCTCTGGGTTAGGGTTAGGGTTCCATATGCAACCAGTATAAGAAACGCACGGCTTTTACTCGAACAGGCTTCATTTATTTGTCCTTAGCACATAGTTAAATCTGATTAGCTAATAGCATTGGGATGTCATCACGTCTAGCACAAAATCCCTGATTGGCTGAGATATTCTCTCAGGTGGATTAGATGGAACGGTGGAAGAAGCCACTAAAGAGGAATTGAAGCAGAGGATGAAAAAATAGTGGAGATTAAGGAGAAACTTTGGAAAGGAGTCATCTCCAATCACTGCATCGGGAGGGCATTCAAGCAAAGGTGCTAACTCTCTTATTCATAATGAGCTCAAAACCAATTCCTGCCTGGCTAGAAAATCCATCAACATCCATTGAGGCTGGTAAGAAAACTCCCAAGGGATTACAATCAAACTGTGTTACCAACCAGCCGCCAATACAACTTTGGGCCCAACTTTTAACACACTAACTCTGGCCTGCTTTGACCGGGGATCCCCGACATGGCGCACAACACGTTTATCACTGGTTGATGTTACACACATCTGGAGACATTGGTAATTTTATACCAGATTTTTGTGTGAGCAAGTTTCCCTGTTGCAAGACCCGTGCTTTGTGTTAACAGTTAACATCAGACCACACAAAATAAAAGGTTTTCTATTTTCAGACAAAAATACCTTGTAAGGTATATTACCAGATAAGTCTTGGTCCTGTATTGGTCACTTATAATGAGCGTACCATGTTTCCCCGAAAATAAGACAGGACCTTTTATTAATTTTTGCTCCAAAAGATGCATTAGGAGCAGCAGTGGCGTAGGAGGTTAAGAGCTCGTGTATCTAATCTGGAGGAACTGGCTTTTGATTCCCAGCTCTGCTGCCTGAGCTGTGGGAGGCTTCTCTGGGAATTCAAGATTAGCCTGTGCACTCCCCACACACTTCAGCTGGGTGACCTTGGGCTAATCCACAGCTTCTCGGAGACTCTCTCTCAGCTCCCACCCACCTCACAGGGTGTTTTGTTGTGAGGGGGAAGGGCAAGGAGATTGTAAGCCCTGTTGAGTCTCCTACAGGAGAGAAAGGGGGGATATAAATCCAAACTCCTCCTCCTCGTCGTCTTCTTATTCTTATTATTATTATTTTCAGGGGAGCCTTTTTCCCCCCATGATTTTGTGCCCCCCACGAGACCAGATCAGCTGTGCCGGGGGATCTGTAACTGGGGCTTATTTTTGGAGTATTTGAAGCATCCTCCAAAAATCCCGAAAAATCATGCTAGGGCTTATTTTCAGGGTAGGTCTTATTTTCGGGGAAGCAGGGTATTACCAATTTTGTTGAGATATTTGTACCAGTTAATACTGTTTTTATATGTAGACTATATTCCATTATATGTATCCTATATTCCATTATGTGATGCACTGTGTACACCATATAATAAATACAATTATTTTGTACAAATCTTATAGTTTTTAGAACAACCTTTTCTGGTTGATCCCCTTATTGTTAAATTCCCCAGTGTGGTGTCTGAGGCTGCCATTGTGCCCATGGGTACATGCCTTGGCTCAGAAAGAGGGTGGGACCACTGTAAGGGTTTCCTACTAGAGAATCAGAAAGATGAGTAAGAAAGGTGAGTAAGCAGAAAGGTGAGCAGCAGTGGCGTAGTGGTTAAGAGCAGGTGCATTCTAATCTGGAGAAACCAGGTTTGATTCCACGCTCTGCCTCCTGAGCTGTGCAGGCTTACCTGGGGAGTTCAGATTAGCCGATGCACTCCAACACACGCCAGCTGGGTGACCTTAGGATAGTCACAGCTCTTCTGAGCTCTCTCAGCCCCACCTACCTCACAGGGTGTTTGTTGTGGGGAAGGAGGCAAGGAGATTGTGAGCCCCTTTGAGTCTCCTACAGGAGAGAAAGGGGGGGATATAAATCCAAACTCTTCTTCTTCTTCATGGGTTTTTCTTAGTCAATGGGTAGTTCCAATCACCGTTCAAATGTGCCTTCTTTTCAGAAAGAGGGAGGTACTCCATTTTGACTCCACCTCCTATAGGCAAGCCTACCTGCTCAATTTTTGCCTTTAAAGAAAAGATGGTCCCTCTTCCCTCCCTTCCCTCCTCAAAAATATATTCACAAATGTCTTGTGCTCAGGCTGAGAAGACAGCCTCCAAGCCTGGGAACAGATTGCAGGCAATCCGTAACCCGCAGCTGCGCAACAGAAAAGTGCTGAAGTCCCCATACATTCTTGTAAGAAGCACTGGCTTTTAAACTCTGTTTCCAGAGGCGCCTGGGTTCCTTTGGAAATTATTAGAGGTTGCTCACGTAACGGACAACTAGATATCTTGCTTGCCACAGCCGATCTTCCCCAGCAGTGTCCAACGGATCAAAAAAGATGCAATTCATTCTTCTAACAAATTACTTCTGCAGAATTATTAAATGGCAAGAACGCAGTCCTGCCCTAGGGCTTTCTAGCCACAGGGAATTGCAAAGTCTGGTTCTACCCAGGGCATTTGGGCCTGATTTTAAGAGTGCAAGATGCGAATGTCACGGAAAAGGAGGCGAGCCAGCAAGCAACCTGTTGATGCGGCTGTTCAAACCAAAAGGCCCTCAATGAGGCCTTTGAAGGGTTGCGGGCACTCAGTGGTAGCTGACAATCGTACTCCCTTTCAAAGAGCCAGCCTCTCTTCCATTCTTGGCAAAGACAAAACATCCTTGTCATGGCTTCTGGAGCCCGGATTTCAGCTTTGATCGGAGCATAAATTTTTCAGATCGAGGGACAGAAAGAGTGGCAGGCAAAGACTGTCTTCAGGGGATACATAAGGCCATCTCTTTGAAGACCAGAGTCATGTTTTGGCTGCTGCATCCCATTCAAACTATCCCTAAAAATATACAGGGGTTGTGATTCCCCCCCCCCCCAGTTATGTTTGTGCAATTCTCACTGTCCCCACCATCAAAACAGGGACATCTCCAGTGAACAGAGTCAAGAAATAGGAGACGTGAAAAATCTCCACCCGTCACCCTAGGACAGGGGTAGGGAACCTGCGGCTCAAGAGCCACATGCGGCTCTTCTGCCCTTGCACTGTGGCTCCACGGTTGCCAAGCCACCCAGCCCTATCCTTGCCGTTCCTGCAGGTACAGGGGCGGCACAACTAACTGCCCATGGTTATTGGCTGGGATCGCGAAGCCTTCGCCTACCCCTTCGCCCGCCCGTTGGAGATGGGGAGGGGGCTCTTCCGGCGGCGCAATAGGCCGAAAGCAGTCAAGCTTCATCCTTTGCACCCACGCCCTGCAGGCAGCAGAAGCGATAGGCTTATCCATGCGCTTCTCAGAATGAGCCCGGTAAAAGGTAAAGGCAAAACAACCTATATATATAGTGTTATCTTTATTTTAAATGTCAAAAATTATTTGTGGCTCCAAGTGTTTTCTTTTCCCGTGGAAAATGGGTTCAAATGGCTCTTTGAGTGTTAAAGGTTCCCTACCCCTGCCCTAGGAAGACAGGGCCAGTCTGAGCAAATAATCCTGATCTCACTGAACCAATGGTCTAAATTAAGCATGTACACGTGTAAAAAGAATGGGAGTTTATCACTTTGAAAATCATCGTTGTTAGTAAAAGGAGAAGTATCAGGAGCCTTTTTGATGTACCGTATATACTAGCCTATAAGTCGACCCGAATATCAGTCGAGGCACCTAATTTTACCACCAAAATCTGGGAAAACGTATTGACTCGAGTATAAGACTAAGGTGGGAAATGCAGCAGCTACTGGTAGATTTCAAAAATAAAAATAGATACCAATAAAAAATGTTTTTGAATATTTATTTCAAAGAAAAACAGTATAACTTTAAAAGTTCGGAAGTGGAATATATAACTCTCACAGGTCGATTCCGCACTTGGGTTATCGACCTAAGTTCGAGCTGCATCCGACCTAAGTGCTCCGCACAACCCCTGGGATCGATGTGGTTTTGTACCAGCTTTGCCCCGTGTAACGGTCAAATTTCTGACTCAAGTTGGGAACTACTACTTTTTCAGGGAACCACGCTCAAACTCAGTTCGATTCCAGTAAAGTGCGGAATCTCTGGTGCCAGGAGTCCCTCATTCAGCCAATCACAGCTGAGGAGTGTTTGGGCATGCGCGTAATAGCTGGCCAATCAAAAAACGCCACCTTCGTCCCTCCATTCCTGTGGCAGTCTTTTTTATAACGTGTGTGTGGATAGATGGAACATGGCCGTAGAACAGTAGCCAATTGGAACGGAGAGCAGAAGAGGCACAGGATGATTCTGCCCTCCGAGCTGGGATCAAGCTGGTTGCAGTGGGGAGCAACAATGGCTTTGACCTAGGTCAGTACCCTTCTCAGGGAACTGGGTCGAACCTATTTTACTTGTGTGCGGAATCGCCCACAGACCGTATCTCTTCAGAGTTTCATAGGGAAGATGCTCAACAAGATCCCCCTTTTAAAAAGTCCTTACAGGGATAGCTTATCATTGCACAGTGAAGATGCTTGCGTGGTCATGGCAGTCCCAAAGCCTTTTTTGCAGGTCTGCAAGCTCAGCCGTTCACTCACGTATAAGTCGAGGGGGGCTTTTTTCAGCACAAAAAATGTGCTGAAAAAGTAGACTTATACACAAGTATATACGGTACATCATAAATTGCAGTCTCCTGAACCTGGTAGGCTAGCCCATTCCGGTGAGATCTCAGAAGCTAAGCAGGGTCAGCCCTGACTAGTGTTTGATTGGGAGACCACCAAGAAAGCCAGGGCTGTTAATGGAGACGCAGGCAATTGGCAAAGCACCTTTGTTCTTTTCTTGCCCTGACTGCGACTTGCGAAGAAGAGTTGATTTTTATACACAACTTTTCTCTACCTTTCAGGAGTCTCCAAGAAGCTTACAATCACTTTTCCTTCCCCTTCCCACAACAGACATCTTGCGAGGTAGGTGGGGCTGAGAAAGTTCTGAGAGAACTATGACTAGCCCAAGGTTACCCAGCAGGCTTCCTGTGGAGAAGCACGGAAACACACCTAATTCTCCAGATTAGAGTCGGCTGCTCATGTGGAGGAGTGGGGAATCAAACCCGGCTTTCCAGATTTGAGCGCTGCTCTTAACCACTATGCCATGCTAAATCGGTGACAGTTGACACACAGGTACAAGCTTGGTTGCCGTTTGGTAAGCCACCTGGGGTCCATATTGTCGAAGGCTTTCACAGCTGGATTCAACTGGTTGTGGTGGGTTTTCCGGGCTGTGTGGCCGTGGTCTGGTAGATCTTGTTCCTAACGTTTCGCCTGCATCTGCGGCTGATCTTCAGAGGTGTATCACAGAGAAAAGTCTGTTTCACACTGTGACACACCTCTGAAGATGCCAGCCACAGATGCAGGCGAAACCTTAGGAACAAGATAGGCGACGCCACACAGCCCGGAAAACCCACCACAATCATCTGGGGGCTGTCAAAGGCTTTCCACGGCCGGATTCATAAGAACATAAGAACATAAGAACAAGCCAGCTGGATCAGACCAAAGTCCATCTAGTCCAGCATTCTGCTACTCGCAGTGGCCCACCAGGTGCCTTTGGGAGCTCACATGTAGGATGTAAGCGCCAATGGCCTTCTGTGGCTGTTTATCCTCAATCACCTGGTCTGTTAAGGCATTTGCAATCTCAGATCCAAAGGGGAGCGATCAAGATTGAAGTAGCCATAAATCGACTTCTCCTCCATAAATCTGTCCAAGCCCCTTTTTAAAGCTATCCAGGTTAGTGGCCATCACAACTCCTCCTGTGGCAGCATATTCCAAACACCAATCACACGCTGCATGAAGAAGTGTTTCCTTTTATTAGTCCTAATTCTTCCCCAGCATTTTCAATGGAATGCCCCTGGTTCTAGTAGACAGGAGAAAGAGAGAAAAAATTTCTCTCTGTCAACATTTACCTCTACCCCATGCATAATTCTTCTGTAGACTTCAATCATATCCCCCCCAGCCGCCTCAGCCTCTCCAAACTAAAAAAAGAGTCTCCCAAACGGCTGCAGCCTCTCCTCATAGGGAAGGTGCTCCAGTCCCTCAATCATCCTCGTTGCCTTCTTCTGTGCGCACTTTTCTATCTCCTCAATATCCCTTTTTTTTTACGGAGATGCGGCGACTCAGAACTGGACACAGGTACTCAAATGGCGCGGTTACGCACCACTGCTGCTTTATATAAAGGGCATGACAATCCTTGCAGTTTTATTATCTAATTCCTTTCCTAATGATCCCCAGCACTTAGAGGTTTGCCTTTTTTACAGCTGCCATGCATTGAAAGTTGACATTCCTTCCCAGGAACTGTATCAGCTAGGCAGACCAAATCCCTTTCCTGGTCTGTGACTGGATTAGCACTGACCCCTGTAGCGTGTATGTGAAGTTTGGATTTTTTTTTGCCCCCTATGTTGTGCATCATCACTCTTTACATTTAGCTTTACATTGAACTGCATTTGCCATTTCCTGAGCCCACTCACCCTAATTTATCCAAGGTCCGGCTTGGAGCTCTTCAAGCAATCCTTTGTGGTTCTCCACCTCACCCTACATAATTTGGTATCATCTGCAAACTTGGCCACCACGCTACCCACCCCTACTTCCAGGTCATTTATTCAACTGGTTCTGAAGGGTTTTCCGGGCTGTGTGGCCCGTGGTCTGGTGGATTTTGTTCCTAACGTTTCGCCTGCTGTATTCCAGAAGAGATGCTGTTACAGATGCAGAAGCCGAAACGTTAGGAAGTTCAAATCCACCAGACCACGGGCTATTAATAGCTCCACAAACCCCCCAGAACCACCTGGGGGCTGTTTTCCTCTTTGGAGCATCCCTGAAAGTTTGGAAACTGCCCTGGATATTTTGTCCAAGTGTCAAACTAGCGCTTTCCCAGTCAAGACTCCCTTTTCATATAGAACAATACCCTTCCTCATGGCTGGCAGTCAGCCAAACACCCCTCCTACCGACTTCTGGGGTCATTAATCTGGCCACGTGCTCCACTAGTGTGTGAATCCCACTTGCAAGCTGGTCTCTGTGCTCCTCAGGCACAAGCTGTGAGGCACTGACTGAAGCAACCTCAAAAGTGGGTCGGGCCCCCACTTCCTTTGGGGCAGGGGCATAAAAGGAAAGCAGCAGCCCATGATGGCAACTTACACACATTGGGAGAGCCATTGGGGAGGGGAAGATAGGAACCGGCCCGCCACGACTTGCTGCGGAAGTTCTTCTTGCACCTGCCGCAGTCCTGCCCGGTGGTGTTGTGTTCACATTCGCACTGGAGGCTGCCCTCCTTGAAGGTACACAGGCTGGCGTGAAGGTTGCATTTACACCTGCAAGAGAACCCAAGGGAAGGCAGCTCAGAAATTCGTTCATTCGTCGGTTGGGAAATTTCGCTCGTTCGGCTGTCGGGAAACAGCTAACCTGCTGCTCAGCGGTGGGATTCAGCCGGTTCGCGCCACTTCGGCAGAACCGGTTGTTAAAATGGCGCTGGTAAACAGCCGGTGGTTAAACTATTTGAATCCCACCACTGCTGCTGCTCCATTACAACCTTCAAAATGGTGTACAGCTTCCAACCATCGTAAATTCACAAGAGAGGAGTCCATTAGGAATGCACGAGCGAGCGGAAATTGTCCCCTTCCCAATTGTGTGGGCTAGGGCTGGCAACTCTGGGTGTGGAAATTCCTGGGGAGAGTGGAGTTTGGGAGGGACTTCGTTGGCAATAGAGTCCACCCTCTAAAGGAGCCATTTTCTGCATGGAAACTGACCTCCGTCATCTGGAGAAAAGTTGTAATTCCAGGCGATATCTATAAAGAACATAAGAACATAAGAACACGCCAGCTGGATCAGACCAGAGTCCATCTAGTCCAGCTCTCTGCTCCTCTCAGTGGTCCACCAGGTGCCTTTGGGAGCTCACCTGCAGGATGGGAAAGCAATGGCCTTCTGCTGCTGCTGCTCCCGAGCACCTGGTCTGCTAAGGCATTTTTCCCCCTTTGGGGATGAGGCGGCCTATAAATTTAATAAATAAATAAATCTGAGATCAAGGAGGATCAAGATTGGTAGCCATAGATTGGCTTCTCCTCCATAAATCTGTCCAAGCCCTTTTTAAAGCTATCCAGGTTAGTGGCCATCACCACCTCCTGTGGCAGGATATTCCAAACACCAACCACACGTTGTGTGAAGAAGTGTTTCCTTTTATTAGTCCTAATTCTTCCCCCCAGCATTTTCAACGAATGCCCCCTGGTTCTAGTATTGTGAGAAAGAGAGAAAAATCTCTCTCTGTCAACATTTTCTATCCCATGCATAATTTTATAGACTTCAATCATATCCCCATTTCATAGACTTCAATCATATCTAGGCCCTGGCTGGACCTTGACAACCCTAGTTCTGTGTTGGCCCCTTGATTCTTCTCGTTGCCCCCTCGACCTCCTTCTACTCCCAGCCTTGCTTCCACAAGGAGGATCTGCTCAGCTTTGGCTCTCAAACTGCAGCAGGGATGTTCAGAGCATCCACACAACATCCGTGTCCTTCTGTGGCTTCTCCTCTTTTGATTCAGCGTTTCAGGAACCTGTTTGGATTTGACAGGGGCGGAGCGAGGGGGAACTGCACCCGGGGCATGCCTCCGTCCTGCGCCCCTGCCACGCCCCCGCACCGGCGTGCGCCCGGTGTACCATGCCCCACCCGGTCCCCTTAGTGCTACGCCACTGGGATTTGATGTTTCTGGGAACACAGCAGTCAAAGGGGATAGGAAAGGGCAGATTTCCTACTGCCACCTTCAGAAGAATAAAGATTATAGCCTGGGTGGAAGGAAGACACAGAGTGGGAGGGAGGAGGGAGGAGGTGGGGTAGACACAGTGGTGGGATTCAGCAGTTTCGCACCACTTCAGCAGAACCGGTTGTTAAAATGGTACTTGTAAATAACCAGTTGTTAAATTATTTGAATCCCACCAACGGAACCGGTTGTTAAATTATTTGAATCCCACCACTGGGTAGACACCTGGATGTGTGTGTGCCTGCACGCCCACACATGTGCATTTTGGAAGCATCTGTCCTGAACTCAGGGTTGCCAGGAAATTTAAGAAGATTTGGGGCCGAGACTATAGAGCAGTGGTCTGCAACCTGCGGCTCTCCAGATATTCATGGACGACAATTCCCATCAGCCCCTGCCACCAATTGGATCATGGTGGCAGGGGCTGATGGGAATTGTAGTCCATGAACATCTGGAGAGCCGCAGGTTGCAGACCCCTGCAGTAGAGAGAAGGGTCTGAGGAGGTAAAGGACTTTGGTGGAGTTAATGCCATAACTCCCTGTCTATCTATGTATTTACTGTTTTCGCTGTTGTATGAGTTTTAAGTTATTTTATTGCTGATATGGGATGGAGCCTATGTATTTATATTTTATGTATGACTTGCTCCTGCCTGGTGTTGAATTGTGTTGTTCACCGCCCGGAGCCCTTTGGGGATCGGGCGGTATAAAAATTGAAACAATCCATCCATCCATCCATCCATCCATCCATCCATCCATCCATCCATCCATCCATCCATCCATCCATCCATCCATCCATCCATCCATCCATCCATCCATCCATCCATCCATCCATCCATCCATCCATCCATCCATCCATACATACATACATACATGCATAAATATATAAATACATAAATACATAAATACATAAATGAAGTCAACCTTTTGGGGGGTGGGGGATAACTGGTCTCTGTGTTCTGGAGATCAGTTGCAATTCCAGGAGATCTTCAGGCCATACCTGGAGATTAAATAAATGCCACACTGCACCAAAACATGTAAAGGCGGATTAACACCTGTAAGTCTTTAACTCATCTAGTCACTTAAATAACTCTTTCTCTATTTTTACAGATAACCCAGCTAAGACTGTATTGACATTTCTCAAGAAACCCAAGATGTTCTCCAATTCTGTCTCATTAACAAAACTATTATCATCTGCAAGCAGAAGCCTCTTACAAACCCTGGGCAAACTATTATGGGTAATAGCTTCTGAGATCTAACAAAATTGGGCAATCAGACTGTATGAGTTAAAGACTTACAGGTGTTAATACACATTTATGCGTTTTGGTGCAGCGCGGCATTTATTTAACCTTTCAGGTGCACCTACCACATTTTTTTTTAAAAAAAATTGATGTTTGATTCTTGAGAAGGGAATTTGGTGATGAAGAGCATGTTCGCCTACCCAAAGACTGGCAACCCAAGTTCTGAATGTAATACCCATCAAACATTTTCTAGTGCAAAAATGCAGTCGGCTACGGACCATGCCTGGGAATATTAGCTGAACAGAGGGACCTGCTATGAATGGATTTTGATTCACACTAATATAACTTTATACCACCTTTGGATGAACTGTCAGCTCACTTTGTGAATAAATTTGAGATTAACTTCATCGCTAAGAGGAGAAGAGACTCATTCTCTGAAATGGGGTAGTGGTCAGTGGTGGGATCCAAAAATTTTAGTAACTGGTTCCCATGGTGGTGGGATTCAAACTGTGGCGTAGCGCCAATGGGGCTGGGCGAGGCACGACGGGGGCGTGGCCGGGCATTCCAGGGGTGGGGCATTCCTGGGTGGTGCTGTGGCAAGGACGCAGCCGCTGCGCCGGGCCTTGGGCGGGAAATGAATGCACGCAGGCGCAGGCTGCCACGCACGCCGGTGCACCTCCTGCTAGACTGCTTCCAGTTCTGCACGCTACTGCTGAGAGGAGGGGCGTAACTAAGGCAAAAATCACGTGGCAAAATCACCAATTAGTAACCCCCTCTCGGCACGCACAAATAATTAGTAACCTACTCTCGGGAACCTGTGAGAACCTGCTGGATCCCACCTCTGGTAGTGGTAGTAGTATTTAACTGCAGTCGTAGTCCAGCAATAAAAAGAAAACTTTAGCTCTCATACAATGAAACCAACACTATAACAATCAAAGGGTTCCATTATCTGCAATTATAATAAAAGCTGGATTTAGCACCATATATAATTTAGGCCCTGGCCCACCAGATCTTTCCACTTTTCACATACCAGAAAAACAAAATTGGCCACTTAATGTGAATCGCTGGCATCAGTGGCTAGAAGATATGGCCAAAACCTTAGATGGCAGAAAGAATGCCATTCTGGAAGAAAGGACTCCAGGAGGAACAAGGCAGGAAGCCACTGCTTGGCAACAGGGCAGACTGGAATCTGAAGGATGCTGCTTCGGAAACCGGTGGGGGAGAACAAACACTACAGACGGCCCCCAATTCCAAGGGTTATTAACACACGCTTTGCTGTTCCTTTGCCAGAGCTCGAGAGAGATCTCCAAAGGACGTTGTGACCACTCCAGGAATGGGAGGTTTTCGTGAGTCTCTCCCCCAGTTCAACCAAGCAAGCCTAGGCCTGAATGTCATTTGTGAATCACTGGTAGATTTTGCTGGCTTTACAACGAGATCACGGGAATTACTTTTGATCCCTTGCTCTTCTTGGCAACCAAGTATTTACGCAAAGGTCAGGAAGCAGTTGGGCGGGCAGCCCCCTCTCCCACCTCTCCTACGCCAGATGGGTGCTGAGTCTCCAGGGGTACCAGAAACAGATTTGAGTTCAAATCTGACAAATGCAGCAAGCCAGGCTCTGAAGTGGCGGTTCGTGAAAGGGCTAAGGAAGGCTGTTCCCAGCAGATTTGTTTTTACTGTGTTTGTTGTTTTGCTGTACACCGCCCTGAGCCCTTCGGGGATAGGGCAGTTTATCAAATCGAAGGAAGGGAGGAAGGGAGGAAGGGAGGGAGGAAGGAAGGAAGGAAGGAAGGAAGGAAGGAAGGAAGGAAGGAAGGAAGGAAGGAAGGAAGGAAGGAAGGAAGGAAGGAAGGAAGGAAGGAAGGAAAGAAAGAAAGAAAGAAAGAAAGAAAGAAAGAAAGAAAGAAAGAAAGAAAGAAAGAAAGAAAGAAAGAAAGAAAGAAAGAAAGAAAGAAATGAGGGGATGAATCCAAGCTCTTGCTCTTTGCATCGTCCTCTCTGTCCATTTCATGGGCACTTTCTGTGATCTAAGCTATGCAGTGCTCTGTTTAGAAGGGGAATGTCAGGCTGCCATGGTCGCCCGACAGCCAAGCCACCTAGACTTGGATTCTCTGCCCTCTGGTTGTTTGCACAAAAGAACTTTTCCTCGCTTGGATGTGTGGATGTCCCTGCAGTAAATGCTCATTTAACTGAATTGGATCCTCCCCTTTTTTCTTCGTTGAGAAAGAGAAAATAAAAGGATTTTTGAAAAAGTTTTGCAATGTCATGCAGACGCAGCATCCTTCTTTAGTAACCAAAGGGCACTCTGCATGTGGCCAGAGATTATCGGTTTCTCAGCTGAATGAATAATATCCGCTAACGATAAGGGAGATCCAGATCTCAGTGAATGAGCTTTGCATCTTCAACAGGTTGTTTTATTTGGGGGGGGGGGGGACTATAGTGACTGCAACCCCAGCTAATCCAGAGGGTAATAAGGGTGGGTATTTGGTGGGGGTCCCAGACATTAAAAGACTCACTCCTGTAGCAACTGCAGTTTACATGAGCTATCCTAATGTTCGGAGACAGTGGAAGAGGATTCCCCATTTGCATGATGTCCTACTTCTTTCGTGAAGATTTTATTTTTCATACATCTAAGAGCATTGTACTCTTCTCAATCAAGGAATGCACAATATGATTAATAAAAAATTTTTAAAAACCAGGACAAGATCAGCAATGGCGTAGGAGGTTAAGAGCTCATGTATCTAATCTGGAGGAACCGGGTTTGATTCCCCGCTCTGCCGCCTGAGCCATGGAGGCTTATCTGGGAATTCAGATTAGCTTGGGCACTCCCACACACGCCAGCTGGGTGACCTTGGGCTAGTCACAGCTTCTCAGAGCTCTCTCAGCCCCACCTACCTCACAGGGTGTTTGTTGTGAGGGGGGAAGGGTAAGGTGTTTGTCAGCCCCTTTGAGTCTCCTTACAGGAGAGAAAGGGGGGATATAAATCCAAACTCTTCTTCTTCTTCTTAAAATACTAACTGATCCCAACCTTAACAACACAGAGGTTTTGCAAAAAACAGCAGCAGCAGGTGGGAAAGGAGAGCAATCCACAGCCGCAGAGCTGCAATAGAGGAGACGCTGTAGAGTTCAATCGACTCTACCTGAGAAGGAGTGCAAAGCAGCAATTCACTGGTAGATCTGAAATGTTTAGGAGGTCCGTAAGATGGAGGATTTCCCTGAGGTACTCAGGGCCCAGGGCATTGACAGCACTCAAGGTTAAAACCAGCCCCTGAAATTGAATCTGCAAATAAAGGGAAGCTCAGTGAAAAAGCTTCAAGGCGGAGGAAGGAGAGCTGGTTTTCACACCCCACTTTTCTCTACGGCCAGGAGTCTCAGTGTGGCTTACAATTGCTCCCCCACCCAGTGGTGGGATCCAAAAATTTTAGTAACAGGTTCCCATGGTGGTGGGATTCAAACTGTGCCGTAGCGCCAATGGGGCTGGGCGGGGCACAACAGGGGCGTGGCCGGGCATTCCAGGGGCGGGGCGTTAATATTATTTCTCTGTTGCTGTAAAAAACTCTTACTGTAAAAAAAAAAAGTTCCTAATTTCCAGCTGGTATCTTTCTGTCCATAATTTAAACTCACTATAGCAAGTCCTATCGTCTACTGCCAACAGAAACAACGACTTCCCCTCTAACTGACTGCCTGTCAAATTTCATACTTTCAAATACTTAATTTTGTTTCTAGAAATCAAAAGAAGGAGACTTTCCTTAAACAAGGAACTTGACCATATTACTAAAACATGTTTTTAAAACAGCCCAACAGGGAGAATTATCCCGTTTTCTACCTTCGCTAACCAGCCACATAGGAAACAACAGGACTTGATGATTTTTGGACCTAATGGAATTTCTAACGGAAAAGCAGACCCAATTAGTAACCCCCTCTCGGCACACGCAAATAATTAGTAACCTGCTCTCGGGAACTGGTAGGAACCTGCTGGATCCCACCTCTGCCCCCATCCCATGAAGAAGGTGGGGCTGCGAAGAGTTCTGAAAGAACTGTGACAGGCCCAAGATCACCCAGCAGGCTTCATGCAGGCGAGCAGGGAAACAGATCCTCCGAAGATGCCGGTCACAGTTGCAGGCGAAACGTCAGGAGAAAATGCTACTAGAACACGGCCATACAGCCCGGAAACCACACAGCACCCCAGTGATTCCAGGCGTGAAAGCCTTCAACAATACACTGAAACAAATCCAGGTCATCAGATTAGAGTCTGCCGCTCAGGTGGAGGAGTGGGGAATCAAACCCTGATCTCCAGATCCAAGTCTTAGCCACTATACCACGCAGGCAGGTGAAACTGAGCATGCCAGGATAATCCTACATGTGAGCTCCCAAAGGCACCTGGTGGGCCACTGCGAGTAGCAGAGAGCTGGACTAGATGGACTCTGGTCTGATCCAGCTGGGTTGTTCTTATGTTCTTAATCCTGCCAGACTTTTAGAAGTCAGTTTCATGTAGCCGGCTCAAGGTTGACTCAGCCTTCAATCCTTCCAAGGGTGGTAAAATGAGTCCCCAACTTGCTGGGGGCAAAGCATAACTAACTGAGGAGAGCAATGGCAAACCACTCCGTAAACACAGTCTGTCTACTTATATTGCAGTGGTGGCGAACCTATGGCACAGGTGCCAGAGGTGGCACTCAGAGCCCTCTCTGCTGCCACGCGCAGAGTGCCCCCCTCACACACACACATCTAGGCTGGCCTGGGCCGCTGGGCTCGATTATTAGCATTAAACCTAAGACCTAGTTTTGGGGAAGCAGTGTAGTTAACCCTGTTAAGCGCTGTTACACCCCATGCGAAGAACTAAAGCGCGATCCTTTACCTGGGAGAAAGCTTGGTTGCTGGCAATGGGGCTTGCTTCTGAGTAAACCCTCCTAGGGTCGTGATTCACCCGTTGCAAGAGTTGCACGGTTGCTTCAAAGCAAAGTCACCAACTACTACCAAGCTGACTCCCGAGTAACGCACGCCCTGGAGCCAACAGTTTTTTCTAAACTAAAACCTCAGTATTCAGGTTACATTGCCGTGTTGGCACTTTGCGATAAATAAGCGGGTTTTGGGTTGCTATTTGGGCACTCGGTCTCGAAAAGGTTCGCCATCACTGTTATATCGTGATGTGAAATCACCCCACAGGTCCGCAATCACTCAGTGCTTGCCCGGGCGACTCCCTTTCCCTAATATTTTCGAAGGCTTAAGTCGCTCAGGGCTCTAAGGTCTCGCAAGAAATCCCGTATAGGAAAGTATGCAGAGCAGAGCGGCGTCGACATTTTGCTGCATCCACGAAACGCACCTGAAATAACAAGGTACCTGTTTGCCCTACCCTCGGCTGTACCAGATCAGCCATTCCTCACTGTCGGGACCCATCCGCAGGGCAAAAAATAAACACATCTTTCTCATCCCCAGGATCAATTGTGCTGGAGAATTGCTTTCTGAAGTCAACCTTTGAGAATCATCAATCTAATCAAAAAACGATAACTTGTGCAACCTGACCCCCGACACAGCACTTTTCAGACCAATCAATCAGAATGCATTATTTAAGAGTGAGCAGCAGAATAGCTCCAAGCAGCCGGGGCCGAGGATCCCTCTTTGTGCAGCTGCTGAGACGCCCTGGGAAAAAAGCTCCCACCCCCTGCATCCCTACCTACCACTCCAAAAAAGTTCCCACCCCCTGCATCCCTACCTACCACTCCAAAAAAGTTCCCACCTGCGGCCTACCACCACCACTCCCAAAAGGTTCCCACCCCCTGCATCCCACCACCTACCACTCCAAAAGTTCCCACCTGCATCCTACTCACCACCTAAAAAAAAAGTTCCCACCCCCTGCATCCCTACCTACCACTCCAAAAAAGTTCCCACCCCCTGCATCCCTACCTACCACTCCAAAAAAGTTCCCACCCCCTGCATCCCTACCTACCACTCCAAAAAAGTTCCCACCCCCTGCATCCCTACCTCTCCAAAAGTTCCCACCCCCCTGCATACCACTCCAAAAAGGTTCCCACCCCCACTGCATCCCTACCTGCACCACTCCAGGTTCCCACCCCCTGCATCCCCACCTGCCACTCCAAAGTTCCCACCTGCATCCTACCTACCACTCCAAAAGGTTCCGCCCCTGCATCTACCACCACTCCCAAAAAAAAAGCTCCCACCCCCTGCATCCCTCCCTACCACCCCCAAAAAGTTCCCACCCCCCTGCATCCCTACTACCACCCACTCCAAAAGTTTACCCCTGCATCCTACCTACCACTCCAAAAGTTCCACCCCTGCATCCCTACCTACCACTCCAAAAAAGTTCCCACCCCCTGCATCCCTACCTACCACTCCAAAGAGTTCCCACCCTGCATCCCCTACCTACCACTCCAGTTCCACCCCCTGCATCCCTACCTACCACTCCAAAAAAGTTCCCACCCCCTGCATCCCTACCTACCACTCCAAAAAAGTTCCCACCCCCTGCATCCCTACCTACCACTCCAAAAAAGTTCCCACCCCCTGCATCCCTACCTACCACTCCAAAAAAGTTCCCACTACCCTGCTCCCTACCTACCACTCCAATCCCCAATTCCCTGTTTTGACTTGGATTTCTTTCTGTAGTTGCCTAACATGAGGCAGACACAGGTGTCCATGTGGACGCAGGGAGCAGAGCAAAAGAAGAGCAGAGCAAATGTGCTCGGTCTGATCCCAGGAGCTGAGAACGAAAACAAACCTCGGCCCACCTTCTTGTGCATATTAAATAGATGAACAGTTGAAAAACCAGCACAGTGGCGGGCTCTGATATGGTGTTTGTTCCCCACTCCTATGCGTAAGTGGTGGCTCTGATCTAGGAGCAGCAGTGGTGTGGTGGTTAAGAGCAGGTGTATTCTAATCTGGAAGAACCGGGTTTGATTCCCCACTCTGCCGTTTGAGCTGTGGAGGCTTCTCTGGGGAATTCAGATTAGCCTGGGCACTCCCACACACACCAGCTGGGTGACCTTGGGCTAGTCACAGCTTCTCGGAGCTCTCTCAGGCCCACCTACCTCACAGGGTGTTTGTTGTGATGGGGAAGGGAGAAAGGGGGGATAAAATCCAAACTCCTCCTCCTCCTCCTCCTCTTCTTCTCCTCCTCCTCCTCCTCCTCCTCCTCCTCGTTAACTGGGTCTGTTTCCCCACTCTGCCACCTGAAGCCCGCTGGGTGATCTTGGCTCAGTCACAATTCTCTCAGAACTCTCTCAGCCCCGCCTATCTTACAGGGTGATGTCTTAACTTCTTATGCAACTTACAGTGATGGCAAAAACACATAACTTTTTGTGCATTAATATTTTTAGGCCAGTCATTTACATTCAGGGTTGTCTTCTTTTCAAGATGAAGAAAAGGAAGAGTTTGGATTTATACCCCCCCTTTCTCTGCTGCAAGGCGTCTCAGAGCAGCTTACAAACTCCTTTCCCTTCCTCTCTCCGCAACACACACCTTGTGAGGTTGGTAGGGCTGAGAGAGTTCAGAGACAACTGGGACCAGCCCAAGGTCACCCAGCAGGCTTCATGTGGAGGAGTGAGGAATCAAATCCGGCTCACCAATTAAGAGTCCACACTCATTTGGAGCACTGGGTACTCAAAACTGGTTCTCCAGATTACAGCCCACCACTCTTAACCACTACACCACTGCAATAAACTGCACTCCCCCACTGTACTACTGCAATACAAGGTACAGGCAGTGGTGGGATCCAAAAATGTTAGTAACAGGTTCCCATGGTGGTGGGATTCAAACTGTGGCGTAGCGCCAATGGGGCTGGGCGGGGCACGACGGGGGCATTGCCGGGCATTCCAGGGGTGGGGCATTCCAGGGGCGGGGCATTCCTGGGCGGGGCTATGGCAAGGATGCAGCCGCTGCGCCGGTCCTTGGGCGGGAAATGAATGCACGCAAGTTCCGGTGCACCTCCTGCTAGACTGCTTCCAGTTCTGCGCGCTGCTGCTGAGAGGAGGGGCGTAACTAAGGCAAAAATCACGTGGCAAAACCACCCATTAGTAACCCCCTCTCGGCACACGCAAATAATTAGTCACCTACTCTCGGGAACCTGTGAGAACCTGCTGGATCCCACCTCTGGGTACAGGTGAATGCACCAAACGGAGCTCAACAATTCCACTAACAGTAATGTGGGACCAAACCTCTGGCCTCCTCCATAGAATCATACCAGGGCTGATAATTCCAGGTTGGGAAATCCAATCCAATCCAATCCAATCCAAAAGCCTTTATTAGGCATAAAACCAGAAGTACCATACATTCCAAGAACAATAACAGGATCATGGTTACACATCATGTAGAACACGGATTAAAAATGTGGCAACTGCTTCAGAAACTTCGACATGAGGGCTGTTCAACAGCTTAGACATTTTTAGTTTGTCTGGGAAAAACATAAATTCTAGAGGTAGTAAAGCTCCCGGATCGGTTCTAACATCATAATTCCTCGAACAGTAAAGCGGGATGTGAGGAATTGAGTCCATAGCGTTGGGACAGTACCGACAACAACGCTCACTTCGTGGGATGTTAAGGAAACGACCTTGAAGATAGACAGAGGGGAACGAGTTGCGCCTTGCTCTGGTCATGACCCATCTGCACTTATAATTAACATGCTGTTCTAAATATACAGCAGGGCTAGATTTCTGGGGTGTGATCCTAAAGTATAGAGGGGAACGAGAGCTTTGCGCAGCACTCAGGAGAGGTTGGTATTCCTGGTCATACAGTCTGGTCTTTAGACGATGGTAAATTTCTGTGGCGGGAAGGATATGAAGAGACTCCCATGAGAAACCCAGGGTTGGGAAATTGCTGGGGAGTTGGTGATGGAACATGGGGAGGGGAGAAGAGGGATATACTGCTGTTTTCCCACATATTGGATAATGCACTTCCAATTAACATTAAGGCTCATTTTGAAACTGGGTTTTTTCTGAGTAGAACAGGAAAATCCACTTGTAAGTTGTGGCTGAAATCAGAGGTGGGATCCAGCAGGTTCTCACCAGTTCCCGAGAGTGGGTTACTAATTATTCGTGTGTGCCGAGAGGGGGTTACTAATTGGGTCTGCTTTTCTGTTAGAAATTCCATTCAGTCCAAAAATCACAAAGTCCTGTTGTTTCCTATGTGGCTGGTTAGCGAAGGTAGAAAACGGGATCATTCTCCCTGTTGGGCTGTTTTAAAAACATGTTTTAGAAATATGGTCAAGTTCCTTGTTTAAGGAAAGTATCCTCCTTTTGATTTCTAGAAACAAAATTAAGTATTTGAAAGTATGAAGTATTTGACAGGCAGTCAATTAGAGGAGAAGTAGTTGTTTCTGTTGGCAGTAGACGATAGGACTTGCTATAATGAGTTTAAATTATGGACAGAAAGATACCAGCTGGAAATTAGGAACTTTTTTACAGTAAGAGTTTTTTACAGCAACAGAGAAATTATTAATGCCCCGCCCCTGGAATGCCCGGCCACGCCCCCGTCGTGCCCCGCCCAGCCCCATTGGCGCTACGCCACTGTTTGAATCCCACCACCATGGGAACCTGTTACTAAATTTTTTGGATCCCACCACTGGCTGAAATGTATGATCCAATGTATATGAATGCAGCAGGGGCGGAGCGAGGGGGAACTGTGCCCAGGGCATGTGTGCGCCCTGCGCCCCGCCCCGCTCCAGAATGCCCTCTCTACGCCACAGAACGCCCCCTCCACGCCCTTGCCACACCCCCACAGGGGCACGTGCCTGGTGCGTCATGCACCCTCCCACCCCCTTGGCGCTACGCCACTGGAATGCAGCCATCGAGTCGACCTTCCAAAGCAGCCGTTTTCTCCAAAGAAACAGAATTCTGTACTTTGGAGTCCAGCTGGAATTCCGGGAGATTTCCAGGCCATACCTGGAAGCTGGCAATCCTAAACAGTGCCCTGGTTCTCATTGTCTGCCAGTAGGAGAGGGACTGCAAAAGTAGGAAACCTGCTAATGGCTTCCGTCCAACGATGGGATTTTGATGTCGGCTCTGCATGGAACTGTTTCCTCTCGCTATAATTGATGGGCCTTTAATGAGTCCCGTGGGGCCAGGCAGTTGAAGGGAGCGCTTTCCTCCCAGTCTCCTGAGAAAGTTTTCCCTTTTTCATCTGATCTTCGTTCTTTGCGAAACATGAATAAATATCGCCCCGTACCACCACCTCTCAGTCCCGGGCCCCTCGTTCTGTTCTGCGCCCTATGCACAAATTGCAGCCCTTTGGCAACTCTTTGTTCCTGATTAACACCATTCTGACACGATTCACCCCCAAGACAACATTGAAATGCATGAACGACACTTTTCGCTTACCAGTTGTACGAAAAGGTGTTTTTGTTGGAAAAGAAATAACAATGCGGCAATAAACTTGATTTAAATAAGAAAAGACACCACAGTAGGTGTGGTGTGTGAATTCTCCGGGTGACCGCTTAAAACAATGTGTAGTTTCAGCGTGTGGGCACACAAAGGGGAGACGGTGTACAGCAGGTTGCTTATGATGACAAAAGGTTGTACAGCAATTTCGGGGCAAACATTTATTTCTGATCCCCTTCAAACCTGGCTTCACGATGCCTAAGAGGCAGGCGGGCATGAGAATGTCACAAGTACTGATTCCTAATTAGAAAAAGAGGGAGGGATGATATTAAGCATTTGTATGGTAGTCTGATCTCGTCGGAGCTCAGATGCTAAGCAGGGCGAGAGATCTCCAAGGAATATCAGGGTCATGACGCAGAGGCAGGTAATGGGAAAACACCACTGACTTTCTCTTGCCTTGAAAACCTCGCCCGGGGCCATCGTAAGTCGTCTGGAACTTGCTGGCAAAAAATAGTAGCTCAAAACAGTCCACATAGAATCATAGGCTCATTCCGCACATGCAGAATAATGCACTTTCAAACTGCTTTCAGTGCTCTTTGAAGCTGGGCGGAATAGCAAAATCCACTTGCAAACAGTTGTGAAAGTGGTTTGAAAACGCATTATTTTGCGTGTGCGGAAGGGGCCATAGATTTCGAAGCGACCATACAGGCCATCTAGTCCAACCTCCTAATCGATACAGGGTCGGCCTAAAACATTCCCACATTCGTCCAATCGTTGCTTGAAGACTGCCGGTGAGGGGGAACTCACTGCGTCCCTGGACAGTCAACTCCACTGCTGAACAACTCTTATTGTAAAAAGTTTCCCCTTATTGCCAAAGGCGTATCAGGGGGAAATGGCGCGTGGGGACAACACCTGCTCTGAGCGCCCACTCCCACCCCCACCCTCAGGGGCGGGGCTCAGGAGTGGGGCTCAGAGGGGCACCGAAGCAGCACCTCTCCAAGTGCCCCCCCACTGCCCTGCAGACCACCTCCTGTCTTCCCCAGGCCCTGGGGAGGGCAAAACCCAGCCTGCAGGGAGGCGGGGGGCAGGGCGCCACAGCAGATACACGGTGGAGGAGAGGCCTCCCCGCTGTGCAGCTGGGCCCGGCCTTGGGTGCCAGCACAATCACCTGGCAGGGAGAGGCCTGTACATGCAGCTGGGAGGACTCTCCCCTACTGGGGAATCACGCCGGCGCATCTGGGCTCTCCCGCAACGTGCAAGGCCTCTCCCCCACCTGGCGAGGTCGCTGTGCTGCGGGAGAAACCAGGTGCAGGCACCCGGCCGATGGCTGGCGCCCCCTCCCACGTGACTGATAGGCATGAACCCCATGTCCCTATAGGCGGTACGCCACTGCTTATTGTTTGGGAACTAAAGATTACAAGGTAACAAATTTTAAAACTATGTAACGTTCTCTCTGAACGATATTAGTGTTGTAATTTTAAGATCCAATGTATTAAGAGTTTGTGTGTGTGTGTGTGTGTGTGTGTGTGTGTGTGTGTGTGTGTGTGTGTGTGTGTGTGTGTGTGTGTGTGTGTGTAGTTTATGGGTCGCTGTATTTTCTTTTTTCTTTTTCTATATTTTCTTTTCTGTTCAATTATATTTGAGAAAATTAATAAAAATATTATTTTAAAAAGAGAACTCGCAGTCCAAAAACTAAAGAGAACTACAAGCCCAAAACGGAAACCAAAACTGCTCATGGAGCAGGTGCCGTTACCTGAAGGAACAGAAACATACAGCCCGCCAACCTCCTCTCACATAGAGCCACATTTTTCAGCCAAATTTGATCGTCAGTAACACACACTCATTATTGCAGCAGCCCATGATTCCATGCAGTGGTTACTCCTAGTATTCCTCAATTGCCCCAGCGTCTCAGTTTCCCAGCATGGATACAATCGCCCCCAGCTTCAAAACTGCTCTCTGCCCTAATGTTACATTTCAAGCTCTATGTGAAATTGACAAAGCTGATCCACTCAGCTCTGCTTCTTGGTACTTCTGCCTCAAGTCGCATTGCTAGTTAGATATGACAAAGAGAAAACATTTTTGAAAAAATCTTTTTGAAAATGGCAGAGGAGGGAGAGAAGAAAATAGCTGAAGGGGAGATTGGGTAGTTACATGGGAGTGTGAATAAGGGCTGGATATTTTGTGGGGCAGAGAAATAAAGAATGTTTCAACATGCTCACAAGATCAAGGGAAGATTACTTGGAAACATATAGAAAAAATCATTGCAGTTAAAGCTTGGGAAAACAACTGGGGATAAGGGGGGGAAATGAAAGAAAAATATTTTTGGAACCAAACATGCAGAATTAAAAATTAAAAATGCAGTTTTTGCAGCAAGCCTGTTGTGAACAACTTGTGCTTTTGGAAAAGGCCATAGTTTATGGGCAAGGGAATATTAGGAGGCTGTTAAGGAAAGACAAGAAATCATAATAGGGATATACATTTAATCTCTAATCATCTGGGTCTTTAGTGTGTATGTTTTCAAGCTTACTCCTAAATTCCCGAGGGCTAGAATCTTGTTTTCATCTTTTCAAAAACGCTGAAAATTCTTAGGAATGCAAATTTTTCAGCAGATTTCACACAAATGACATTGTGGTACCCGAGTAGCCTTAATTATGGGCAGGCAAGTTCTGCTCAAATGGTTTGGAAAACATGAATTCCCTTGGGCTTACTTTATGCTCCAGACAAACAGACGAAGAAAGGAAGATTGTGATACCTATGTGTTTCTCCCTGGGCTTGCACCAATTAATTTTAAATAAGTTATCATCCATCAGTCAGTATTATTTACACTGAAGAAGTTATTTAACAAGACATTTACACAGTCACATCTGAAGAAATGGATTGTGGGACACGGGAGATTTGAAGGACGGGATGCTGGACACTGAGACATCGGTGTAAATATTCACAGCAGAGATGCATCCAAATGCTCTCTGGTCTTGATCCTGGAATGCGCTAAGGCCTGTATTCGTGCTCATTGGCCATGCTCAGTAAGAACATAAGAACTAGCCTGCTGGATCAGACCAGAGTCCATCTAGCCCAGCTCTCTGCTACTCACAGTGGCCCACCAGGTGCCTTTGGGAGCTCACATGCAGGATGTGAAAGCAAGGGCCTTAAGAACATAAGAACTAGCCTGCTGGATCAGACCAGTGTCCATCTAGTCCAGCTCTCTGCTACTCGCAGTGGCCCACCAGGTGCCTCTGGGAGCTCACATGCAGGATGTGAAAGCAATGGCCTTCTGCGGCTGTTGCTCCTGAGCACCTGGACTATTAAGGCATTTGCAATCTCAGATCAAAGAGGATCAAGGTTGGTAGCCAGAGATCGACTTCTCCTCCATAAATCTGTCCAAGCCCCCTTTAAAGCTATCCAGGCTAGCGGCCATCACCACCTCCTGTGGCAGCATATTCCAAACACCAATCACACGTTGCGTGAAGAAGTGTTTCCTTTTATTAGTCCTAATTCTTCCCCCCAGCATTTTCAATGGATCCTCCCTGGTTCTAGTTTTGGCTTTTGTAAAAGTTCCTTAGTATAAACATACATCATTTCCCTGGTCTATTGATGAAACTGTATTCGGCATTCAAGGGTTGGGACAAAAACTCAGAGGAGCTCTCCAGCACAAAGTCAGAGGCAGGTAACAGGACCTTGGTCATCCATCTCCCGAAATTGGCAAAATGTCACCGGCACTTGGCAAAGGAATGTGCTTCCAGACACTTCTCAACATTTTTTGCCCTTAGCCATTAGATCTGCAAGGTCTTTCCTCCATTCGGTGGCCTTGGCAAACTGATGCTCAGCCGGTTTACCTGGCTGTAAAGTTCCATTTCGTCCAACCATGAAAGGAGAGTTAAGAGTGCAGGAGGCAAAGGTCACGAGAATCCATGACAGCAAACTGACATGTTTTAACGCAGCAGACTGAACAGGGGTCTCCAGGAAAGACACTGACCAAGGCTGGCCCTAGACATTCCCGCTGATGTAGGCTGCAGCGGAAAACAGCTTCGTGTCTCCTGTAGGAAGACTCAACACTTCATAGTTTCAGAAGGTAGCCCTGCTGGTCTGCAGTAGAAGAGGAGGAGGAGCAGGAAGAAGAGGAAGAAGAGGAAGAAGAAAAAAAGAAAAAGAAAAAGAAGAAAAAGAAAAAGAAAAAGAAAAAGAAGAAGAAGAAGAAGAAGAAGAAGAAGAAGAAGAAGAAGAAGAAGAAGAAGAAGAAGAAGAAGAAGAAGAAGAAGAAGAAGAGGAAGAGGAAGAAGAAGAAGAAGAGGAGGAGGAGGAGGAGGAGGAGGAGGAGCAGGAGCAGGAAGAGGAAGAGGAAGAGGAAGAAGAAGAGGAGCAGGAGGAGGAGGAGGAGGAGGAGGAGATGGAGGCTCCCATGACTGACTAGTGGGAATCAACAAATGCCTTTCCTGATGTTGGTCACAGCTATAAAAAGGCTACCAAACGTGAGGTCTTCTCAGTGGCGTAACGCCAATGGGGAGCGAGACACCCCGGTCACGAACCGGTGCGGGAGCATGGGGGGGGGCGTGGCGCAGCAGGGGCTCAGGGCACACATGTGCCCCAGGCACAGTCCCCCCCCCCCCCGGTGTAGCACCCTCGTCTTCCCACTTGTTTCCACAGCAAGAAACAGAGGGGCATCATAGAATCCACCTGCGGAAGGATCCACTGCACTAACACACAGGAGCAAAAACCTAGTGAGGTGTTCCTGTACAGACTGGAGGAGAAGGGGGAAGGTCTCGTGCAATAAGATACGAAGCTAAGAAATGATTTACTGAATAATTGATTCAATTAATCCTTGGTCTGATAAATGCTCGGGGTGCCAAAGGCGTAACAGCCGTCGCTGCGGCGAGAGCAATTATAACCATCCTCGTCATTCCCCATGCTTGTACCTGCTGAGCATTTTGTAATATTAATAAACACTACCAACTTGTTATTCCCATGCGGGTCACAGAAATGGGAGGGGGGATTGTTTTATTTTTAAAAAATCAAAGAAAGAAGGAGAAGCAGAAAGGGACAGAGAGAAGGTACCGAGCAGGTTTTGGAAGGGCAGGAAGAGAAATCTCAACAGTCGCTCGCTCAGTCGCGTCTCTCAAATTTTTCATCACCAGAGCCCCACGTCGCTCATTCACCCCATTAAGCTCAATTATGCCTGATTAATTCTTGCATGGCTTTGCACTGCGCCCGAGCAATTTGAAGTGAGGCCTGACGTTAAACAGGGGAGAAATTTATACTTCGGTGGGAGTATATGATGAAGGTGCGTGGGGGTCAATACTGATGAATCATTATGCAATGTGAGAGGAAAGTGAGTTGGGGGGAGTTTCCTTCGCCCTGTCTCAGAAGGTTAACGGCAGGAGGACCCTCTGTGGGGGGGAAAGTCTTTCCGCTTCCTTCTCCCCAGTTTCCTCTCCTCAGGTCTGACGCACTCAGCCTTACCGACCAAGGGCTTTCTCGGTTTCTATTCCTGTCCCAGGTTCTGTGCATCTCCAGTTACCCACTGGATCGATAGGGACAGGATGGAGGAAAACGGAGGAGAAGAAAAAAGGACGTTATAGAGAGGAGAGAGGGCAGGATGCACAAAAATAAACTGCCCTCCGCCGATTCCACAAAGCGTGCCAACTGCTGCAGATCACTTTTGCTGGGCGCGAGGGGAAGGCATGCAAAGATCCTGCTGGCTCTTGAGCAGCGATGGCGAACCTATGGCACGGGTGCCAGAGGTGGCACTCAGAGCCCTTTCTGTGGGCACGCATGCAGACTTCATCATCAGGAGCAGCAGTGGCGTAGGAGGTTAAGAGCTCGTGTACCTAATCTGGAGGAACCGGGTTTGATTCCCAACTCTGCCGCCTGAGCTGCGGAGGCTTATCTGGGGAATTCAGATTAGCCTGCGCACTCCCACACACGCCAGCTGGGTGACCTTGGGCTAGTCACAGCTTCTCGGAGCTCTCTCAGCCCCACCTACCTCACAGGGTGTTTGTTGTGAGGGGAGGAGGGCAAGGAGATTGTAAGCCCCTTTGAGTCTCCTGCAGGAGAGAAAGGGGGGATATAAATCCAAACTCTTCTTCTTCGTCATCATCATGGGGGGGGGGGGAAATCACCCCACCCCCCACACACACACCTAGGCTGGCCTGGGCATGATTCTTTACCCGGGAGTAAGCTCAGTTACTGGCAATGGGGCTTGCTTCTGAGTAAACCGTCCTAAGGTCATGATTCACCCATTCGAAGCATTGCATGATTGCTTCACCAAGCTTACTCCTGAGCAACGTGTGCCTCGGAGCCAACTGTTTTTTCTAAACCAGGGGTCTTCAAACTACGCCCCTCCAGATGTTCATAGACTACAATTCCCATGAGCCCTACCACTTGGCCATGCTGGCAGGGGCTGATGGGAATTGTAGTCCATGAACATCTGGAGGGCCGCAGTTTGAAGACCCCTGTAAATCTAAATTAAAACCTCAGTATTCAGGTTAAATTGCTGTGTTGGCACTTTGTGATAAATAAGCGGGTTTTGGGTTGCAATGTGGGCACTCGGTCTCGAAAAGGTTCGCCATCACTGCTCTAGAGAGTCAGGATATGCTTGGAAATTCAGGAATGGAGCCGGGGGAGGGTGGGTTTTGGGAAGAACGGACCTCGGCAGGGTGTGATACCATGCTAAGCAAAAGGGGAAGGTACACACCCAAGTGAAAATGAAGAAAACTTGTACCAACAGGCTACAATGATGACTTCAAAAATTAGTTCTCCCTCTGGAGTAGCAATTTACTTTTAAGTAACCAAAATAATTTTATAATTTTACAAACAGTAACCAAATGTTTTGGAAAAAATTGTTTACATTCTCCCATTGGAGTAATATATATAAACACAAGTTAGAACGGCACGGCAATATAATCTAAATATAAATATAACAGCTAGCCAGATTCTAGATATAGAATCTATACTAGGAATCCATAATCTATCAGCTTCGTCAGTACACAATTGGCCATGCTGGTAGGGCTGATGGGAATTGTAGTTCCTGGAACATCTGAGAGCCGCAGGTCTCCACCTGTTCTAGATCAGGGGTAGGAACCTGCAGGCTCTCCAGATGTTCAGGAACACAATTCCCATCAGCCTCTGTCAGCATGGCCAATTGGCCATGCTGGTAAGCTGATGGGAATGGATTCCTAATTTATTCTAGATAATTAACCAACTGGCCAAGACACTGGACGTGTGCTTTTGAAGCCAGAACGTTACATACGTGTTACAGAAAAACCAAGATTGGACCTCCACGTTTCTGGAAACAGTAGAAAGCTGACAAGCAGAGGCGGAGATGAAATGGGGACATCTGGGGCGGCTTGCTCCGGGCGCTGCCATTGCAGTCATGGGGGCGGGGAATGGGCGTGTCAGGGGCGGGGTGGGGCGTGTTGGGGATGGGGTGAGGTGGGACGTGTCGGGGTGGGGCGGGAGGGGCGCGTGGGCAGTTCACATCCCGGGCGCAGTTTCCCCTCCCTTTGTCACTGCGGACAAGCCTCCCATATTTAGAATGGGGATGTAGTGTTGGCAGGAGGGTTAACTGACAAGAACACGTCTTGCTTAGAAAGGTCTACTCGATACCTGTTCATTTCTGAGCTCAGTACAAAGTGCTGGCTCGTGCCTTTGAAGTCCTGCACTGTCTGGAACCAAACTGACGCTGCTCTCACCTGTCCCTGCCTGTCAGCTGCCATCGTCACTGGAGGCTCTACTGGGCGAGGGAAAAGGGCAGGATCTTCAGTGGCTAGTATCTCGCATCTTTTCGGAACCAAATCAGAACCCCTCGACCCCATATACATAGGGGTCTTCCTTTTGTAGCTTGATCTTGACTATTCCCTCCACTGTCAGGATGCTGGTTTTGATCTCTTTGCTATGAACCCGTCTGACGTCATAAATCCTATCAATGAAAAATTTTAAATGGCTTTCAGTGATTTTACCCTCCTGCTGGTCTCTCTGATTTTATTAGCGATATTGTTTTAGAGTGTGTTTTATTGGTTTGTATTTTTACTAACTGGACAAGCGCCATCATTTTTTTAAAATTGTGAAGGCAGTCTATAAAGGGAACAAACAAACCAAACAATTGGTTGTTGTGGGTTTTCCGGGCTATGTGGCCATGGTCTGGTAGATCTTGCTCCTAACCAGAGGTGGGATCCAGCAGGTTCTCACAGGTTCTTGAGAGTAGGTTACTAATTATTTGTGTGCCGAGAGGGGGTTACTAATATTCTGAATTCATACTCAACTTTTCACAACCATGAGGAGTTTCAAAGCAGCTTAAAAACTCCTTCCCTTCCTCTCCCCACAACAGACACCTTGTGAGGTGGGTGGGGCTGAGACAGTTTGGAGAGAAGTGTGACTACCCAAGGTCACCCAGCAGGCTTCATGTGCAGGAGTGGGGGAAACACACTAAGTGGAGAAACACTCCTAAAATGCTTTTGCACATCACTCTGTGTACAGAAAGCCTCCTCATTTCTTTATTCTATATGGATTTCCAACACCTAACTGGAGAATCTGCACAGCACCATGGACAATAATAGCGCTAATTCTTTGGTTGCCCAGACGTCAGCTAGCCTAAAAGTGTTATCTATTTTATTATGCCGTCATCTGATCCCGATTCATTCTTCCCCTATGCTATTATTAAAAAAATCTAACCAGCCCAAATGAATTGATAGACCATCTACAATCGCGCCTGCCACTTTAGCTGTCTAGAAAGTACTTAACTGTGTCTGTCAATTGATTACCTGTGGCTTAGTCACGGCAACGGGGCAAGGCCTTTGCTGAACGGACATAAGTGGGGCGAAGACCAAAAGCAGGTGTCAGAAAGGAAGCGCAGCCAGTTAAGGACAGCAAAAAATAAAATAAAATAAGAACTTGGACAGAGCTACACTGGGGGAGGGAGTGGTATTTTTTTGGGGGGGGGACATCATTTTGGGAGAAAGCACACCCATCTTTTCATCCATCCTTAGCGAAGGACTCAAGAAATAAAGTTTTGTCCTTGCTGTGCATTAAGTTCTTTTGATGTTGGTGACGTCCAGACGCAGACCAATCTTCCCGGCTAAATCTCAAAACTAGGGCTCATTCCGCACATGCAGAATAATGCACTTTCAAACTGCTTTCAATGCTCTTTGAAGCTGTGCGGAATAGCAAACTCCACTTGCAAACAGTTGTGAAAGTGGTTTGAAAATGCATTATTCTGCGTGTGCGGAAGGGGCCTAAGATAAGCCACCCCTGGTCAATGCTTGGATGGAAGTCTAGAGTTGCTACAGAGGGAAAGAGAGGTGGGATTCGAATTCTGGGCAAGCCCAACATGCTAGGCTTCAGGATTTTGGTGGGTTGTGGCTCAGTGGTGGAACACACAAAGAGAGTTCCAGATCCAGCCCATACTGTCTCTATTTAAAGGATACTGGGTGGAAATGTACTGGGAAACATCTTTCTCTGACTGAGTTTCTGAGGCCCCAGAGAGCCACAGTAGACGACACTGAACTGTTCATGTTATGTGTTGTCCAGTCACTTTTAACCCTAAGAATCAATCACCTCCAAAATGTTTGATCGTTAACAGCTTTGCTCAGGCCGTGCAAACTGAGGTCTGCGGCTTCCTTGACTGAGTCAATCCATCTCTCATCGAACTAGACGGAACCATCAGTGGCGTATCTGCCCAGGGATGGGGGAGGGGTACCAGAGGCGGGATCCAGCAGGTTCTCACAGGTTCCCAAGAGTAGGTTACTAATTATTTGTCTGTGCCGAGAGGGGGCTACTAATGGGTGATTTTGCCACGTGATTTTTGCCTTAGTTACGCCCCTCCTCTCAGCAGTAGCGCGCAGAACTTGAAGCAGTCTAGCAGGAGGCGCACCGGCGTGCGTGGCAGCCTGCACCTGTGTGCATTCGTTTCCCGCCCAAGGACCGGCGCAGCGGCTGCGTCCTTGCCACAGCCCCGCCCAGGAATGCCCCGCCCCGGAATGCCCGGTCACGCCCCCGGAATGCCCCGCCCAGCCCCATTGGCGCTACGCCACAGTTTGAATCCCACCACCATGGGAGCCTGTAACTAAAATTTTTGGATCTCACCACTGAAAGGTACCCTCTGTCCCTGGGCGCCACTAATCTGGTCACATGGGGGTGCAAAATCGCCCCCCCCCCCACGTGACCAGGAAGAAGCAGTTTATAATGCCATAGAGTTCAACCTCTCCAGCTGAACTGTTATCTGTCATCTGGAGATCAGTTGTGACCCTGGGAGATCTCCAGGCCTCACCTGGAGGTTGGCAACCCTATAATGCTCCTACTTGTTTATTTTTTTCCCTGTGGGATAAAGAAACTTTTTAGCTAAATAGTTTGAGACAGGAAATGAGGTAGATGAAAGGGGAAAAAATAGCAGTGGTGTAGGAGGTTAAGCACTCGTGTATCTAATCTGGAGGAACCGGGTTTGTTTCCCAGCTCTGCTGACTGAGCTGTGGAGGCTTATCTGGGGAATTCAGATTAGCCTGTGCACTCCCACACACGCCAGCTGGGTGACCTTGGGCTAGTCACAGCTTCTCGGAGCTCTCTCAGCCCCACCTACCTCACAGGGTGTTTGTTGTGAGGGGGGAAGGGCAAGGAAATTGTAAGCCCCTTTGAGTCTCCTTGCAGGAGAGAAAGGGGGGATATAAATCCAAACTCCTCCTCCTCCTCCTCCTCCTCCTCCTCCTCTCCTTCTTCTTGTTCTTCTTGTTCTTCTTGTTCTTCTTCTTGTTCTTCTTGTTCTTCTTGTTCTTCTTCTTCTTCTTCTTCTTCTTCTTGTTTGGGGGCTATTGTAGGCTGGCGAGAATCTGGTGGTGGGAGGAGGAGAGCACTAAGCACCCCTCCTTCCCATTCTCTGCTGCAAATGCCACCTGCCCTCCAGTTGCAAAATTGCAGCAAGTGCAGGTTGGAGAAGATTAATGGACTAAGAAAACCTCTGCAAACGTAATCAGGTGCTCTGTTGTCATATGATAACTGGAAAGGTCCTAGCCAACCAAAGTGGGTGGGGTTCCCTCCCTTTCTGTCCACATTTCTAACCCCCCGCTCTGCCCCCAAAGTCTCACACAAACTGAACGCGCACACTGGGTGGGAAACCAGCCTCCTCGGCATTTTTCCACCTTAGTTTGCTTTTTCGGTTGAGGTCGTCACACGACATATGGTGTGGAACAGATAAACGAGAAAATAAAGATCAGATTAGAAGGCGAGAGGGAGGGAGAGCTGTTCAGGGGAATCCTATTTCACCAATGTCCTCTGAGTAGGTGCTCGGTCCCCGAGACGGCCTTGGCCTTAACATATATTTTCAGAAACCGTGGGTGGCTGCTTCAGCCCACGCCAAAATCGAAAAGCCATGTAATACCTTTCATTAAAAATAAATAACGCCACACAAAAGGAACACAAAAGTGTGTGCTTTCAAAGTATCACGTATACTGCACTTTGCGTGAAGCCGAGGGCCCTGGGGCATCCGGTCCGTTGCCTTTTTCGCCCTCTTCCGGCACGAAGGCTGAAGGAACTGTGAAAGGTAGGACAGTCTGACTCAGGAACAGTGTTCGAAGATGTGGAAAGGTGGCTGAGAAAACAATGGGAATGGTCAGCAATTCCAAGGAAGAGCCACTGGGGAGGGATTTGGCTTGATGGACAGAGACAAGTGGGGTTGTATGCCAAAAGGGTTCTGAAGTTTTCATCACCAATCGAGCTGTAGCTACGTCATGAAGTGAGACGTGTTTGTGGTGTTGAGCAAACCGATGAGCCAATTTAAAGCAAGGCATGGGCAAGACCCAAACACCGGGGCAAGGCCTACCTTGGAAGAACGGTTTGGGGTGGTGATTTGAAAGCAACAGATACTTTCTGTCGTTTCAGAGGGTAGCTGTCTTGATCTGCAGTACAACAGATGGATTTGAGAACTTATTACTGGGTTTGGGTATCCGTGGAATTTTGTTTCTCTTGTTGCAAAAACTAAAAGGTTCCCTTGAAATTTCCTCGGGCTTATGAGCTTGGAAGAAATAAGCGTTGTGGTAAGAGACTAAGCAGTGGCTGGAAGAAGAAGAAGATAAGAGTTTGGATTTATATCCCTCCTTTCTCTCCTGTAGGAGACTCAAAGGGGCTTACAATCTCCTTGCCCTTCCCCCCTCACAACAAACACCCTGTGAGGTAGGTGGGGCTGAGAGAGCTCCAAGAAGCTGTGACTAGCCCAAGGTCACCCAGCTGGTGTGTGTGGGAGTGTACAGGCTAATCTGAATTCCCCAGATAAGCCTCCACAGCTCAGGCGGCAGAGCTGGGAATCAAACCCGGTTCCTCCAGATTAGATACACGAGCTCTTAACCTCCTACACCACTGAGCAGCCATTGAGTGATACCAGTGTGCAGTGGCGTAGCGCCCACAGGGCCAGGGGGCACAATGACCTGGGCATCCCCCAGTGCGAGGGCGTGACGGGGCCAGGGGGCACAGGGTGTGCGCAGTTTCTCCTTGCTCCGCCCCCTGCCAGTGTGACTGAATGAAAAGAGAGAAGGGCAAAGCAGAAGGAACAGCTCTGAGCTATTGGGAGAGGAAACTAGGAGGTTGGAATACAGTTTCCAGCCTCCAGGTGAGGCCTGGAGATCTCCCAGAATTACAATAGATCTCCAAACAACAGAGATCAGATTTCCCTGGAGGAAATAACTAATTGGAAGAGTGGACTCTATGGTATCATAACCAAAATTCTCATCAAATTCTGTTGTCCCCTCCATGCCAAGCCTCTACCCCCGGTCTCCCGGAATTTCCCAAACCGGAACTGGCAACCCTATTCATGGCTCCCTAATGAGCACAAGGAAATCCTATATGACATAGGTGTCAAACTCGCGGCCCTCCAGATGTTATGGACTACAGTTCCCATCATCCAGTGAGGCTCGAATTGTAATGAAGGCCAACAACCAGCTAAAGATCTGGCAGCTGTGAAATCTACCACAATAATAATAACAACAACAACAACAACAACAACAACAACAACAACTCTGGCACAAACCAGTAAAGGTGGTCCCAGTGGTGATCGGCACACTGGGTGCAGTGCCTAAAGATCTTGAACGGCACTTAAAAACAATTGGTGCTGACAAAATCACCATATGTCAGCTGCAAAAGGCCACCCTACTCGGCTCTGCACGCATTATTCGTCGACACATCACACAGTCCTAGATGCTTGGGAAGGGTCCGACGTGTGATGTAATACAAAATCCAGCATGTTGATCTTGTTTGCTGTGTATAACTGTTTTTGTATCAATATAATAATAATAATAATAATAATAATAATAATAATAATAATAATAGCTTGCTGTGAGTAGGATCCTACTATGTAATTGTGCAATTTGGCTTTGCTTCAGTTGACTTTTTAGATTGGTTCTACAACCCCTAATCCCATCACTAGTGATTTCCGAATGACCCATCCTACTGATTGTTGGGATTCACTCTGTGCGTAAGCCGCCTTGATCCCAAGGTGAAAGACAAGACTGTAAATAATATAAATGAACCTTTTAAAATTCCATCTGCATCTTTGGAGAAAGGAGGAGGCAGTTAGAAAAAGAGCCATTTTTTTTTATTGGCGCCTGTGTATTAGCGTTCCAGATGCATCAGCTGAATGGAAAATGTCATAATTTGACTTTCATGGGAAATTTTGACTTTGCATCCCAATTTTCAAGGTGAAAAATGCAGAGTTAAAACGAAGCAGTCTCTCACAGGAGAGTAATCTGATTCAGGAATTGTCTCTTGTGACTGTAGCCTCCAGCTGTACCCAGAAGAACAAGTATGCAGGGTGTTATGGTGTGTATGTGTACATGCATACGCACAAACACGCTGCTTTTGCTACTATGCCAACAGATGGAAGAAGGGCAGCTCTGGAAAGATTGTAAGAAGAGGTTTAGCTGACAGCAACTTAATATGCAGAAGTCTCTTCTATCAGGGATTCAAAATGGAAGGCCTCGGTATAAATACCACCTTGGATTTTGGGTATAAATTCCACCTTGGTCGCCTTGGCTATAATGAACACAAATAAAGAAAAAGAAGAGTTTGGATTTATATCCCCCCTTTCTCTCCTGCAAGGAGACTCAAAGGAGCTTACAATCTCCTTGCCCTTCCCCCCTCACAACAAACACCCTGTGAGGTAGGTGGGGCTGAGAGAGCTCCGAGAAGCTGTGACTAGCCCAAGGTCACCCAGTTGGCGTGTGTGGGAGTGTACAGGCTAATCTGAATCCCCCAGATAAGCCTCCACAGCTCAGGCGGCAGAGCTGGGAATCAAACGCGGTTCCTCCAGATTAGATACATGAGCTCTTAACCTCCTACGCCACTGCTGCTCCTAAAGTTCCTGTGGCAATCTGGTTTCCTCTTTTTCCTTCACCATTTTATTCAGCTGCTCACCTCTTTAACACCCCTCTCAAATGGCTACTCTGGTGCCATTTGCATTCTTTTTACATACTAATGGGATTCTTGCTGCTACATAATCCAACCAATCAGGAACCACGGTGCCAGTTTGGACATGGCCACACTGTCACTTAGCTCCCGGTTACACATCTCCAACGCCAGAATGGGCCACAACCAGGGGTGGGATTGAGCCGGTTTGCACCGCTTCGGCAGAACCGGTTGTTAAAATGGTGCTTTTAAACAACCAGTTGTTAAATTATTTGAATCCCGCCACCGGAACTGGTTGTTAAATTATTTGAATCCCACCACTGGCCACAACTGTCCCTAGTGCTGGGGGTAGCACTAGCACAGTGTCGCCACTGCACTCCATCTTAGCACACTGCACTCAATCCAAAAGGGGGAAAAATCTATTGGGGTTTTTTTTTTCAGTTATCCTCAACATTTCTCCCTTTAAAAAAAAATAGAACAGCTATACGGCTTGCAGAGAATGGTGAGGGTACCCCTTTCTCTTGGACAATTTCCACACTGGGGATCCACTAGAAGAAGTCGGTTTTCCCCTGCTTCTTCAAAACACCTCTCAGGTTTTGCTTGACTTTTCTGCAATCTTTCCCAAACCTGTTTTGCTGTGATAGTTTGGCTGCCATGTGGATGGGAAAGTCTGGATTTCCCCCCCCCCTGCCCTTTTGGCAGCCACTCTCCATTGGGGGAGATGGGGGAAAGGGCATTGTCTGATGCTCTAGGAACTCCCCCAATCCCTATGGGAAAAGCCAAAAAGAGGAGAAGAAGAAGAAGAAGAAGAAGAAGAAGAAGAAGAAGAAGAAGAAGAAGAAGAAGAAGAAGAAGAAGAAGAAGAAGAAGAAGAAGAAGAAGAAGAAGAAGAAGAAGAAGAAGAAGAAAGAAGAGGAGGAGGGAGGAGGAGGAGGGAGGAGGAGAGGGAGGAGGAGGGAGGGTGAGGAGGAGTTTGATTTATATCCCCTTCTCTCCTGCAGGAGACCCTCCAAAGGCTGACAATCTCCTTGCCCTTCCCCCCTCACAACAAACACCCCTGTGAGGTAGGTGGGGCTGAGAGAGCTCCGAGAAGCTGTGGACTAGCCCAAGGTCACCCAGGGCTGGCGTGGTGGTGGGAGTGCGCACAGGCTAATCTGAATTCCCCAGATAAGCCCTCCCCCACAGCTCAGGGCGGGCAGAGCTGGGAATCAAACTCTGGTCCCTCCAGGATTAGAGCTATTACACGGTAGCCTCTCAACTCTCCCACTGCCAGTCACTGCTGCTCCTCATGGGGGAAAGGGAGCTGTAAACTAACTGGTATATATTCTGCTCAAGAAAAAACCCGACCCAACGTATGCCCCCAAATACTGCATAATGCATTACACGGCCATTTTTTCAGGTTTATAAATAATTTGGATCTTTTTTCCAAGGGAAGGAAAATGCACAAGACATCATCCAAATCTCCCTGTCTCCCAACTATAACAACTAGACCCTCGTCTCTCTGAGCTGATTCTTCTCAAGATACAGAACTTCTCAACTTGGGCAGAAAAGTTGGGGTTTGTGGAATGTCCCCATTTGCATGAGTGGTGGGAAAAGAGGTCTTCAACCAAGCCATTTATTTGTTTGTCTGTTTGTTAGTTAGATTTAATACATGATAGGGTAATCAACTGGAACAACCCTGAGCATCTCTCTTCCAAAGTAACCTTTTTTATTTCACTTAGTTATCTAGATATCTACATTGTTTCTCTTCAGTGGGGACCTAAAATAACTTACAACTTTGTTCTCATTGCAAGAAACCTGTGAAGTCAGTTATTATGAAAGAGGGTGACGGGACCAACTTTACCAAGAAAGCTTTCATGGCAGAGTGGAGATTTGAGGCTGGGACTCCGAGATTCTAGATCAGGGGTCTGCAACCTGTGGCTCTCCAGATGTTCATAGGCTACAATTCCCATCAGCCCCTGCCAGCTGATGGGAATTATAGTCCATGAACATCTGGAGAGCCACAGGTTACAGACCCGTTCTAGATTGACACTCCAACCACTGCTTCATAATGGCCCTGCTATCGATCGACCGACCGACCGACCGACCGACCGACCGACCGACCTACCTACCTACCTACCTACTGTGTTTCTCCGAAAATAAGACAGTGTCTTATATTAATTTTTGCTCCCAAAGATGCGCTATGTCTCATTTTCAGGGGATGTCTTATTTTTCTGTGTTCTGTTTGATGGGCATGCTTCCAAACAAAAACTTTGCTACGTCTTACTTTCGGGGGATGCCTTATATTTTGCACTTCAGCAAAATCTCTACTACGTCTTATTTTCAGGGGATGTCTTATATTCGGGGAAACAGGGTATCTATCTATCCATCTATCCATCCATCTATCTATCTATTTGATGTAGTGTAATCTTTAATTCACCCTGATCTGGATGGCTCTCAAGCTAAGCTGAGTTAGCCATGTTTAGTACTTGGATGGGAGACCACCAAGAAAGTCCAAGGTCTCTATGCAGAGGCAGGCAATGGCAAATCACCTCTGAATGTCCCCTGCCTAGAAAAAGCCATGCAGGGTCACCGTAAATTGGCTGCAACTCAGAGGCGGAGCGAGGGAGAACTCCGCCCTGCCCCGCCTTCCCCTGCCCCGGAACGCCCCTGCCACACCCCCTCCACCCCGTTGGCGTTACGCTACTGCTGCAACTTGATTGCACTTTATACACCTGCAACATTTAATTCTGTTCTCAATAACCTTTGAATAACTTCGTAAGGTCGGATAATATTAGCATCTTCAAATGGCAAACGGAAGGCTGAGGAAGAACAGAATGTGTCACTTAAGGCCACGTACTGAGATTATGATAGAGGCAAGGTATCAAGCAGTGATTTTAAGGGTGATGACTACTACATTGCATGGGTTATTACACGCTGGAAGCGCTGTTAACAAAGGAGGGGTACAAAAATATAACATGGAAGGGGTGTGGGGAGGGGGGAATAAATAAGGAAGTCGGCCTGAACAGCATGCCCGAGTGAACCAAGCCGTAGTCATTCAATTGTTTCTGATTGAGTGAACTTTACACATAGTCATGTATGCAGCTCCAATTCTGCTTAAGGTTGTTTGTCATTTCTGACAGAAAATAGCTAATGATGAACAGGCCAAGTCTAAATTCATGAGCAAACAAGTCAGAAAAGACCCCACATGAGCAAGCACGGCAGAAAAGTCCCAAAGTCTCAACTGATAAAGGAAATGTTAGCTTTGCAACCGTCTTCAGCGGCCCCTTTTGTAACGCTGCCGTGAAATTGCATACCTGTTGGTATCCGACTACAAAAACCTCAGGAATGCTGTTTATTCAGAGAAGACTCTGCCTGACCTCTGGGTGGACGGACTTTCCCTTATGTACCAGCACGCAAAAATGCTTCAATAACTGTCTCTGTGTCCGTTGGTTCAATTTCTAGCCAGTAAATCCTTGGGCGGGAAACGAATGCACGCAGGCGCAGGCTGCCACGCACACCGGTGCACCTCCTGCTAGACTGCTTCAAGTTCTGCGCGCTACTGCTGAGAGGAGGGGCGTAACTAAGGCAAAAATCACGTGGCAAAACCACCCATTAGTAACCCCCTCTCGGCACACACAAATAATTAGTAACCTACTCTCGGGAACCTGTGAGAACCTGCTGGATCCCACCTCTGGCTGAGGCACCAGGGGATGTATACATAGTATAGGAGTGCACTGAAGTGTTGGGGGTGGATGGCGACCCACCATACTTGAGCCTCCCCAGTTTCTAGAGACTAATGGTGCAGATGAGAGACATTCCTGACATCTGTATCTCTCATTCTGCAGAGTCTTGCTTGTCATGTTAATTCATGCCAATGCTAGGGTTATACCCCAGCTGTACACCTCCATCAGGATATCCACCATCTTGCGATTCTGGCTCTCGTTTCCCTTTGGACTCTGCCTTTAACAGTCAGGTGGTTTGTCGACCCTCTAATAAGAGTATTTTTGAAAACTGTACCCCGGGTCACTCGAAATGTCCCTGCCACTGGGTTCAAAGATTAGTCAGTCTTCTCCCCTCCCCCCGGTACATTTCCTTTCTAGTGTCAGAGCCCTCACTCCAACACACGCCAGCTGGGTGACCTTGGGCTAGTCACAGTTCTTCGGAGCTCTCTCAACCCCACCTACCACACAGGGTGTTTGTTGTGAGGGGGGAAGGGCAAGGAGTACTGTGGAGTACCACACTTGGAGTACCGCACTTGGAGTACTGTGTTCAGTTCTGGTCGCCACACCTCAAAAAGGATATTGAGGAGATAGAAAAAGTGCAGAGAAGGGCAACGAGGATGATTGAGGGACTGGAGCACCTTCCTTATGAGGAGAGGCTGCAGCGTTTGGGACTCTTCAGTTCGGAGAGGAGACGTCTGAGGGGGGATATGATTGAAGTCTATAAAATTATGCATGGGGTAGAAAATGTTGACAGAGAGAAATTTTTTCTCTCTTTCTCACAATACTAGAACCAGGGGGCATTCATTGAAAATGCTGGGGGGAAGAATAAGGACTAACCAAAGGAAACATTTCTTCACGCAATGTGTGATTGGTGTTTGGAATATGTTGCCACAGGAGGTGGTGATGGCCACTAACCTGGATAGCTTTAAAAGGGGTTTGGACAGGTTTATGGAGGAGAAGTAGATGTATGGCTACCAATCTTGATCCTCTTTGATCTGAGATTGCCAATGCCTTACCATACCAGGTGCTTGGGAGCAGCAGCAGCAGCAGGCCCTTGCTTTCACCTCCTGCATGTGAGCTCCCAAAGGCACCTGGTGGGCCACTGCGAGTAGCAGAGGGCTGGACTAGATGGACTCTAGTCTGATCCAACAGGTTCTTTCTTATGTTCTTATGAGTTTGTGAGCCCCTTTGAGTCTCCTATAGGAGAGAAAGGGGGGATATAAATCCAACTCTCCTTCTTCTCCTTCTCCTCCTCCTCCTCCTCCTCCTCCTACAGATGGGCCAAGGGTTGGAATTCTTCCAGACGCCAGATGCCCTCATAGACTAGAGTTTAGTATCACTGAAGGTGAATGGCAGAGTGAAAAATTAAGCTTGGTATGTGGAATTCCAATAATGGCCTTGAATTCTTCTGCACACGCTTGGACATCTGAAATGACCGGTCAGTACAATGCTACTATCTTTATAAAGAAAGTGTCCAGTGGATTAATGTTCCATCTCAACCATACTCCTACAGATCAGTAACTGACCATTCCCTTGGGTCATATTCAGGGCCCTTCTCTGACTTATAGGTTACTATTGTTTGCCATAAATTTGAAGCAGCGGCACAGTCTTGGTCTAATAATAGTAAAGAAAACGTCTGCCATTGTAAAGGAGGGGTAGGCCTTGGCTACGTTTATCTCCCTGACCCTGGTTTATATTGGATTTGTGGAAACAATGTCCTAAAGGCATTACCTCCCAGGTGGACGGGAATTTGCTCTTTAGGTTTTATTGCCCCTTCGATCATAAAGCGGCTCATGTAACTTTGGACAAAGAGCTGAATTTAGGAAACTTTGTTCATAGGAACATTCGCAGCGTTACAAACGTTCTAATGCCGTGGTGGCGAACCTTTGGCACTCCAGATGTTATGGACTACAATTCCCATCAGCCCCTGCCAGCATGGCCAATTGGCTATGCTGGCAGGGGCTGGTGGGAATTGTAGTCCATAACATCTGGAGCGCCAAAGGTTCACCACCACTGTTCTAATGGATAGAGCCACTGGGTTTCATAGTTTTGTTTGTGCCTTCCTTTCTAGAGGGTTAATGAATCAGAAAGGGCAGTAGCTAACATATCTGGAGAAACGGAAGCCGGATTCAACACCGCCACGAGTGCCATAATCTCATTACAAGGATCTTACTGTTCTGCAGGAAAGACTGAGATGAAATTGGATCAAGCTATACCACAAAGGCAGCACCACAAAAGGAAAAGGAATCTAGCAGGAACAGGGAATGCATCTGTTAATACATACAACTACCAAGGTATTCCTAAGCACAGCTACCTGTTTCTCCAAAAATAAGACATACCCCCAAAATAAGCCCTAGCATGATTTTTGAGGATTTTTGGAGGATGCTTGAAATATAAACCCTACTCCAAAAATAAGCCCTAATTACAGATTCCCCAGAGCCTCTGATCTGGTCCCGTGGAGGGTGCAGAATCATGGAAAAAAATAAGACATCCCCTGAAAATAAGCCATAACACATCTTTTGGAGCAAAAATTAATATAAGACCCAGTTTTGTTTTCAGGGAAACACGGGTACATCCTTCTAAGTTTGTTTTAAGTCAATGTGTTTAGAAGGGTATAATTTTGCTGATGATTGCACTATATAAACCTTATCCACGTTTGAAGCAAAAGCTCTTCATTTTGTTGTTTTTTATATCAGTCTACTGATGAAGAGGTATTATTCAAAAACACGAACATCTGGATGAATAAATGTATCTCTTGTACTTGTCACATGTTTTCTTTCTATAAGGTTGAAGAGCCAGCTTGGCGTAGTGGTTAAGGCCGTGGTGGCGAAGCTTTGGCACTCCAGATGTTATGGACTACAATTCCCATCAGCCCCTTCCAGCATGGCCAATTGGCCATGCTGAAAGGGGCTGATGGGAATTGTAGTCCATAACATCTGGAGTGCCAAAGCTTCGCCACCACTGGGTTAGGGTGTCAAGCTGGGACCTGAGAAACACTGGTTCAAATCCCCACTCCACCATGAAAACCTGCTGGGTGACTTTGCGCCAATCACACCCTCTCAGCCCTGACACTAGTATTCAAATGGGCGACCTCCAAGGAATTCCAGGGCTGGGAAGTGGAGGCACGCACTGACGTAGTGAGAGGGGGCAGGAGGAGGGCTAGAGCCCCATGCGCCACTTCCTGGGGAGGTACACTGTTGCCCCCCCCTCAAAACTCCACCCCGATCAAGTGCAGTGAAAGCCAGCTACTCCAGAACTTCACGTGCACCTTGCCCCACCCCCAAACCCCACATGGAGTTCAACTGCTGGAAGTTCAGAGTGGCCTTTGCTACTGACCTCAGCTAGCTGGGACCAGCTTTAAACTGCAGGCTTTCAGCAGCAGACTGAGCACACAGCTGGTTCTCCTCTGCTTTTATACTGTTGGCTCCACCCCCCTCTGGTCAGGTGGAGCTTGGGGGCGGAGCCAACAATATAAATGTAGAGGAGGAGCCACTGTGTACTCAGTCGTAGTCTGGCCTCTGTCAGGCTTGGATCCGGCTCTAAGCGGCAGGCTCAAACAGGCCTTTGTTGAACTGGTCTCCACATGGAGATTGTGTGTGGTTGGCCTCATACCTGACCTCCATGTGGAGGTTGTGGGTGGCTCTGCTGGACTCCACAATGAGATGTGGTGCAGCTGTGGGATGTGTGTGTGGAGGCACACAATGGCAAAACACCTCCCAGCATCTCTTGCCTTTACACACAAACACACACACAGAGGTTGGATTCAGCTTCCCACAGTGGTGGCAACCTATGGCATTCCAGATGTTCATGGACTACAATTCCCATCAGCCATGCTGGCAGGGACTGATGGGAACTGTAGTCCATGAACATCTGGCGTGCCATTGGTTCGCCACCACGGCATGATTCGCTAAGCTGTGCTACTTCCCGAGCCAGCCTTCCTCCGAGGAAGCATATGGACAAGAAACAGAGCGGAGGTTACCTGCCGGTGACTTCGATGTTGGACACAGCATAGAAGTACTTGTACAAGTTCTCCCTCTGCACATAGGTGCCCCCAAGCGCTGGTCTCAAGAGCCTCAGCCGCAAGTCTGTTACGGTGAAGAACTCCTTCAGGCCCTTGGCACTTTCCAGCCTCGTATACAGGTTGTCCATGTTTCTGAGATCTGGCCCGGCAAAAATGGCAAAACGGTCCCTCACCTCGAAGCGAACGTTCTTCTCCTTCTTAGAGCCCGCCCAGCGGGAGTATTCCTCTGTGCAGATGATCCTGTTGGAGCTGGTGGCGGAGAGTTCCCTGACCCGCCGCGCTTGCATGCCAAAGGCTTCCATGCAGTCATCTGCATAATACTGATAAGGGTGCCAAGTCCTGCCGTTGTCCAAGGACTTCTCCAGCATCATGACGGTGGGGCGGCCATACTCAAAAGTTACTACAATGTCGTCCGTCAGCTCGATGCTCTTGTTCCAAGACAGCGTGATGTTGGCCAACAGAGGCTCCGGATAACGACTCCACGTCACGCTCTGCCAGTAGGTAGCTAGACCTTCGTCTTCTTTGTCGAACATCAGTTTCGGCGGGTGGGCCAAATCAGGGTTGGACGCGTCGCACTCATCGCTGCACAGGTACGGGTTCTCCTGTAAGAAGAACAACAGTCATGAGAGCAGAAAGGGACCAAGAAGAGCCAGAGCTGGAAAGGAACGCATTTCTGCACATCCGCAGGGGGGTGAGAGGGTGGCAGGGAAAGGCTAAACAAAATCAGCAGGAAGATTTGCTATTCCTTGGCTCAAATACCAATCAAAAAGGAGACTCCAACCAAGACACTGTACTATGCCTTTGACTGCCCTACAGAATGGGGTACACACTGTTGCCCCCTTTGACTGGCCACTGGCAAACAGTGGCTGAGGGGCTCACTTGTAGAAATACCAGAAGGCGACCAAGACCTCCTCAGTCTGAATGCAATTTGAAATTGCAGCAGTGGCATAGTGGTTAAGAGCAGGTGTACTCTAATCTGGAGGAACCACGTTTGATTCCCCGCTCTGCCGCCTGAGCTGTGGAGCCTTATCTGGGGAATTCAGATTAGTCTGTGCACTCCCACACACGCCAGCCGGGTGACCTTGGGCTAGTCACAGTTTCTTGGAGCTCTCTCAGTCCCACCTACCTCACAGGGTGTTTGTTGTGAGGGGGGAAGGGCAAGGAGATTGTAAGCCCCTTTGAGTCTCCTACAGGAGAGAAAGAGGGGATATAAATCCAAACTCCTCCTCCTCCTCCTCCTCTTCTTCCTCTTCTTCTTCTTCTTCCTCCTCCTCTTCTTCTTCTTCTAAAACCCCTTCTTCTAAAACCCCTGCTGTTTCACAGACCAGACGTCGAAATGTAAAGAATTGGAGCTACAATATCTAAAAACAACTATCTCTACCCCTTGAACTGATGGCTAAAGGCTTAAGGTGTGAACGGACACATTCAAACAACATGTGGTAAAACTGCTCCTGCACAAAACATCAGTGCAGGTGAGGTCTCGAACATTTAAATTCTCCCATGATTTAAAAAAACCCAACAACCCCGCAGCTAGGACGCCATTAACCATAGGATGCCAGGAACCATAGAACGCTTCTCCCTGACAGGTCCGTTTCTTCATTTCTACCCCGCTCCCCCATACAGTGTCAGCTTGTTAGTCTAGTCAGGGGTGGTTACAGCCAATGGGAAACAGGCAAAACTGCCCCAGGGCATCAATTGATGTTTTACTTTGAGCTTTATGGCCGAAGAAGGACCAGATATAAATGTAACAAACAACGATCGGAACAAACGTGTACTTGCAAGGCAGACAGCAAAAATCAGGACTTTCATGTTTGTTTGTTTTTAAGTTAACAAAGGTGAAAATTTTTTTACATGATTCACCAAGCAAAGACTCAAGGGAAGCCAAACGGGAAAGGGTTATGGAGTGGTTATGAGGAAGGTTTCCCTTGTCACTAACTTAATAGCTGGGCCGTACCCAGAAAACGCGTTAGGAGCAGCAGTGGCGTAGGAGGTTAAGAGCTCGTGTATCTAATCTGGAGGAACCGGGTTTGATTCCCAGCTCTGTCATTGAGCTGTGGAGGCTTATCTGGGAATCTAGGTTAGCCTGTACACTCCCACACACGCCAGCTGGGTGGACTCCTACAATACGCTTCTTGGAGCTCTTCTCAGCTCTAACCGACCTCACAGGGTGTTTGTTGTGAGGGGGAAGTGGCATGAGATTGTAAGCTCCCTTTGAGTCTCCCAAGGGAGAGAAAGGGGATATAAATCCAAACTCCCTCCTCCTCTTCTTCCTCCTCCTCCTCCTCCTCCTCCTCCCTCCTCCTCCCTCCTCCTCCTCCTCCTCCTCCTCCCTCCTCCCTCCCTCCTCCCTCCTCCTCCTCCTCCCTCCCTCCCTCCTCTTCCTCCTCCTCCTCCTCTTCCTCCTCCTCTTCCTCTTCGTCCTCCTCTTCCTCTTCCTCTCTCCTCTTCCCCTCTTCCTCTTTCCCCTCTCCTCCTTCCTTCCTCTTCTCCTTCTTCCTCCTCCTCCTCCTCCTCCTCCTCCTCTCCCCCTCCTCCTCCTCCTCCTCTCCTCCTCCTCCTCCTCCTCCTCCTCCTCCTCCTCCTCCTCCTCCTCCTCCTCCTCCTCCTCCTCTTCCTCTTCCTCTTCTTCTTCTTCTAGTCTATGCCTGGCGAGAAATCTCAGTTTTGACAACTTGCTGCACTTTGAGACAACGAGTTGATTTAATATCTGTTCTCTGTATCTCAAGGTCTAAATGGCAGGAGACAATTACAGATTTGCCAGTTTATAAATGCAAGAGACTTCAGCTGAGCTGTCTTGCTGGCTGTAGGCGGAACGCAGGCAAGCATTAAGCACAACATTAAGAACAAGGTGATTCTTTTCTGATGCCTCTTCTGCTCCCAGGATCTGTTCTGGCACTCTTCAAAGCCGACAGAAGCTTTGCCTTCATTTCAATAACACCAGGACCGGGTCCTTAATGGATAGGGCGAGTTTACTCTTTTGTAAGCTGATCAAAGGGTTTTTGTAGATCAACTCTCCCCCTGTATATTTTTAGTGAAATTATGTTGTTGAGTATTTTAAATAAAGAAAGACATCTGTTCTGAATAGCAAAAGCTGCAAAGACTTTTTTTTTTTAAATCAACCCTCAATTTATTACGCTCGCCAGAAATAAAATAGCATACAATGGCAAACTTGTTTTTAAAACATTCTTCAGTGTACCTTCTGGTGGGGGCAAGAAGAGAGATTCAGATTTATAAGGGTGGTCGCTCTAAAGCAGGGGGCTTCAAACTAGGGCCCTCCAGATGTTTATGGACTACAATTCCCATCAGCCCCTGCCAGCATGGCCAAGTGGTAGGGCTCATGGGAATTGTAGTCTGTGAACATCTGGAGGGCCATAGTTTGAAGACCCCTGTTTCTGGGTGAGATGGCAGCCACGCCTTCAGATGCTGGACTACAGCCTTGCATCCCCTGCCAGCATGATGCTGGCAGGGGATGATGGGAACTGTAGTCCATAACATCTGGAGGGCCGTGAGTTTGACACCTGTGTTCTATTGAATCCACAGACTCGGAGCAGAGTAGATCACATTATGCTAAACTGCACAGATGATAAACTGCACAGAACTCCTTTCCGAGTAGCACTTGTGGCCTCACAGGGTTCCCCACCTCTACATGGGGCTTAGAGATCTCCCAGAATTACAAGTGATCTCCAGACTGCAGAGATAATTTTCCCTGGAGAAAATGGCTACTTTGGAGGTGGACTGTACGCAGAGGCGTATCTAGGGTAGGGTACTCAGGGTGTGTGCCCCAGGCGCCACACGCAGGGGGCATCCATGGCTGTCTGTCCCACGCTCTGCCAAGAACTCCACCCAGGATGGGTCCAACTTTAAACTGCAGGGTCCACCTCTAAAGTCCGTGTGGATATTGCAAGGGGAGCCCACAGTTTAAAGCCGGACCCAGCCAGGCCGAGCCCAAAACTGAACTGCAGGCTCAGCCTAGTCAAGTCAAGCTTTATACTGCTGGCTCTGTTCACATGGACTTTAGAGGCAGAGTCCACAGCTGAATGCTGGGCTCGGCCAGCCTGCAAGTGAGGGTTGGGGGATAGGGGTTTTCAGGGCTTGTCCTAGGTTCCTTTTTTCCATAGATATGCCCCTGACTCCATGACATTATAGCCCATTGAAGCCCCTCCTCTCCCCATACTCTGCCCCCAAGTCTCCAGGAATTTCCCACCCTGGAGCTGGCAATTCCATCTCTAGAGAGACCTGCAACTAGAGCAGGGGTAGGGAACCTTTAACACTCAAAAAGCCATTTGGACCCGTTTTCCACGGGAAAAGAAAACACTTGGAGCCGCAAATAATTTTTGACATTTAAAATAAAGATAACACTGTATATATTGGGCTTTTTTACCTTTTACTCCACTCATTCTGAGAAGCGCATGGATGCACTCGCCCTGCTGCCTGCAGGGCGGGCAAGGATGGGGACAGCGGCTCGGCCTTGCTGGCCACCGGGAAAGTGCCCACCCTGCTCGAACAAGGCGGGCAAGAGGGGAAGCTCAAGGGCTGCCCAGCCTGCCGGGTTGTGGGCACTGGTGCGCTCGCCTGCTGCCACTGCAGGCAGGTGATGAGCCGGGCTGCCTCGGCCTCACCAGCCGCTGGGGCACCCGCCTCCAACGGGAAGGCCAGAGGGGAAGCACACCGCCCAGCCGGCCAAGTGGCAGCCAGGCCCGGGCCTGCCACCTGCAGGGCGGGCAAGAATGAAGCCGGTGGCTCGGCTCATGGAGCCGCAGTGGAAAGGCAGAAGAGCCGCATGCGGCTCTCGAGCCGCAGGTTCCCTACCCCTGAACTAGAGAGACCTGCTTAAAAGCTGGGAACCTTAAATACTGCTTCATCATAAGCTATCAATCACAATGACTAAATGGACCCACTCCTGTCCAGCAGGCTTTAATGTTCTTAGGCAGAATTCACAACAGCCTCACGTGAATGGCACTATTCCTCACCACAAAAGTTGCAAAGGAACAATCTCATCCTCAATAATTATTTCACATGATGGCGTTTTCATACGGATGCACGCAACATCTGGTGGCAGACAACGTTGGGGGGGAGGGGTCTGCTACGTGGGATTCTTTGCCACCACAACTCTTGGTTGCTCTAGAAAATGACCCAAGAATATTTGCTCTAGAAAATCTCAACTTGCCTACTTCCTTATTCTTTAAAAAAAACACACAAGTTTCAAGTCTTCATGATGATACAGATATGTTTGAAACTATGTCGGCTGAAATCTCTGGTTTTATTTGCTTAAAGAGCCCCCCCACCCCCTTCTTTTCCACAGTTCATCTGGTTTGCAACGTGTTAGGTCTTGGATTCTGAAGTAACAAATGTGTTATTGATTAGCAATGTTTATTGATTGGCATTGAAGTATCCCGTTTAGTAAAGCCAGTTCTGGGGAACCTGGCTTTTGTTATTTGTTTTATTATAATATTATTCCTCCCTCCCCTTTTTTGGGGTCATTTTCAGACCTCTCTGAGGAAAGCAACGATCCCCAAAACAGAAAACACCTCATTACAGGGACCAAGAGGGATCTAAGCTTGTGTTGCTCCTCAGTTGCAAGGGCAAGCAGCTATGGTGATGCAGATTGCTCCACTCCTCTCCCCACCTTGTCAGCATGACATTTGTGGGTGACTGGTAGGGTTGCCAACTCCAGGGAGGGAGATCCCTGGAGATTCCAGATTAGAGCCTATGGAAAGCAAGGTTTGGTGAGGGGGTGGGTCTTAGCAGCAGCAGAAGAAGAGTTTGGATTTATATCCCCGCTTTCTCTCCTATAGGAGACTCAAAGGAGCTTACAAACTCGTTTCCCTTCCCCCCTCACAACAAACACCCTGTGAAGTGGGTGGGGCTGAGAGAGCTCAGAAGGGCTGTGACTAGCCCAAGGTCACCAGCTGGCGTGTGTGGAAGCGCACAGGCTAATCTGAATTCCCCAAATAAGCCTCCACAGCTCAAGCGGCAGAGCAGGGAATCAAACCCGGTTCCTCCAGATTAGAGTGCACCTGCTCTTGAACCACTACGCCACTGCTGCAGGGTTATGATGCCATGGAGTCCACGTTCCAAAGAAGCCATTTTCTCCGGGGATACTGATCTCTGTCATCAGGAACTCAGGTGTAATTCCAGGAGATCTTCAGGCCCACCTGGAGGCTGGCACCCCTAACACCTGGTGCTCTGTTCCAGGCCGCCGGTCGGCTGCCAACGCTGAGCCATCTGGAGGTGCCTCGGCTAGATCTGATCCCCTGCCCAGACTCCAGCCATCTGTCCCCCTCTCTCCCTCAGGAGCCCGACAGACCTTGCAACACCCTTGAGAGCTCCTGATGCGTCAGCCGGGGTGTTCTAAGACCATCCTGTCGGCCTCCGGCTCGGAGATTACTCGATTAGCTTACATAGCCCCTGATGTGCTGAGGACAGCAACAACGCACTTACTCCGGCCATGCACGATGCTCCAGAAAGAAACAGCATCGGCAATTTGCCCCTCGGCACCAAAGTCAATGGCCCTATTCTGCTCCAGTGAAGGAGAGGTGGGGGGGGGGCAGCAGAGAGCGCACTGGATGTCTTAAACTATGGCTCCGATGAGTGAGAGGCGCTGTCCAGCATCTTTATTCCCCCCTCCCATTTGCCCCAGCCTGATCCACCAATAAATCTGTTCATCACGGCAGAGACTGACATCCAGCAGACATAGAAGGGATGTAAAGCTCCAACCTGGCGCCCCCCCACCCTCCCACCCCGCCCCCAGCCTTGTTTTAACCCAACCCGGAGAGCCTGAAGCGGAGGCCCGGCTCAGAGGAGCAGATGGTCCGGAGCGCTAATGAATCGGCCTGTGTATTTACCGTGCCGGCTCCTGCTGTGGAGAGGTTTTAATAAACAGCAACCGTAATAAATAAACCCTTTGACTGATCCGAGCGCTCCCTTTTCTCTCCGTCTCCCTCGCGCCCATCAGCTCGTGGGCACAGCAGGGGCCCGAATTTACGTTTTTTTAAAAAACTGCTGTCCGCTACAGTAATTTTGTTTTTTTCTTATTTTGAGGAAACAGCCTACTGGTTTTCTTTTTTTCTTTTTTTGTGTTTCTTTTTTTCTTTTAATAGTTTGTTTCAGTTTCGTTAACACATGGTGTGATCGTATCTTAGGAGAAGAGATATTTTTAAAACAAAGTAATGAGGGTAAAGATATATAAATCTTTACCCTAAATCTGTGCCCCCTCCCCTATATCATCGGGACCCGTTACTGGGATATATGGGTCCTTAATACTATCAGGACCCGCTACCTCTTCCTCCCCCTCCTAGGAGGATTAGGTTTTAGGTGGGAGGCCATCTTAGGACACAACCGTTGCTTTATTATATTTCTGGAAGTATTGTATGATGTTTTTATCTGTGGTTTTATGTTATACCACGCCCAGAGCCCTTCGGGGATGGGGCGGTATATTATATTATATTATATTATATTATATTATATTATATTATATTATATTATATTATATTCTACATGTTGTTCACCGCCCTGAGCCCTTCGGGGGAGGGCGGTCTAAAAACCCAATAAATAATAATAATAATGATAATGATAATGATAATGATAATGATAATGATAATGATAATGATAATGATAATGATAATGATAATAATAATAATAATAATAATAATAATAATTCCTACAATGACCCAAAGAGTGTGATGAAACCGTGGAGCACATCATCTGCTGCTGTAAGAAAATAGCCCAAACTGACTATCTCGAACGTCACAATAGGCTAGCAGCAATGGTGCACTGGAACCTTTGCAAAAAGTACGGCCTGCCCTGTAGCAAGACCTGGTAAAGATCACAAACAGAGAAGTCCACAGAAAATGAAGAAGCAAAAATACTCTGGGACTTTAGAATACAGACAGACAGACACCTAGCACACAACACCCCAGACATAACAGTGATAGAGAAGAAACATGTTTGGATCATCGATGTTGCTGTGCCAGTTGACAGCAGGGTAGAGGACAAAGAGCTGGAAAAGATCACAAAATACAAGGACCTACAAATTGAAGTTGAACGATTGTGGCAAAAAAGAACAACAGTAATCCCACTAGTAGTCGGTGCTCTAGGAGGAATCCCAAGAAATCTTGAAAAACATCTGGAAAGCCTAAACTTGGACAGAACATCAGTCCACATGCTGCAGAAAGCAGCACTTCTAGGAACTGCACATATTCTCACGAAATAGCCTCTAATATCCTAGGGTCCTTTTGGGAAGGACTCGATATTCAGAGATGAATTCCAGACACTTGTGCTGTGTTGTTATGTGTATAATAATAATAATAATAATAATAATAATAAAATAATAATAAAATAATAATAATAATAAAATAATAAAAATAATAAAAATAATAAAAATAAAAATAAATTATAAATAACAATAACAATAACAATAAGATTGTATCTACTATCAGAAAAGGACAGAACCCAACAACCCCCCCTGCCCCGCACGCTAGTTACCTAATAGAGAGAAAGATTATAGAAAAAGAGACAAGAAAAAGAACCCTTTACCACCTTAACGCATACTGTGTTGACTTCCCCAATCTCTTGCAGTATTATTACATTGTTGGGGGGAAAAACCCAGCAACATTAAACGAGTAAGCTTATATTATATAGCTTAAGGTAAAGTTTCCCCTTCAGTCGTGTCCGACCCTGGGGTACCACTGCGAGCAGTGATTTTATAGGCAAGCCGCTTTTGTGGGGTAGTTTGCCATTGCTTTCCCCGGCTATTCTTTACCCCCTAGCTATGAGCTAGGTCAGCCATTCTCAACCAGGGTTACATGTCCCAGGGGTACCGCAGCAACACGACCGACCGCCCCCCTCATTTTTGTGGTGTCTCCCACCAGCGCCAGCAAGGACATGGAGCTGGCCCATGGGGCAGGGCCTGCCACAAGGTCAGCAGCCGCCACCACCCGCAGTGCTTCCCTTCACCCTGGGAGGGGAAGGTGGGGTGTGTGGCAAGCAGGGGCAATGGGAGGGGATGGTGGAGGGTGGCGGCAGGGGTACCATGAGATATGAAGAGTGCGGTCAAGGGTACCCTGACCTCGAAAAGGTTGGGAAACACTGAGCTAGGTACTCATTTTCTGACCAAGAAATGGATGGGTGGCTGAGTTGACCATGAGCCAGCTGCCAGGATATCTGGCCCAACAGGGGGCTCGAACTCCTGACCGTGTGAGTGGCAGCGCAAGCACTTAACCACTATGCCATGCGGCTCCTGTATTATATAGCTTATGCTAAAATAATTCTATAAGATTTTGTCAAAAGATATTAGGCTATAAGTAAGAATAGTTAAGATAGAAACATAGAAGGACTTAGGTTAGAACTATATATAGTGAGTAAAATTGTGTTTAAACATAGAACCTTCACAATTTGTATCTTTGGTTGATATATGATAGCCATAAGTCCCATTTCAATTTGTCTTTCATAAGTAACTTTGCTTTTCCTGGGTTGTGTTTCTTATAATCCTCATTCCATACCATCTGATTCTCCGCCTACCCATTTCACTGCTTTACATACATCAATTCTTTTTTAAAAAAATATTTTTATTAAGATTTTATCAAATCTTTTACATTACTCTTATCATACATATAGCCATCACCGAAATATATCTGAATAAAGTATCATAATAAACAATAGGATACTAAACAATAATTTAAAACAAATAATTTTTCTAACACTACTATAAACTCCATCTTTTTTCTTTAAAATTATCTCAGTGTAATCTAATCTAGTCTGTTATATGATCCTTTATTTCACAGTATTATATTAGCTGTTATTTCAATATTCTATAGATAAAACTTGTACATCTTTGTCTCTCTCAACATATTCCACCCATAAACTCCAATTCATCTTATACATCTCAAAGGGCAAATTGTGCATTTGATGATTTTATATACATTAATTCTTAGAGCCATTTCCAACTCCAACGCTCCACTGGCTATCTTCTCAACAGCAGTTTACATTGAATGGGGGGTATTTGGAAAGAATGTCAGTCTTTTTAATTTTTAAAGTTCTCCACCGCCTTTCAACAGAGAAGACAGCTGGCTAAATGGAATATGAATCTAAAGTGCCCTGGTAGTAAACCCCCACTGAAAGTACTGAGATTTATTTCTGAGTAAAGAAGCGTGGGTGGCTCAGACTAGCCCAATCTTGCCAGATTTTAGGAGCTAAGCCAGGTCAGCACCAGTTAGTACTTGGATGGGAGACTGACAAGGAAATCCAGGATTGTTTTGTAGAGGCAAGCAATGCAAATCACGCCTGAATGTCTCCTGCCTTGAAAACTCTACAGCACAGGTGTCAAACTCGCGGCCCTCCAGATGTTATGGACTACAGTTCCCATCATCCCCTGTCAGCATCATGCTGGCAGGGGATGATGGGAACTGTAGTCCATGACATCTGGAGGGCCGCGAGTTTGACACCTATGTTCTACAGGGTCACCGTAAATCAATGGCATTTTCCAACACCAAATCACCAAATCAGACAGTAAGGCTGTCTCCTAAGCATCCTTTTACTGGGAATAAACTGCACCAAAATCAACAGAATTTATTTCCAGATACATGGGTAAGCCCAACTGAAGCCAGTCATGACCAGAGGTGGGATCCAGCAGGTTCTCACCAGTTCCCGAGAGTGGGTTACTAATTATTTGTGTGTGCCAAAAGGGGGTTACTAATTGGGTCTGCTTTTCCGTTAGAAATTCCATTAGGTCCAAAAATCATAAAGTCCTGTTGTTTCCTATGTGGCTGGTTAGCAAAGGTAGAAAACAGGATAATTCTCCCTGTTGGGCTGTTTTAAAAACATGTTTTAGAAATATGGTAAAGTTCCTTGTTTAAGGAAAGTATCCTTTTGATTTCTAGAAACAAAATTAAGTATTTGAAAGTATTAAGTATTTGACAGGCAGTCAATTAGAGGAGGAGAAGTCGTTGTTTCTGTTGGCAGTAGACGATAGGACTTGCTATAATGAGTTTAAATTATGGACAGAAAGATACCAGCTGGAAATTAGGAACTTTTTACAGAAAGAGTTTTTTACAGTAACAGAGAAATTATTAATGACCCGCCCCCGTCGTGCCCTGCCCAGCCCCATTGGCGCTACGCCACTGTTTGAATCCCACCACCATGGGAACCAGTTACTAAAATTTTTGGATCCCACCACTGGTCATGACTAAAAGCAAGCAGCAGGTTATCACTGACCCATGGGGTGAGGTCACATCACAACGTTTATTAGGTATGCTGTGTTTACCAAGTGGTTTACTATTGCTTTCCCCAGTCATCTGCCCTTTGCCGCCCAGCAAGCTGGGTGCTCATTTTGTCGACCTCAGAAAGATGAAAGGCTGTGTCAACCTTGCGCCGGATACCTGAAACTGACTTCTGTCGGGATTGAACTCCACACATGACCAGATCAGCTGCGCCAGGGAATCTGTAACAAGGACTTATTTTTGGAGTAGGGCTTATATTTCAAGCATCCTCCAAAAATCCCGAAAAATCATGCTAGGGCTTATTTTTGGGGTAGGTCTTATTTTCTGGGAAACAGGGTACGAAGGAGATAATTCAGTGAGCAAAAGCAGATGAAGAGAGCCAGCATGGTTAAGGTGTCAAGATTATGAAGGGAGAAACCCACGTTGAAATCCCTACTCATGCCAGAGAAGCTTGCTGGGTGACCTTGGGCAAGTTATTCGCTCTTTGCCTTGACCCTGACTAGTATTTGCACGGGAGATCTCTGAGGAATACCAGTTGTGATGCAGAGGCATGCAATGGCAAACTACCTGTCTTGCTTTGAAAACGCTACTGGGTCACCATAAATCAGCTATGACTTGATGGCAAAAAAAAAAGCAGACGAAATGCAGGCAACGGTAGTGCAATCCTATTCAAATCCCCTCAAGATAATGGGCTTAAAAGGGTGAAACTCTGCCGAAAGTTCCACTGTTAGACATGCGAACCATAGGACTATTTGTCAGGTAGCAGGACCATCGACTCAAAACCTTGCTCAGCTTTAGAAATCCTCCTCCCAAATCCTTAAAAGGTACTCTCTCTTTGAAGTCTCTCTCAGGCCTTTTGTGTTAATGTCTGATTTTATTAATATGAAAAGAACGAAGACGAAGTGCCAGAGAGGCATTTGTAATGCTAATTAGCCCTCTTAAACCCATTCAGGATCCCCCCCCCCTTATAAATTGGCATAAAAGCCTTCAGACTGCTCATGTAGAACGTCAGTTTAGAAAATGTTCTTATTGCAAACTGGCTGAGCTTTTTTAGGTGTAATAGTGACATGGCCTACCTCACAGGAGTAGTGTGAGAGTAAATCTGACCCATGGCTTTCCTAATGCAGTGCTTGGTTGTGGAAAACCAAAGAACCATAAAGAGGAAAGTTCCACTGTTTCGATCTGGGGTTTTTTGGAAAGTCTAGAGCACAGGTGTCAAACTCGCGGCCCTCCAGATGTTATGGACTACAGTTCCCATCATCCCCTGCCAGCATGATGCCGGCAGGGGATGATGGGAACTGTAGTCCATGACATCTGGAGGGCTGCGAGTTTGACACTTATGGTCTAGAGCACAGGTGTCAAACTCACGGCCCTCCAGATGTTATGGACTGCATTTCCCACCATCCCCTGCCAGCATGATGCTGGCAGGGGATGATGGGAACTGTAGTCCATAACATCTGGAGGGCCGCGAGTTTGACACCTATGGTCTAGAGAATGCATATTAGGATTTCTTTTAAAAGAATTGGTGGATTTGAAAGAATTCATTTCAACATAAAATAGTGGAACTATTTTTTTTTTATCATGCTGTATTTTGCTTTCCAAGTCAAAAATTATGTTGTTGGGTTTGGAAAAGGGCAGGGTGGCTTCAGAAACCATGAATAACCATCTGTAGGTAATTAAATTTCACGCTGCAGGGCACAAATTGATAACCTAACAGAGATCAGGGCGGAATTCCCATTGAACTGGAGATAGTCACGACAATTAATTTTTGCTCCATTCACAGATTTAGGCAAAGGGACCAGACATAATTAATTTAGAGTGATTACTGCTAATAGCTGGTAAGTGCTAAAACATGCGCACTGAGACTATCAAGAAGCAGGGAGAGAGATCTTGTGCAAACATACTCGAGTTTTGCAGATGCTGGAAAGGAAAGGGGGGAAAACGGATGCTACATCCCTCCTTTCTCTTCCATCACACACATGAAATACCAAATCCATCATTAGCATAAATAAATGCATACACACACACAATATGGATCTCTCAGCACTGTATCCCACCCTATCCACACATCAGCAATTGGCTCAGCTTGGGCCAAATGTGGGGTACCAGAATTAACTGATTTAACGCTCTGGTCCAGGGTTCTACGGTCTAACACAGGGGTAGGGAACCTGCGGCTCGAGAGCCGCATGCGGCTCTTCTGCCCTTGCACTGTGGCTCCACGAGTCGAGACACCGGCCCCATTCTTGCCGGGCGGGCGCACCAACTGCCCACGGTCGGCTGGGCCGCGCCGCGGGCTTCCCCTCTCGCCTGCCCCGTTGGATCGGGGCAGGCGCTTTCCTGGCAGCCGGCGAGGCTGAGCCGCCAAATTCAGGCTGAGCCGCCGAATTCATCCTTGCCCGTGTTAAAATAAAGTGTTATCTTTATTTTAAATGTCAAAAATTATTTGCGGCTCCAAGTGTTTTCTTTTCCCATGCAAAACGGGTCCAAATGGCTCTTTGAGAGTTAAAGATTCCCTACCCCTGGTCTAACAGAAGTAGCTACAGGATCCATTCCCATATCAGGTCTTCCTTCTGTGCGTTCCTGTGTTGAAAAACACATGGGGTATATATAATTTGTGCGCTACAGTCAGCATCAGAAATTTGGAGAATGCTGACATTTACTGTTAATTCTGAAGGTTTTCGGCAACTCAGTGGGAAATGTCAGGCCCACGAGATGCACCAGTATTTCGCTGGAGAGGGAAGAGGATAGGAGAAGGAAAGTTGTGACCTTATGTACATTGTCGGGTTGTCTTTTCAGTTCTCCTCCCCCCCCCCCTCTCCACGTGGGCAGCGGCCAAGGAGCTCAGAGAAAGGAGAGGAGGAAACTATCTGCCCACCAAAAAACCATTTCCTGTTTCTCGGTAGAAAGGGTCAGGCCGGCAATAAATAATGCATGCCGCGGAAATGGGGTCCTGTCGGAACACGAGGGCTGTAATTCTGGCTCACCCTCCTGCCTTTCCATTTGCTCCCTACCCTGTGGTTTGGGTGGGCATATCAATTTCTCTCTTTTTCCGCCTTCCACCCAAAGGTTGTCTAAGTCCAGGGGTCACTTCCTAGCAAAGAGGTAGCCGGAGAGGAATTTTGTCTGACTGCTGTTTTCTGAGTGCCGTGAGTTGGCTGTCTGAACGGAATCGCCCTTAGTCATCACATAAATACAGAAATCTTTGGTCAGGCTCCCCTGTCTCCCTGCCGTTTGTGTTATAAGGAGCAGCAGTGGCGTAGGAGGTTAAGAGCTCGTGTATCTAATCTGGAGGAACCGGGTTTGATTCCCAGCTCTGCTGCTTGAGTTGTGGAGGCTTATCTGGGGAATTCAGATTAGCCTGTGCACTCCCACACACGCCAGCTGGGTGACCTTGGGCTAGTCACAGCTTCTCGGAGCTCTCTCAGCCCCACCTACCTCACAGGGTGTTTGTTGTGCAGGGGCGGGGAAGGGCAAGGAGATTGTAAGCCCCTTTGAGTCTCCTGCAGGAGAGAAAGGGGGGATATCAATCCAAACTCTTCTTCTTCTTCTTTTATATAGATGGATGGATGGATGGATGGATGGATGGATGGATGGATGGATGGATGGATGGATGGATGGATGGATGGATGGATGGATGGATGGATGGATGGATGGATGGATGGATGGATGGATGGATGGATGGATGGATGGATGGATGGATGGACACACACACACACATATACAGAGGTAGGATCCAGCAGGTTCTCACAGGTTCCCAAGAGTAGATTACTAATTATTTGTGTGTGCCGAGAGGGGGTTACTAATTGGTGGTTTTGCCACGTGATTTTTGCCTTAATTACGCCCCTCCTCTCAGCAGCAGCGCGCAGAACTTGAAGCAGTCTAGCAGGAGGTGCACCAGCGTGCGTGGCAGCCTGCGCCTGCGTGCATTCGTTTCCCGCCCAAGGACCGGTGCAGCGGCTGCGTCCTTGACACAGCCCCACACAGGAATGCCCCCGGAATGCCCGGCCACGCCCCCGTCGTGCCCCGCCACGCCCCATTGGCGCTACGGCACAGTTTGAATCCCACCACCATGGGAACCTGTTACTAAAATTTTTGGATCCCACCACTGTATATATATAATTTCCCTCTCCACGCTTGGGCTCCAAGCAGGTTTTATTCTCTTAACAGCATGCAGTTCATCTAAGACTCATGTTTTCTCCTGGGGCGCAGCGGATGTTTTCAAGTTACCCCTAGCTCCACTCACTCTCTGGATTCCCCCACCCCATTGTTAATTCCAGGAGAATTTTATAGTCCTTATTCTAGGCTGCTTGTATTAGCAGTATGAGTAACGATCGTGCCAAGCAATTCTACAGAGATTTCAGGATTACAAACTTGTTAATGAATTAAAGTTTGGGTTTTTTTATAAACACACACCTGAGTAGAAGGGAATCTATTTTGCATTTTACAGGGAGCAGAGGTGGAGAGAGGGTTGCGCTCACACGCCCAAACCATAAAATGCTATTCGGACAAACGGCACCTAAACAGGTGAGCCAAGGAAATGGTAACACAGGGATTCTCTGGGCTGCGTTAAAATTGCCCCCTCCCCAAATCATCAACCCCTTTGTGAAGCGAACAGATCTTGAGTTTCAGAAAACTGGACGCAAAGCATGGCCCAAAGGCACTTCCCCAATGAACTTTTCAAAAGAAACCCCTCCCCTATTTTGCTTATGCCACAGGCTCATCTGGTCTGAAATTGGGGAGAGAGCCAGTATGGTGTAGTGGTTAGGAGCAGGTGGACTCTGATCTGGAGAACCGGGTTTGATTCCCCACTCCTCACATGAGCAGCGGACTCTTATCTTGTAAACTAGATTTGTTTCCCCATTCCTAGGCCCATTATGCATGGAGTGCTTACCTCGGGGCTCTTCACTGCATAGTGGGGTTGAAGTGGGGTCTCTTCGCATTTTTCTGTTTACACACGGGGAGAAACTCACTGAGCAGATTGTCTGCTGAACTCTACCGAGTCTGCTATTCCTGGCTCTCTTAACTCCGCCCGCCAATTCACTCTTAAAGGCACAGATCTCATCACACCCAGTAGTCTCAAGGTTGCTGGCTTCGTAAAAGCCTTTACATTACTGTTATATCAATATTGCTGTGATAGCAGTTATTTCGATATTGTAGCCCTTTCCAAAAAAAATCCCCCCTCCCAAATGAAAGAGGCAAAGAAATGCTGGATCGCATGCTACTGAAGAAGGGGACCTTGTCCTAGAGAAGTGGTGGCGATCCTTTGGCACTCCAGATGTTATGGACAACAATTCCCATCAGCCCCTGCCAGCATGGCCAATTGGCCATGCTGGCAGGGGCTGATGGGAATTGTAGTCCATAACATCTGGAGTGCCAAAGGATCGCAACCACTGTCCTAGAGCTAATAGTCTCTCCCCTCCTCCTCCACACACACACACACTTTCTGCCACTGCTTCTACTGCAAGAGGAGAGATGCTGATATTTCCCACCACCCATATATGGGTAGCACTCTCAGTTACATTGGAAGGCACTTCCAGCTAATGACAGAGATCCCCACTCCACACCAATCTGAAAACAGGGCTGCGCTTACCTGTAACTGCTGTTCATCAAGAGGTCTTCTGTGCAGGCACAGATGGGACTGCACAAAAACCACAAAGGTGAACTGATGACTATTCAGGGGAATCCCAAATTCAAACCCAAATGTTCCTTATCCCGACTGCTTTCTGCCTGGAGACATGCAATCAGTATTGTTTGCTCTATTTTATAATGTTAACCACCTCAGAACCTGAAGAGTGTGCGATGGAAATAAAACATAGAATAACTTTGGCTGCTGCAGCAGCAGGCTTGTCATCTGCCTACCCCTAGCTCAAAAACATTTTCCATGAGAAATTTAGATGCAGTAGAAAAAAAATAGCCTAAACTAGCCTCCATAATGACACTCTATGATTTCCTCTGTCTCTCTGTGGTCTTTACCGTAGAGATCATGGGAAAGTCCTATAGCCGTGGTGGCGAACCTATGGCATGGGTGCCAGTGGTGGCACTCGGAGCCCTCTCTGTGGGCACGCACAAACAGAGTCGCCCCCCCCACACACACACACATCTGGGCCGCTGGGTTTGATTATTAGCATTAAACTTAAGACCTAGTTTTGGGGAAGAAGTGTAGGTAACCCTGATAAGCGCTGTTAAACCCCACTGATTTTCATGGGAAGAACTAAAGCATGATCCTTTACCTGGGAGTAAGCTTGGTTGCTGGCAATGGGGCTTGCTTCTGAGTAAACCCTCCTAGGGTCATGATTCACCCATTGGAAGAGTTGCACGGTTGCTTCAAAGCAGAGCCACCGACTACCACCAAGCTTACTCCCGAGTAACGCACGCCTTGGAGCCAACCATTTTTTTTCTAAACGAAAACCTCAGTATTCAGGTTAAATTGCCGTGTTGGCACTTTGCGATAAATAAGTGGGTTTTGGGTTGCAATTTGGGCATTCGGTCTCGAAAAGGTCCGTCATCACTGCCCTAGCTCAAATAAATTTTCCATGAGAAACTGAAATGCAGTAGAAAAAAAATAGCCTAAACTAGCCTCCATAATGGCACTCTATGATTTTCTCTGTCTCTCTGTGGTCTTTACCGTAGAGATCATAGGAAAGTCCTATAGCAGTGGTGGCAAACCTTTGGCACTCCAGATGTTATGGACTACAATTGTAGTCCATAACATCTGGAGTGCCAAAGGTTCGCCACCACGGTCCTATAGCATCACCGGGAAATTACATTACATCCTTCCCAAATTCTATCCTCCCCAAGCATCACCTTCAAGGAAGGACTGGCACTCCTATGTACCTGTGGGAAGATTCCTGTGGGTTTGTCAAGGAAGGACTGGCACTCCTATGTACCTGTGGGAAGATTCATGGTGGGCATGGTGGCAAGATCTCTCCAAGGTGCCACACACTGTCAAAAGCATACGAGAATATTGGGAACAACGGGGATGGGGATGGGCAACCTGGGCATTCGCTTACAATAGGCCAATATTTCAGAATTACTTTTTTGATCCTATCCCTCAATATTGAAAATTCAAACGAAGCCGTGATTCTTTGATGTAAGGATTTAACTTCGCGGTTTTAATAGTAGCTCTCTGTCCACTTTATCTCCTCTTTTTCTGGCTAGTTTAATGACCCCCCATGGATCCCCTCCGTTGAGGGACTTTGAACCTAACTGGAGGTTTAATTGCCCATGAAAACCATATCAAACCATTTAGGCAGCAACTAATGAGAAATACATTTTTGTAGAAATTGTATTATTTATTTAATGTCTTAAGAGACGGATGCTCTGCACCACTATAGTGGCCTTCAATATCTGTGAAAAAACAGAACAATATATTGTTAAGATTGTGATTCATAAGAATAAGTATGAACGTTGCAAAAAAATTGGTTCTGGTGGGTTTTCCGGGCTGTGTGGCCGTGGTCTGGTGGATTTTGTTCCTGGGAACCTGGACCTAAAGCATCTTGGTGCAGAGTGACAATTAGTTGATCCTTTGGCACAACTGCCCACTTTTGTTAGTATGGTGGACACACCTGGAGAATGGCAGCTCTAGTTCCATCACACCACTAACTTTCACCAAGCCAAGCATGCTGTGAGAGTCAGCATGGTGTGGCGATTAAGAGCAGGTGAACTCTAATCTGGAGAACCGGGTTTGATTTCTCTACTTGAGTGGCAGATTCTTATCTGGTGAACTGGATTTGTTTCCCTGCTCCTACTCATGAAGCCTGCTGTGTGACCTTGAGCCCTCAGAGCTCTCAGGACTCTCTCAGCGCCACCTACCTCATAAGGTACCCGATGTGAGGAGGGGAAGGGAAAAAGAGTTCGTAAGCCACCTTGAGACTCCTTACAGGAGAGATACAAATACAAACTCTTATTCCTCTACTACAGTTCATCTACTAGCAATCAGAGGTATGCTAGGCACTGCACAGAAGACCAAAGCGACATTTATCCCTGCATTGTCTGGTCAACAACAGAGGGTCACTTGGAGAAGAAAATGGGGAGTTGTCAAGGCCCTGATCCAAAGGTGGGATCCAGCAGGTTCTCACAGGTTCCCGAGAGTAGGTAACTAATTATTGGTGTGTGCCGAGAGGGGGTTACTAATTGGTGATTTTGCCACGTGATTTTTGCCTTAGTTACGCCCCTCCTCTCAGCAGTAGTGCGCAGAACTTGAAGCAGTCTAGCAGGAGGTGCACCGGCATGCGTGTCAGCCTGCGCCTGCGTGCATTCGTTTCCCACCCAAGGACCGGCGCAGGGGCTGCGTCCTTGACACAGCCCCGCCCAGGAATGCCCCGCCCCCAGAATGCCCGGCCACGCCCCCGTCGTGCCCCGCCCAGCCCCATTGGCGCTACGCCACAGTTTGAACCCCACCACCATGGGAACCTGTTACTAAAATTTTTGGATCCCACCACTGCCAGTAACCTCCCATTACCTTTTTGGACCAAAGTTTTTATGGTGCTCCTTTTTTGCCCTGGATGGTGATTGGAGCAAAAAAAGGAGCACCATAAAAACTTTGGTACATCGCGCAAACAGAATCTGTGAACTTCACCTCCTACAAGATGAATTGAATCACCTAAACAGGGCTCTACAGGCTAATGATTACTCTAATACAGAAATCAGAAGGGGTGCAAGACCACAAACAAGCCACATGAACAAAGATAAAGAGCCATCTAGAGGGAAAGTGTTCTTACCATACATCAAGGGAACCACTGATCGCATAGGAAAACTGATGAAGAAGCACAACCTACAAACATCTACAGACCCACTAAGAAAATTCAACAGATGCTACGTTCAGCAAAGGATAAGAGGGATCCTTTAGCTACTGCAGGAGTCTATCGCATACCATGCAGCTGTGGACAAGTCTACATAGGAACCACCAAACGCAGCACGCAGACAGGTATCAAAGAACACGAAAGGCACTGCAGACTATTTCAGCCAGAAAAATCAGCAATAGCAGAACACATGATAAACCAACCTGGACATAGAATATTATTTGAAAAAACAGAAATTCTGGACCACTCTGAAAGCCACTACGTCAGACTACACAGAGAAGCAATTGAAATTCATAAGCACATGGACAATTTTAACAGGAAGGAAGAAACTATGAAAATGAACAGAACTTGGCTGCCAGTGTTGAAAAATACTAGAGTCAAGACAGTGTCTAACCAGCTCCACACAAACACAGGATGACCATAGACAAAAGAAACAAAGGCCAGGATACTTCTATTCAGATGCTCCCACCAGTGACCTTGCTATCTCCATTGACACTCCCATGCTATAGTCTTCATTGTTACTCATACTTCTATTCAGATGCCCTCAACTATTGACCTGGTTGCCTTCTTTGTTACTCACAGACACTGTTTCTCCACCCACCCTGGACACTCCAACAGATATATATACTCCACTTGCTTTCCCAACATCAGATCCTCTGAAGATGCCGGCCACAGATGCAGGCGAAACGTCAGGAGAGAATGCTGCTAGAACACGGCCATACAGCCCGGAAACCACACAGCACCCAAGTGATTCCGGCCGTGAAAGCCTTCGACAATACATTAACTCACACTGTCCTTATCTAAATGGTGTCCTTATTCCAACTCTACTCTATGCTGATGATGCAGTCCTGCTGTCTACTCTATGCTGATGATGCAGTCCTGCTTGAGGTCGGGTCTCAAAAATCTGCTTCTCCAGTGCAACAACTATTGTTCAGTTAACAGGTTGTACATTAACCCTACTAAGTCTAAGGTTGTGGTATTCTCTAAAATCTTCACACCTGTGAGGTGATCCATTCAGGAAACCGTCACTGAACAAGTAAAACTTTTTAAATATCTAGGGATAGTTTTTCATTATAAGCTAAGTTGGTCCACCCATAGAGATATTGCTTTGAAGAACTGCAAAAACCTGTCTGCTGCCATTCAGAAGTTTTTTAACTTCAATGGTGGTAAGTTCACCTCAGCAGCGCTGAAAGTATTTAATGCAAAGGTAGTGCAGCACCTTCTGGAAGCCAACTATAGAACAGAGTCAGTCTAACTTCCTATACAAGATCTTTGGTGTCCCCCGTTGCGTCCCATATGCAGTTTTATGGTTAGGATCAGCAACTTGTTTAGAAAAAGCAATTTCACTTGTCAATTTCAATTGCTCCTAACTGCAGATACAGTGTATCTCTGCCTTAAGGTGACATTGCCCATTTGGGATGAAACTGACCTAGCTGATACAATCAACCTGGCTTGTCTCTGTGTCCTTATGTTACAAGGCCGAGAAAGCAAAAAAATCCTTTTGAAAACAGAGAAGAGGAGGGAGGACAGACGCATAGCTGGCCAAAATGAAGCCAGGGGTGGGCTCAAGAGTTTTCTGCTCCCCCATGGGCCTCCGTGCCACACCCCCTGCACCACGCCCCCCACACCCCACTTACCTCCTGGGCCCGGTGCACTGTCTTCCCTCCTCCTGAGCCCAGCAGCTGCCCAGCCAGATTCCCAGGCCGGAGTACGCTCCTCCTTGCCTCCGCCCCAGGGACTGGCAGGGGAGCTGCTGGGGGCCCTCCCTGCCTCCCTCCCTGGGCATTTTTTTTAAGCTGAGGTCTCTCCCGGCTTTAAAAAAGTGCAGAAGCTGGAACTCCCCTCCCACTCTGAGGGGGAGGTGCGCTCCATCCTCGGCTTGGAGTGGGAAGTGGTGCTCCAGTCGTGGTCACACTGCTTCCTGCTCCCAGCTCCCAGGCTCAGTGGCATAGTCACTTGGTGGTTGTTTTGCGTGCGCCCCCCCCCCCCACGTGACTAATTGGCGTGCACCCGGGGCACATGTCCCCACATGTCCCCTTGGCAGTTATTCCACTGTGGAAGGAGAAAATGGATGAGGAGGGGTGGTTCTTCTGCCTCATGCATGACATCCCACCATCATTTGGAATAACACGTTTTCAGCAGTAGCATATAGAATGCAACTGAAGACACAAATGGGAAAACTAGTGGAGGGAGGGAACGGAAGAACAAGAAGAAGAAGAAGAAGAAGAAGAAGGAGGAGGAGGAGGAGGAGGAGGAGGAGGAGGAGGAGGAGTTTGGATTTATATCACCCCTTTCTCTCCTGTAGGAGACTCAAAGGGGCTTACAATCTCCTTGCCCTTCCCCCCTCACAACAAACACCCTGTGAGGTCGGTGGGGCTGAGAGAGCTCCGAGAAGCTGTGACTAGCCCAAGGTCACCCAGCAGGCGTGTGTGGGAGTGTACAGGCTAATCTGAATTCCCCAGATAAGCCTCCACAGCTCAGGCGGCAGAGTGGAGAATCAAACCCGGTTCCTCCAGATTAGATATACGAGCTCTTAACCTCCTATGCCACTGCAATGCAAAATGATTTCACAGAAAACATTTCCAAGACACAAGGTTTGACCACTGGGAACCTCTATGGTAAGCTGTACCCATGGGAAGAGCCAAAAACAGGGAATGTGGACAACTGACAATTACGGGCATTTCATGTTTTTCCCAGTTTACTTCCAGCTTAACAGAAATTCAGAGGATTTGTAAACAACCCCATTTGGCTAAATACTCTTCAGCCACTTTTCCTACAGTCTTTCTTGTCTTCATTCTCAACGAATGAGAGGAGAATATTCTATCGTGAAAGAATGACAAAGGGGAAAGAGAAAATAGGGACACATATATTTAGAGTCCTTCTCCTGCATCACAAAAGCTTGGTGTAGGAGTCAGCAGCTGGTGGTCCTCGAATGTACCATCTGCCCCAATCCAACTGCCAATCCGGAGCGTGGGGGAGGGGAGGATTTGGATTTAAAAGTGGGGACTTGGAATTTGGGCTGTGGAGATCATGGGGCTTTGATCTGTATGAAGACTTAGCTGGGCCATACTGCGCCCGGTGCACACTATGCGTTTTCTGCCCCCCTGTGCCCCCCCCCTTACCTTAGTTTAGCCTGAAAGTGGAGGCTGGAAAAGCGGCCTATTCACTTGAGGCTGAAAATGGCCTGGTAGGAACTACACTTCCCAGGAGACCTTGGGGCACGCAAGGTCTCCTGGGAAGTGTAATTCCCACCAGACCGTTTTCAGCCTCAAGTGAATAGGCCGCTTTTCCAGCCTCCCCTTTCAGGCTGAACTAAGATAAGTGGTGGGGGGGAACAGCGAGGGAGGGGCAGGGGCGCTGTGGGGCGGCGCCCCCCAGGCCTACACTGGTGCAATCCGTCCCCCACCCTTGGTAGCTCCGCCTCTGTCTGTATGCCCCTCCCAGAAATATTTCTGACAAAGCTGACCAGTTGAATACTTGAAAATATACTGAAGCATGCCTTCACGTTATATTTCCTTGTTAGAAGTGTATTTTTGTAGGCAATGCCCTTTTATTCTTGTGCTCATTTTTAAAAAGTCAGCTGGTTAAGGTTATATTAGTATGCCGTTTCCCGTCCCTACAAAGCTTTAGGACCTGCTCCTTAGCCTATTAAAATGAAAGGGTTTAATACCCAAAGATACTATGAAACATCTTACTAGACTTTCTTTCTTTCTCTCTCTCTCTCTCTCTCTCTTTTTTAACGATACCCTTTTCTCCTGCAGAGGTGCTCCAACAAATGAACGCTGCCGGTGCGCAGAGCCGGTGCCTGCTGTAGCTAAAACATAAAGAAGCTGTGATTTACACGAGGGAGAAATGTCATTGTGATAAATGCTCAACCTTACTGGCCAATTTACATTTTAAATTTTATCTTAGCAATGAAAAAAATGGCCAGAAGAATCAGGAGTGGCATTTCTCCCTAGCAGAATCCCTGCAGAGATGGAAATTACTCTTCGGGAGGGCAGAAAGGTAGGAGGAATGGGGCAGAGGAATGTTCTGAGATGAAAACTGTGCTCCTAAGACGCTTAGCTCCCTGCCGCGGCACTGCCCACCCCTGCCCCAGAATGCCTCTGCCACACCCCGCTATGCCCCCGCACCAGCGTGCGCCCGGGACGTTGTGCCCCCCCAGTCCCATGGTTGCTACGCCACTGCCCACATGGTACTAAGACTGCAAGCATCTAAAAGGTGGAGTGAAAGCACATGAGTGGGTGGATGTTGACAGTAGTGGGTCCTGCCAGAAGCCCTGGGCCTTAGCAACTGCCCCACCTCTGGGTATGCTGTGAATTCTACCAGCCAAAGGAGAAATGCCCCTTTGACCTTGGAAACGTCTAGCCCTTGCAGTTAGTTCCTCAGGAGATCTTCCAACTGCTTCTTAGCACTGCAGACATCCAAGAGTTAAGTTTCTTGGCTCAGGCCCTCCCTTATTGGCCTTTGGGGACCCCGAAGGAATCACCCACATTCCCATGCATACTTACACATAAGCAGGTGGATCGTCCTAGACAGGAACACAACAGCAGCCAGCCACATGGCAGCCGAGCAAAGTGTATTATTGATCCAGAGATGCGAAAATGCTTAGGATGCTGGAAAAGCGTCCTGCTCTTTAAAAGCCTCTGCGCTTTGCAAGCTCAATAGTTGTAGGCCTTGCAGAAAGGATTCGCGATGCTGACATTAATATTTTATCATGTAAAAAAGGGCCAGGGGGGTGGTTTGCTGACTGGGGGTGGGGGGCTGGCTGGGGGAAGGCAAGGAGAGCAGATGAAGAGTTCTTGAAAAGGGTAGCAAGGATTCCGTCCAGGAAAACACACACACATGCACACACACACGCGCGCACACACAGAGGAATTTCAGTCTGGACCTGAAAAATATCCAGCCTGCTCCTCCAGTTTCTTGCCAAACAAAACTTGAAGGGCTTAAGGTAGCTCTCCCCGGCAGAGCACAGGGTCTGCATTTATAAGGTCGTATATAAATTAGCTGGTGTCCAGATAGCCCAGAGTGGTTTACAGGTGCCCCGAAACTAGCTGTACATGCTTGTGCATAATGAGAGGTGCAGCTGGGTGGCCCCAGGCTGTTTTTGCAATACACCGCCCAGAAGGGAACGACGCGATAAGTCATCTAAAGGCTGAAAGCACGCAACTGGAAACTGCAAGTCGTCTGACTTTGACTCAGCAGTTTTTGCTCTCGAGCACTCCAAACGCTGCTTCCGGCAGTAGCAGTCATTCCCTTCTAGTGGGCATAGCAAGTAGGCGGGTAGGGTAAGGACCCGTGGAATCAGGCAATTAAACATGCCAACTTTGATCGGAAGAAGCTTCCATAGAGAACAACGCAATAGAAGTCGTCTCGTCACGGAAAGATGTTTGCGCCTGACTTGCAGACCACAAAGTGAGCAGGGATGCTCGGTCAGTGGTTCCTAACCTTTTCGGTACGGCGACCCACAAGTCTAAATTTACTTGGCATGGTGGCCCCCTTCAAAAAACAAAATTAACACTGAACACTATCCAGAAAATTAACATTGAACAATATATAAGAACTGGATCTTCAAAATAAAGACTCTGGCCAGTTACTCCACTCTGGTTTCAATGCCTTCTACCGTGTTTCCCCGAAAATAAGACAGGGTCTTATATTAATTTTTGCTCCAAAAGATGCTTTAGGCCTTATTTTCAGGGGATGTCTTATTTTTTTGCCGCTCCCCAATGTGACCAGATTAGCTGCACCAGGGAATCTGTGGGCCTTTCCCCACTTCTCCTGCTGCCACCGTCGCTGCACGCTGCTCTGAGCACGCGGCATCCCTAGCGTGCGTCTGGGCATCCCCGTTTTTGCCAGCACCAGGGATGCCGCGCGCTGAGCGGGCGCAAGAGCGGCAGCGTCGGGGCGGCTGCGCTGTTGCCGCCCCTGACATGGGGAGTGCAGTGGGACCCCGCGCTACTTGCGGAGAGTAGCGCGGGGCTTAAGGTAAGTGGGGAAAGGGTCTGTAACTAGGGCTTATTTTTGGAGTAGGGTTTATATTTCAAGCATCCTCCAAAAATCCCGAAAAATCATGCTAGGGCTTTATTTATCAAATGTATAGGCCGCCCTCCTCCGAAAGGCTCAGGGTAGGTCTTATTTTCGGGGAAACAGGGTATAGTTAAGCAAAAAAGGATTTTAAAGACTTTCTGGGAAAGGATTTATTTGGAAAATTACAAGGTAACGGGCCACTGTGAAGGTACACGAAGTCGTTCAACAACTGGGGAATGACAGCCCTTGTGGATAGTGTTCAGTGTTAATTTTGTTGTGAGCCCTTTGTAGAGGGACTATTTGGTTGACGTTTCTTTGTAATAAGCCTATGTAGTGATCGTTTATGTTATACAGAATAAACACTTATTTGTAACTGTGTAAATATATGTATATTGAGTATTAGAGATATTGGTATATTAATGCCATTAGCCTTATAGGTGCTTTTCGGATGGTTAACCCCAGTGGTGGGATCCAAAACTTTTAGTAACAGGTTCCCATGGTGGTGGGATTCAAACTGTGGCGTAGCGCCAATGGGGCTGGGCGGGGCGCGACAGGGGCGTGGCCGGGCATTCCGGGGGCGGGGCATTCCTGGCCGGGACTGTGGCAAGGACACAAAATCACCAATTAGTAACCCCATTGAGCAACCTACCCACTTTCAGCAAGGTCAAACCTCCATGTGGCGGCTGGAGATACTTCTGAATTAGAATCAACCTCAGAGAAGTCAGCTCACCTGCAGGAAATGGCAGCCCTGGAAGGCAGATTCTATGGTATTATAACTCTCTGAAGTCCTCCTTTTCCCAAACCCAATCCTCCCCAAACTCCAACCACAAAATCTCCAAGAATTTCCCAGCCCACAGCTAGGAAATCTATTCCTTGCCCACAGCACAGCTGTTTCTCAGTAAAACTGATCATACTTATTGTCACATTATCAATAGGAAACTGAGGCTGAGACAGTGATTGGAACCCAACTGGCTGGCCACTCCAGGCTGAAACGGCTTCCTAACTCTGACATTATAACTTTGACTGCCAATAAGATATCTGAGAGAGACCAAGTTTGCTGGAATCTCCTCTCTCGGCTTCTTGAAAGTTGCCAACTGCCAAACCTCCTCACTTCAAGCCACCACCAAAGAAAGGGAAGCAGGTTTAGGCCAAAACACACAAGCCCAGAGGGTCTCTCGGGCTACTTGATTTGTGAGCTGTCCTGGATCCCAAACCCACACTTGGATAGATAGTAGTAATTCAACAGACGGATCCAGAGGTGGGATCCAATCAGTTCTCACCACTTCTCTAGAAGTGGTTACTAATTTTTTTCTGAGTGCCGAGAGGGGGTTACTAAAGCAACCTCCCTGCCCAACAGGGACTGGAGGTGCGTGTGTGCAGTGGTGCCACTGTTTGAATCCCACCACCATCGGAACCTGTTATTAAAATTTTTGGATACCATCACTGGACGGATCCCACTGGTTGTGGATGGGCGTATACGGGGGAAAGGGCAAGTCTTTGTTAGGGTTGGCCATCTTTTTCAGTATGGGGGGGGGGGGTTAACAGACCTAGAAAATTTTGAAAAAACCAAACCCCCCAAATATGCCTGCCTCCAAACTCCGGCTTTAAACTGTGGGCTCAGACCAGTGGTGGGATCCAAAAATTTTAGTAACAGGTTCCCATGGTGGTGGGATTCAAATTGTGGCGTAGCGCCAATGGGGCTGGGCGGGGCACGACGGGGGCGTGGCCGGGCATTCTGGGGGTGAGGCATTCCTGGGCGGGGCTGTGGCAAGGACGCAGCCGCTGCGCCGGTCCTTGGGCGGGAAACAAATGCACGCAGGCGCAGGCTGCCACGCACGCCGGTGCACCTCCTGCTAGACTGCTTCCAGTTCTGCGCGCTACTGCTGAGAGGAGGGGCGTAACTAAGGCAAAAATCACGTGGCAAAATCACCCATTAGTAACCCCCTCTCGGCACACACAAATAATTAGTAACCCACTCTCGGGAACCTGTGAGAACCTGCTGGATCCCACCTCTGGCTCAGACTAGCCAAGCCCAGCACTGAACAGTATGCTCAGCTTTGGAGGCAGAATGCATCGTTCAACACTGGACCCAGACAGGCTGAAGGTAAAGAAGGGGGAGGGGTTGGTTTGATCAAGAATGTAAAGCAATAAGCAGTCATATTCGAATTATTTATCGTCATGACTGAGAGGTTTTCAAACAGGCCCAGATATACCCCCCTCACCCTGCCGCCCAATCAGCATTTTTTGGAATCCGATATCCAGCTCCCTTTTATTACTGCCTTTTGGGGGGTGAGAAAAAGGAGTTTTTTGTGTGTGATGGTGGTTTGGATTTACCTACCCCTAATACCAACCCCTAATCTTTGTAGCCAATTGTTGCTTTGCACTCCTTTAAAAACAAATTATCTTAGGTCAAATCCCCACTTGAAATTTGCACGCAGATCCAAACCTGTTCGTTGTGAAACCATGTCCTCTTCATCGGAGTTTCTCCCTCCCCACCGCAGCGAGCACACAACAGACACACCCGGTTGCAGAACTCTTAGCAATCCCCACCACCAGGCTAGCTCGCTTCGCCGGTCTCCCCTGATTGGCTGGCGTGCCTTGATGGGGCGGGAACTTTTCCCACTGCGGAAACGTACATTGTAGGGGCGTGATAAAAAACAAACAGCGTGTAAAATTTTAACGTTTAACTGTGCAAACAGTTAATCGTTACCTGTGTGAACCATTAACGATTTAAGGTTACACATTTGACTGTTTAATGTTTACATCCCTTTCTGCTGGCCAATCGCAAAAGCAGAAACGAAACCAAGGAAAGGCTGTGCATGCATCGCAGCGCTGATTGGTTGCCCAAATTCCGTGTCACACTCCAGGGCGGGAAACGAGTCAGGGTTTCAACCCTCATCCCTCCCCTCGGATCAGCCCTGAACCATGTTAATGGGGTCTGTGCCACTTGCAACCAGGTCCTGCTGGAACGCAGATTAACAGGGAGAACGAGTGCCAGAAACGGAATCTGCCACGCAAGCAATGGGGAGGTCGTCCCTCAAACCTGGTTAGTTTGTGTTCTGAAACCTGGCTAAGACAGTAGTGGGGATTCGATCTTAATACATTTCTTTCTACGCTTGTCCTGCATTGCCAGCATGCCAATCAAATCCATCACCGTATACGTTTCTTGCTTGCCGTCAAATACCCGCCGGTAGAATGTGCTTCTGAGAAAGCTAGAATGCTCCACTTCCCTCTCCTTCCTCCTTCCCCTTAACGTAAAGAGGCCTCTGCTGAGCGGAAAGCGGGCTGAGCTTGCAGAAGCATCACTGAGAACATCCCTTGGGTTGCATCAGCAAAATCTGCATATGCAACAGAATGACATGGTAGAGTCCCACTGAAGGAGACTGGACTCACCACTTCCGAGTACATTAGTATGTTCATCACTGCAAAAATCTCCTTGCAAGTAGAGAACTATAATACTAAGGGGCAGGGTCGTCATGATCAGCCCCTGTCTGATCCTGCCATGTGACTAGCCCAAGGTCACCCAGTTGGCGTGTGTGGGAGTGCACAGGCTAATCTGAATTCCCCAGATCAGCCTCCACAGCTCGGGTGGCAGAGCAGGGAATCAAACCCGGTTCCTCCAGATTAGAATGCACCTGCTCTTAACCACTACGCCACATTGAAAGTGATGCTGTTTCAGGGTGGGGGATAATCCACCCCCAAACAGCATCACTTTCAATGTTGTTTAACTGGGGACCCCAGATTCTCCCTTTGTGGATTTAAAAGGAGAATTTGGGCTCTCTAGTTTAAACACCATTGAAAGTGATAGTGTTTGGGGGTGGATTCCAGCATCACAGCGGCTGCCCTGGGGGGGGGGGGGGGCACAAAACTCAGATTTTGCACCGGGCTCCATTTTCCCTCTATGCCTATGCCCAGAGGGGAGGGCAGAAGGAACTGCCAGCTGCCGGCTGGGAGCCCACCTGGTGGGGGGCAGGGGAGGGCAGGGCAGGGGAGTCTCCTGTCCCCGGCCTCGGAGAGCTGCTTTTATAAGCGCTAGGCCGGGGCGGGCCTTGGGGAGGCGTGGCCATGCCCGGGGGGGTGGCCCCACCCCAACCCCCCCATAAAAAATCTATACCTACGTCCCTGTACATGTGTGACAAAGGATGACAAACCAGAACCAGTGTACAAAGTGAATGCATATTATCCCAACACAAGTGCAAGTCTAAAGCAGCCCCCAGGTGGCTGCCAAAGTAGGAAGTCCTGCACAAAGATGCACCTTCCTCACCTGTCCACATGGAGTGTGGTAGACAGGAAGAATTGGTTATCCCTGCAGAAACATTACAAGACCAAAAGTCCCCCCCCCCCCTCAAAAAAAGAAGCCTGCTGGCAAACAGGTAGGGAATTTTAACTGAGCAATAAAATAAATTCTCACTTTATTTGCACCATTGGCCTTGGTCTTATTTTTTAATCTCTTAGTGACCGGTGCAGCCTATTTATTTTCTCCTACCTGGAGATTAACAGCCGTAGCAAAAACACACTGCAACAGCCCTTTTGCCCTAAAGATCATATTAAGCAAGGGTTGGAAAAGATCAGAGCAAAGCAGGGGGAAACCTGGCTAGTGAATGACTGGGGGACACCATGATATTCATACGAAAGAACTCCTGCCAAACCAAAGCAAAACTGAAGTACGGAAGCAATTACAAATGCTTGCTATAATGGTAATAATCCTGGAATAAATATTTCTAAGAAACCTTCAGACCGTCAATATTTTCCTCCACTCTGGCGATCCTGAAAGGGGAGAAAAGATTTCTCAGAAACCTCTGCTTTATATTGAGGAGGCAAGTTGCTATTCCATACACACACTCTGAAGGAAGTTGAAATGGATATTTCAAAGAACGGCAGGAAGATATGGAATCTGGAAGAAGATTGCGTTCTGGAGCGAGAAGCAGGTAGGAACATCTTCCCTCTTGGTACATCTGGTAAACATCCACAACAGGTTTTTGTTGAATTCTCGTTCTGGGGTCGGAAAATTACTAGATTTATTAGGAGCAATCAATGCAAACAAAGCAATATAAGAGCCTTCAGTCAGGCAGAACCGTTCTTCAAAGCTAGTCTTAGGGAGCAGCAGTGGCGTAGTGGTTAAGAGCAGGTGTACTCTAATCTGGAGGAACGGGGTTTGGTTCCCCGCTCTGCCGCCTGAGCTGTGGAGGCTTATCTGGGGAATTCAGATTAGCCTGTGCAGTTCAACACACGCCAGCTGGGTGATCTTGGGCTAGTCACAGTTCCTCTGAGCTCTCTCAGCCCCACCTACCTCACAGGGTGTTTGTTGTGAGGGGGGAAGGGAAAGGAGATTGTCAGCCTCTTTGAGTCTCCTTACAGGAGAGAAAGGGCGGATATAAATCCAACTCTTCTTCTTCTTCTAGGACACATCGATGCAATCTGGAAGCTTGGATACTGATTCATGAATACCCATTAGTTCTAATAAAGATGGCAGTTCTTTTGACCTTGTCATTCTCATTCAAAAGAACTTACAAGTCAAGGGTTTCCAAACTCCAATTGGGGTTTGGAGTCCTCTCAGAATGAGAGATGTTCTCCAGACCAAAGCAATAAGTTCCCTTGGGAGAAATTCAGAGGTGGGATCCAGCAGGTTCTCACCAGTTCCTGAGAGTGGGTTACTAATTATTTGTGTGTGCCGAGAGGGGGTTACTAATTGGGTCTGCTTTTCCGTTAGAAATTCCATTCGGTCCAAAAATCATGAAGTCCTGTTGTTTCCTATGTGGCTGGTTAGCGAAGGCAGAAAACAGGATCATTCTCTCCGTTGGGCTGTTTTAAAAACATGTTTTAGAAATGTGGTCAAGTTCCTGGTTTAAGGAAAGTCTCCTTCTTTTGATTTGTAGAAACAAAATTAAGTATTTGAAGATATTAAGTATTTGACAGGCAGTCAATCAGAGGAGAAGTAGTTGTTTCTGTTGGCAGTAGACGATAGGACTTGCTATAATGAGTTTAAATTATGGACAGAAAGATACCAGCTGGAAATTAGGAACTTTTTTTTTACAGTAAGAGTTTTTTACAGTAACAGAGAAATTATCAATGCCCCGCCCCCAGAATGCCAGGCCACGCCCCCGTTGTGCCCCGCCCAGCCCCATTGGCGCTACGCCACTGTTTGAATCCCACCACCAAGGGAACCTGTTACTAAAATTTTTGGATCGCACCACTGGAGAAATTAATATATTATATCAATATTAATATATCAAAACCAAGGGTGGCACAGTAATCACATAAAAGTTAAAATAACCAAACTGTGCCCTATGACAACATATAAAGATTATTTAATCACTATTTTACTAATCAAACATTCAGTTATGCATTTATAAGTAGTCTGAGCAAACGTCGAACAGTTGTTACAACATCATAATGTCCAAGATCCTAGGACTGAAGTTTAAAATCGAGGATAAGGATGTCTTTAAAAATGTTGAGTTCTATTAATAGATGCATATTAAAATACGCACAAGAAGCTACTGTTGAAGAGTTTACCCAGGGGTGGGTTTGGATTTATACCCCACTTTTCTCTCCTGTAAGGAAGAAGAAGAAGAAGAAGAAGAAGAGGAGTTTGGATTTATATCCCCCCTTTCTCTCCTGCAGGAGACTCAAAGGGGCTTACAATCTCCTTGCCCTTCCCCCCTCACAACAAACACCCTGTGAGGTAGGTGGGGCTGAGAGAGCTCCGAGAAGCTGTGACTAGCCCAAGGTCACCCAGCTGGCGTGTGTGGGAGTGTACAGGCTAATCTGAATTCCCCAGATAAGCCTCCACAGCTCAGGTGGCAGAGCTGGGAATCAAACCCAGTTCCTCCAGATTAGATACACGAGCTCTTAACCTCCTACGTCTCAAAGTGACTTCCTACTCCTTTTCCTTTCCTCTCCCCACAACAGACACCTTGTGAGGTAGGTGGGGCTGAGAGAACTGTGAGTAGTGCAAGGAGAGCTAGTAGGCTTCATGTTCAGGAGACGGGGAAACAAATCCAGTGCATCAGATTAGAGTCTGCCGCTCCCATGGAAGAGTGGGGAATCAAACCCGGTTCACCGGATTAGAGTTCATCTGCTCTTAATCACTGAAGTCATGCTGGCTGTCCATGACATAATATCATATATGCACTGAGCCCCCTGCCCTCTTCAAACTGTGGCCACCCCGGGCATTGACCACTAATCTTTAAGGATTCTCCAAGCTGGAGTTGGCATCCCTTTGACTATCTATTGTTTCTTAGAAGAGTTTGAAGAAGAGAAGAGTTTGGATTTATATCCCCCCTTTCTCTCCTGTAGGAGACTCAAAGGGGCTGACAATCTCCTTGCCCTTCCCCCCTCACAACAAACCCCCCTGTGAGGTAGGTGGGGCTGAGAGAGCTCCGGAAAGCTGTGACTAGCCCAAGGTCACCCAGCTGGCATGTGTGGGAGTGCACAGGCTAATCTGAATTCCCCAGATAAGCCTCCACAACTCAAGTGGCAGAGCTGGGAATCAAACCCGGTTCCTCCAGATCAGAGTGCACCTGCTCTTAGCCACTGCTCTTAGCCACTGGTTACAAAAGTTAGAGGTTTTTTATCATTCCTGTCCACAAAAAGTCATCCAATACCTTCACTAACATTTTTTTCGTAGCCAATCTCAATAATGTACTTCAGTAAGGTTCAGTAAGATCGCAGCAGATAAATATGCAACACGGAGGAAGGAAGCTATACGTTTACTGCAGATTTGTATTGCATTTGGAAAACCGAGCTGAAAAGGTTAACCATGTTGCCCAGAGCGACAGTAAGCAAACTACAGAGCTGGCCTTGAAACACAAGTACTCTTCGCACAGGGGGAAAAACCAACCCCAATTGTCAATTTCTGCAGAGCAGGGGCCTATCATTAATCACAAAAAAAAATTCCAAAAATTCCAACAATTTCTTTTTACCTAGTGCTGTAACAGCTTCTCATCCCCGGAGTCTAATATCTGGAATCTGCCTTATGCTAAATGCTATATCACCACCATCAAATGAGTCGCCAGGATTCTCTTGAGTCGATTCCATTTTTTAAGCATGCCAATTACATTCTGTGCTTCAGAAATGCTCAGCTTATCATAAATACTGCCAGCCTCAACAAGTCCCTCGCAAACACAGGTCAGCCTCCACTGGATCATACGGCCATATTTTCCAGTGCAGAAATGGAATTGTTATTCAATAGGGTGCTGTGCGTTTTCTGTTTCTACTGGGGGGGGGACGGGTACTGACAACTATTAAGGATTAGTTCACATAAAATTCTACTCTAGCTAGGAAATTTAAGGTGGACCCTGGAAAGGGAGAGATTTCGGGTGGAGAGGGAGTAGGGCAGTGGTGGCGAACCTTTGGCCCTCCAGATGTTCATGGACTACAATTCCCATCAGCCCCTGCCAGCATGGCCAATTGGCCATGGAGGGAGTAGGGCAGTGGTGGCGAACCTTTGGCACTCCAGATGTTCATGGACTACAATTCCCATCAGCCCCTGCCAGCATGGCCAATTGGCCATGGAGGGAGTAGGGCAGTGGTAGCGAACCTTTGGCACTCCAGATGTTCATGGACTACAATTCCCATCAGTTCCTGCCAGCATGGCCAATTGGCCATGGAGGGAGTAGGGCAGTGGTGGCGAACCTTTGGCACTCCAGATGTTCATGGACTACAATTCCCATCAGCCCCTGCCAGCATGGCCAATTGGCCATGCTGGCAGGGGCTGATGGGAATTGTAGTCCATGAACATCTGGAGTGCCAAAGGTTTGCCACCATGGGAGTAGGATATAATGCCATAAGAGATCAACAGTGATAGCAGGAGATTTCCAGGTGCTTCCTGCAGGTCGGCAGTCCTAACTCTAGGCAAGGCTTAATTTTATTTCTCTGTTGTAATATTGATATCCCGCCTTCTCTTTTGCTTCAAGGGGGCCTACAATAATAACATCCCCAGTTAAATAACAACAATGATATAACCGACCCCAAATCTTCCCCTTCCTCACCCCCTTAAAATATCCCTGGGATTCGAACCTCGTCAAAAGCCTAGGCCTTCCAGCACTTCCTAACGGTCTCCAAGGAGGAGCCCCCCGCACCTTTTCGGGGAGCCCATCCCACAGAGCTGGAGCCACGATTGAGAAGGCCCTGGACTCTGGTCAATACCGGATGGACTACCTTAAGGGCAGAGATGGGATCCAGCAGGTTCTCACAGGTTCCCGAGAGTAGGTTACTAATTATTTGTGTGTGCCGAGAGGGGGTTACTAATTAGTGATTTTGCCACATGATTTTTGCCTTAGTTACGCCCCTCCTCTCAGCAGTAGCGCGCAGAACTTGAAGCAGTCTAGCAGGAGGTGCACCGGCGTGCGTGGCAGCCTGCGCCTGCGTGCATTTGTTTCCCACCCAAGGACCGGCGCAGCGGCTGCGTCCTTGCCACAGCCCCACCCAGGAATGCCCCACCCCCGGAATGCCCGGCCACGCCCCCGTCGTGCCCCGCCCAGCCCCATTGGCGCTACGCCAGTTTGAATCCCACCGCCATGAGAACCTGTTACTAAAATTTTTGGATCCCACCACTGATATTGTCCCACGCGTATCGAAACGCTTGAACACACCCTGTCCCACTGTCCAAAATGTAAGTCGCTTAGGGAAGCCCTCCTGCCACAGAACATACATAATTGCTCCCCTAAGGCTGATATTGTTAAATTACTTAACAGCAAATATTACTTGGACGCTAGGGAACACAGCCCAATATTCGCTGCAGGTTCGGCTTGTAAGGGAAACTGAACCTGCTCTGCCGTAACTATCGCTTTTATGATTTTATTCTCATATTTATGCCTAATAAAGGTTGTGGTTGTTGTTGTTGCTGCTGTTGAGGTTTTGTGGAAGCTCTCTTGTGAGAGGAGCTTTCCTTTCTTGTAGTCGACCCACGCGGTCAGCGTAAGAACGAGACGAGACGCGGAGATAACATCTGGTGGAGATCGCCAGCAGCGGGAGACCGGAGGTCCGTGTTCCTAGCGAGTCTCCCGTCTGCCGGTTCCTGGCACCTTTTATTGTTATCCTATTGGGGGCGTGTAGGAGGGAGGACCGGGGGGAGTTCCGGGAGAGCGGGAGGTCGGGAGATCATCATGTGATGCATGATCTCATCTGGCTACGTGCGGAGAGGAGCGTACGCGTCTGAGCCTAATCCTCACCTGGGGGCAAGACCATTGTCCCTGCGCCCGGTGATTGAGCCAGACAGTTCATGACCCGTGACTCATGGGGGGATGAGGAGTGGGGGTGCGATGCGACCGGCAAGGCCGCAGGTCCGTTGGCGTCCCAACGTTCTACTACGGCACTGCTGGGTCGGCAGTGCACTACTACACTTTCTGCCAGGTTTAAACATTCACATCGCATTCTGCCTCCCCAGGTGAGCAGAGGGTAGGTTGTCCTGCCGGGCGCCAGAATTCCTCCCGCCATGCTTGAGAGCTGGTATTAACACATTTCCAACACGTGAGCGGAGAAGCTCTTGGTTAATCAAATCTCACCTCTGTCATTAACTCACCAGTTTGCATTCGGTCTTAACGTATTTGTACTCCGCTGTTCATCCGCAGGAGCTTATAATTTAAATCCATCTCAAGGTGCAGCATGTCAGAGTGAAAAACAGCTTGCTCACCTGCAACTCCTCTCCATTGAGGGGTCTTCTGTACATTCACACTTGTGGGCTTTGCACTTCCACACAGCTGGGATTTAGAAACTTCTAGAGCAGGGGTCTGCAACCTGTGGCTCTCCAGATGTTCATGGACTGCAAATCCCATCAGCCCCTGCCTCCATGGCCAATTGGCAGGGGCTGATGGGACTTGCAGTCCATGAACATCTGGAGAGCCACAGGTTGCAGACCCCTGTTCTAGAGCTAGCAAAGGGGGGGGTGGACATCTCTTCTCCCCAGGGCCACAGATTGGCCTGAGCATGCCAGACTAGAGATCACCCCCCCCCCCTTACACAAAAACAACTGTTTTGGAGGGTGGATGCTAGGTCAGTGATGGCGAACCTTTTCGAGACCGAGTGCCCACATTGCAACCCAAAACCCACTTATTTATCACAAAGTGCCAACACGGCAATTTAACCTGAATACTGAGGTTTTAGTTTAGATTTTACAGGGATCTTCAAACTATGGCCCTCCAGATGTTCATGGACTACAATTCCCATCAGCCCCTGCCAGCATGGCCAAGTGGTAGGGCTCATGGGAATTGTAGTCTATGAACATCTGGAGGGGCGTAGTTTGAAGACCCCTGGTTTAGAAAAAACAGTTGGCTCCGAGGCACACGTTACTCAGGAGTAAGCTTGGTGAAGCAATCATGCAATGCTTCAAATGGGTGAATCATGACCCTAGGACGGTTTACTCAGAAGCAAGCCCCATTGCCAGCAACCGAGCTTACTCCCGGATAAAGGATCATGCCCAGGCCAGCCTAGGTGTGTGTGTGGGGGGGTGATTTTCCCGTGTCCCCCCCCCCATGATGAAGTCTGCACGCGTGCCCACAGAAAGGGCTCTGAGTGCCACCTCTGGCACCCGTGCCATAGGTTCGCCATCGCTGTGCTAGGTCATCAAACTCTACTGAGGTCCTTCCTCTTCTCAAACTCCGCCCTCCCCAGGCTCCGCCCCCAAAACATCCAGACATTTCCCAACCTAGAGCTGGTGACACAAGCTTATATGCATCCCAGTTGAATGCCAGTTGTTTGTTCCATGGAACACACAATCCCTAAGACAACAAGTGTCTGTTTCACACACAGGTTCTCGGGTCCAAGTGCCATCAGTAGACAGATAACCTAGACCCCTTCCGCACGTGCAGAATAATGCACTTTCAATCCACTTCCACAATTGTTTGCAAGTGGATTTTGCTCTTCCACACAGTGAAATCCAGCTGCAAAGTGCATTGAAAGTGGGTTATCCTGCATGTGCGGAAAGGGTCATAGTAACATTAAACCTAGAGACAAGAAAGCCCAGAGGGCTAAATTTCAGCTAGTCTGAGTAATCTCAGTGAAAAGGACAGTGTCTCTGGGCATGAACAAGCTGCCTTTCCCTCCCCTTTCAGCAGCCAGATTAGAAAGAGGGACATCCGAGCGGAAGAGATTCCCTTCGGGGCCAATGAGTGGGAAACCTCAAGGAAATAATCCAGTAAAGCCAGAACAATGTACTGTCGAAGGCTTTCACGGCCGGAATCACTGGGGTGCTGTGTGGTTTCCGGGCTGTATGGCCGTGTTCTAGCAGCATTCTCTCCTGACGTTTCGCCTGCATCTGTGGCTGGCATCTTTAGAGGATCTGTGGCTGGCATCTGTGGCTTCAGAGGATCTGTGGCTGCATCTGTGGCCGGCATCTTCAGAGGCTGGCATCTTCAGATCCTCTGAAGATGCCGGCTACAGATGCAGGCGAAACGTCAGGAGAGAACGCTGCTAGAACACGGCCATACAGCCCAGAAACCACACAGCACCCCAAAGCCAGAACAGTCTTGGGAGGGTAAATTATGAGATTGAAGTTACCTGTTCTGTCGGACATTCAGATTATTCTGAACGATGGGAAAGCAGAAGTCTGAAAGGACATTTTCTCTGCTTGCTTTTGCATGATTCAGTCAGAAGAGAGCTATTATGTCCTACTGACTCACTACGAGAAGAAGTGTGCGTTACACACGTCTGCTAATGTGTTGTTCTTCTAGAGATGCTTGCGCTATCTGGCATACACAATTTCGTATTCTAAAAACTGAAGCTTTCCCTGTTTTTAAAAAAAGTGTCTAAGTTGTTGTGGTTTTGGGCAGAACCATTGAACATATAAGCACCTGCCAGGGCAAAACCTCGAGCAGTCAGTGGAATGGGACTCCGGTGCCACCGAACATTCTCTGATCTTCTGTTCAGTTGCTTGTCAAAAAGTTCCTTGTTAAAAGCGAGATTTGGGAAGAATAAATTATACTGAATAGGGCTTTAAATGACTTTGTTGCCTCAGTGTCTTCGGAGAGGAGCAAACTGTATTTTCTGTCTACATTCTGAGAAGGTTTCACCGTTCAGAGGGATGTTATTCTCTGGTAGACCTAGACCTGCTTCAGGCAGTATAAAATAGATCTCTGAACTGTTTTAACTAAAGCTTGCGAGGGGAAACTCAGTATACACAGCAAATTCTGCTTTAAGACCCAGACCTGCACTTCCTTTTAGATTCATTTGTACGTCCTCAAATTTAAATCCCTGGGTGGCCCAGAACAATCTTTGGGGGAAGAAGAGAAAAAGTTTGGCTGCCAATAATGGAGATTTTTAAGGAAACAACAACTGAATGGAAAACTCCTGGTGTCCTTTTACCGCTGTGCTATAGAGAGTGTCTTAACCTACTGCATCTGTGTATGGTTCTCCAGTTGCACAGTGGCGGATAGGAAGGCGCTCCAAAGGGTGATCACTAATGCACAGAGGATTATCGGCTGCCCTCTCCCCTCCTTGGAAGAACTCTATCATTCCCGAAGCCTAAAAAAAGCCCAAAATATTCTGAGAGACCCGTCTCATCCAGCACACTCTTTTTTTGAACTGTTACCATCCGGCAGACGATACAGGTCTATCAAAACTAGGACAAAGAGGCTTAGAGACAGCTTCTACTCTAGAGCTGTGGCTATGCTAAACTCTGCGGCTTCGTGTTGATGTTTTGGGGCTGTGTAGGGATGGGTGGAGGAAGGGGAAAGTGAGGATGGGGGATGAGTCTGAAATTGTGTGCATCGAGGAATGCTGCTGTAAATTTCGTTGTGTGTGCACAATGACAATAAAATGCTAATGCTTAATGGAAAGATGTCACAGATATTGGGATTTGACAGCTAGCAAGGAGCTGTTGACTCAATTTTCAAACGTAGCAAAAAACGACAGCCCTATCGGCAGAGGTGAAGAAGACAACTTGGTACCAAGTCTTCATATCGGCGTTTTCCCCACAGACAAAATATCCTGGAATAGACCCAGGATCATCCACCCCGGGGTGTTTTCATCCCGGTTTCTCCCTTTGCACAGCTGCCCGTCAGCGCGTTCAGGCCGGAAGGAAGAACTCCAGTGAATTATGCATAAACCCCCGGTTTATTTTCATTTTCCACCTGAACGTTTACGTCATTTACGTAGTTTGCATACGTTTAGGTCAGTGATGGCGAACCTTTTCGAGATCAAGTGCCCAAATTGCAACCCCAAACCCACTTATTTATCGCAAAGTGCCAACACGGCAATTTAACCTGAGGGCTGAGGTTTTAGTTTAGAAAAAAAAAGGTTGGCTCCAAGGTGTGTGTTACTCGGGAGTAAGCTTGGTGGTAGTTGGTGACTTTGCTTTGAAGCTTTGAATCACGACCCTAGGAGGGTTTACTCAGAAGCAAGCCCCATTGCCAGCAACCGAGCTTACTCCCTAGTAAAGGATCACGCTTTAGTTCTTCACATGAAAATCAGTGGGGTTTAACAGCGCTTAACAGGATTACCTACACTGCTTCCCCAAAACTAGGTCTTAGGTTTAATGCTGATAATCGAGCCCAGCGGCCCAAGCCAGCCTAGATTGGGGGAGGGCGACTCTGTGCGTGTCCACAGAGAGGGCTCTGAGTGCCACCTCTGGCACCCATGCCATAGGTTCGCCACCCCCGGATTAGGTAGTTTACTTAGATTCTGTTTTTCTGATGTTCTGATTGGCTGAAGATAAGGGGCAGGGACAGCAGGCGGCGAAGCTGGAAAAATAAACTGGCCCATCTCCCATGGTGTTTGCACGGGAGCGGGAACGGTGGACGCTTTTTCAAAAGAACCACCAATTTCATCGTTTTTTGAAAGCCACAGGATAAGGGAAATCTCGCGGAGCAGCCTTGAGTTAGGCCCGATGCCATGCCCAAACTGGGATGTTTCACCTCCTTATCCCAGGATATTTTGTCCGTGGGGAAAACACCTTTGAGACAAAACTCTTTCTCCTGTTAACGCCTTCAAACAATGATGACCAATGGATAAAATAAGTTCATTCAAAATAATTCCTTCCTCCCAGCCCCGCCAATTAATTTATCATATTCATAATACCTCATCTTTCCTAGCTGTATTTCTCAGAAGCTCCAAAATTCCTCACCTTTTGACGTCCCAATGCATTCATTCTATCCGTTTTTCCAAAGATGACTCCATCAACCTTCTACACCTCAATCCAAAACGCATCTGCCCAGTTTTGATTAGTCAGATGGTGAGTAAAATTCACTTCCCGTAGAAATTTGAGTCACAACCTCCACTTATTTTAATCTGGGTAATCAGCAAAACACGAGCTTACATTCACATTTAATAATCACAATGGGAGAGTTGGCAGCTCTGACCAATGATCAATTTTGGAACACTGTGGAAAAATAAGACCTTCCTGGTATTGGCTAATTTCTTCAAGATATATACTTCTTGAATAGGTTCTTCAGTTCAACAGACTTGTAAGAAGCTTTACCTACTAATCTGAAAGAGAAAAGAAAAGAAAAAAGAGTTCACATTTCTACCCTGGAGCCAGTGGTGGGATCCAAAAATTTTAGTAACAGGTTCCCATGGTGGTGGGATTCAAACAGTGGCGTAGCGCCAATGGGGCTGGGCGGGGCATGACGGAGGGCGTGGCCGGGCATTCCAGGGGCGGGGCATTAATAATTTCTCTGTTACTGTAAAAAACTCTTACTGTCAAAAAAAAGTTCCTAATTTCCAGCTGGTATCTTTCTGTCCATCATTTAAACTCACTATAGCAAGTCCTATCGTCTACTGCCAACAGAAACAACGACTTCTCCTCTAATTGACGGCCTGTCAAATACTTAATACTTTCAAATACTTAATTTTGTTTCTAGAAATCAAAAGAAGGAGACTTTCCTGAAACAAGGAACTTGACCATATTTCGAAAACATGTTTTTAAAACAGCCCAACAGGGAGAATTATCCCGTTTTCTACCTTCGCTAACCAGCCACATAAGAAACAGGACTTTATGATTTTTGGACCTAATGGAATTTCTAACGGAAAAGCAGACCCAGTTACTAACCCCCTCTCGGCACACACAAATTATTAGTAACCCACTCTCAGGAACTGGTGAGAACCTGCTGGGTCCCACCTCTGCCTGGAACCTTTGTAAGACCTTTGCCAGGGCCTGTTCAATCTTTCCCAGAGTGTCTTCTTTCAGATTCCATCTTGAAGGATGCCTAGGAAGCAACTCTCTATGAACAGACCCATAATATATACTTGTAAACATTTAAAAGTCACTACATCATAAGAATAACCCTGCTGCATCAGACCAGGGATCCATCCAGTACCAGCACCCTGTTTCACAAAGCAGCCAACCCAATCTTCTGGAAGTCCAAGCACAGGACACGGGGACTGAGATCTTCCCTTGATGCTGCCTTCTAGCACTGGGATTCAAATGCTTTCTTCCTGTGAATGCGGAGGTTTCCTTTAGCCATCATGGTTGGTAGAGGTCAATGGAATTCGGCTCCATGAATCTGTCTAACCCACTTTTAAAGCCATCCACGCTGGTGGTCACCACTAGGTCCATGGGCAGAGAACTCATTGAGTAAAGTTCATCACTCATTGAGTAAAGTTTTGTTTTCTTTTTGTCTCTACTGCATGTTTTGTCTCTACTGCAACTCTATGATTCTATTAACTTATGAGTTGATAAAAGGAAAATGTAGCAGAGATTTTCTGCGCTACAATACAATTCTATGCAGAATTACTCCATTCTAAGACCAACAATTTCAGTGGACCTAGACATAACTTTACACAGGATTGGATGTTTAGTTGCAGGAAAGCCAAATTATTCCTTTCTAAGACCATCAACTTCAGCTGACCTAGACATAACTTCACTCAGGATTGGATGTTTAGCTGCAGTAAAAATAGGACTTATGCATCTGACAAAGTGTACTCTAGTCTGCAAAAACGTACACTAGTATAGAGCCCTGTTAGTTTCCCAAGACTTCTTGCAGAGAAGAATGCTGGAATACCCCAAATAACTTCACTGAATCTCTGATCCTCAGTGTAAGGACAAAATCAAAGCTATCCTAAACAATATGTAAGAAACAGAGACCCAAGAGCTAATTCAAACATGCAAAAAAAGGACATGATACAATGCTTTCAGCATGTTCCCAATTCAGACTTCATACACCTGAACTAGGACAGACTCGGTTTTCTGCTGAATCACTGTTCCTATTTTGCTTTAAGGGGTATGCAGTTAGTATTATGGATATAGGTGGACACAGATCTTCAACATCCTGCCCTATTCCCATTCCACATGAGTTAAACGTCTATGGGATAGAAGTGAATCATGAGTCCAGCGGAAAAGCAGATACACACAAGCACATGGACACACTCCCAGAGCGTAAATTATGCCTTCCGCTCCCTCCTTCCAAATACACAAGGATTGTTAAGTAGCAAAGTTGGCTGGCATCACACATACAAAAAAAAAGTTGTATAACGCATTTTTGCTAAGGCTAACCAAATTATAAGACAGTGAACAAGCTCAGAACTCTTCATAGGGTTGGACATTAAGCAGTGGTGGGATCCAAAAATTTTAGTAACAGGTTCCCATGGTGGTGGGATTCAAACTGTGGCGTAGCGCCAATGGGGCTGAGCGGGGCATGACGGGGGTGTGGCCGGGCATTCCAGGGGCGGGGCATTCCTGGGCGGGGGTGTGGCAAGGACACAGCCACTGCGCCGGTCCTTGGGCAGGAAACGAATGCACGCAGGTGCAGGCTGCCACACACGCCGGTGCACCTCCTGCTAGACTGCTTCAAGTTCTGCGCGCTACTGCTGAGAGGAGAGGCGTAACTAAGGCAAAAATCACATGGCAAAATCACCAATTAGTAACCCCCTCTTGGCACAAACAAATAATTAGTAACCTACTCTCGGGAACCTGTGAGAATCTGCTGGATCCCACCTCTGACATTAAGCACAAAAAAGACCACTACCCTGAAAAGTGTGGGAAAAGAAAAAGATGCTTCGGGAATGATGTAGAAGCCCCTGGTCTGCCACCCGAAGACACATAAAATGGGATTCAGTTGCAGGTATTTCAGTTTTCGTTTGGGCCAGGTACAGGAAGTGTTTGGTTAAGCCAAAAGTTTTGTAAAAGAGGTGGGTCTTGCGTGAGAGAGCGGCGCACTCAGAGGAACCACGGTGGCCATTCTACGTGGCTGGAAGCTCTGAGCTGCTCTGGGGGACAGCAAAGCACAAGGGTAACAACTAAACCACAACTTCTGCCATTTGCAAGTTGTGTCAGCACAACCTGCAGAAATCTCAGCAGCCAGAAAGGGGCAGAACCAGATTTCCAGTTACCTATTTTAACACAGGAGAAATGGGAACCACTTAGTATTTGGGAACCACTTGCTTTATTTTGCATAGTAAATTATGCAAACGAAGAGGAATATGAAAATATAAGTGATTCATTTGAATTTAGACACACCACTGTAGTCATCGCTTAGCAAAAGAATTCACAGCACCTGGGGGCAGAACTTTAAGAGCAGAGTGCAGCTAGATTTGTCCCTGGCTGGTCCATTCTATATTATTATACTAAGGTGACCAGACGTCCCACTTTTGGCGGGACAGTCCCACCTTAAACTAATTTGTCCCGCGGGTTTTTGAACCGTCCCGATTTTTGGAAGGCTGCCGCACTGCCTTCTGGGGCGCTCCCCTTTTCCTGCCCTGTGACAGGGTGGGAAACAGGAGCGCCCCAGAAGGCAGTGCGGCAGCCTCCCGAGCACGCGGCCGCAGGAGCGTACTGCCTTCTGGGGCGCTCCCGTTTCCTGCCCTGTCACAGGGTGGGAAACGGGAGCAACTCCAGAAAGAGCAGTGTGGCAGCTCTCCAGACCTTGCTAGAAGTCGCCAGGGAGCGCACTGCCTTTTAGGGCGCTCCCCGGTTTCCTGCCCTGTCACAGGGCGGGAAACTGGGGAGCGCCCCAGAAGGCAGTGTGCTCCTGCGGCTGCATGCGCGCGCGGCCCCCTGCCCGGGTCCCGGTTTACAAAGGTGACAATCTGGTCACCTTATATTATACCAGCTTACAATGTTGCTCTCTCCTCCTCCATTTTATCACCCCAGCAATGTCTGCGGGGCGCCCATGAGTGGCAGGGCATCATCCCATGCGGGCCCCTCGTGCAGTGGCCTCAGAAGTGAGGGAGGAGGACTCACGGGCTACCTCTCCCTCACACTCCACACAGTTCCCCACGGTTGGGAGTCTGGAATTCGGCTTCTTCCTCAGGCTGGGCGCCTTCTTTCCCTAAATAGTGATTGCTCCACTTCCCTAGTCAGCCCTACCAGTCCTGGTCTCAGGGTCGGGTAAATGCTTGCCCGTCCTCAGCTGTAGTGGTTGCTTGTCCTGTCATTCCTGATTGTGGACCACCTCGTCCATGCCCTTCCCCCACCCTGCCTCTAGACCTAACCCAGTCACGGAGGCCTGACTGCCTTCCCCTGGCCTATCTCTGTCCACAGAAGAAGAGAAGAGTTGGATTTATATCTCCCCTTTCTCTCCTGCAAGGAGACTCAAAAGGGCTTAAAGCTCCTTTCCCTTCCCCCCCTCACAACAAACACCAGGTGAGGTAGGTGGGGCTGAGAGAGCTCCGAAGTACTGTGACTAGCCCAAGGTCACCCAGCTGGTCTGTGTGGGAGTGCCCAGGCTAATCTGAATTCCCCAGATAAGCCTCCACAGCTCAAGCGGCAGAGCGGGGAACTGCCATCTTTATTAGAACTAATGGGTATTCATGAATCAGTATCCAAGCTTCCAGATTGCATCGATGTGTTCTAGAAGAAGAAGAAGAAGAAGAGTTGGATTTATATCCCCCCTTTCTCTCCTGTAGGAGACTCAAAGAGGCTGACAATCCTCTTTCCCTTTCCCCCTCACAACAAACACCCTGTGAGGTAGGTGGGGCTGAGAGAGCTCCGGAGAACTGTGACTAGCCCAAGGTCACCCAGCTGGCGTGTGTGGGAGTGCACAGGCTAATCTGAATTCCCCAGATCAGCCTCCACAGCTCAAGCGGCAGAGCGGGAAATCAAACCCGGTTCCTCCAGATTAGAGTACACCTGCTCTTCACCACCACGCCACTGCTGCTGCATAGCACCCGTCCCTGTTTTCTCCCTCTGCAAGGAGCCTGCCCCTGTGGTGCTCGGCGGCTGCCGCATCTCTCATGGCTCTGGGCCATTTCTCCAGCTACGAAACTGCTTTTCCTCGTTGACTGCCACCTGACTCCACCTACTGGGTCCCAGGCATCAAGAGGAAGAGGTAAGGAGGCTCCCAGACTCTCTGGGAGAGCAGGACACTTACACTGCTTGGTGCTGCCCCCCAGCCACACTTGGCTGGGTCAGCGAGTTCCTGCTTGTCCTAGAGTGGCATCAGGGTGATGGCAGCAGCCGACCTGGCTTAGTCCCAAGCGGCAGCACCAGAGGTGGGATCCAACCAGTTCTCACCAGTGGTGGGATCCAAATATTTCAGTAACAGGTTCCCATGGTGGTGGGATTCAAACAGTGGCGTAGCGCCAATGGGGCTGGGTGGGGCATGATGGGGGCGTGGCCGGGCATTCCGGGGGCGGGGCATTAATAATTTCTCTGTTACTGTAAAAAACTCTTACTGTAAAAAAAAAGTTCCTAATTTCCAGCTGGTATCTTCCTGTCCATCATTTAAACTCATTATAGCAAGTCCTATCGTCTACTGCCAACAGAAACAACGACTTCTCCTCTAATTGACTGCCTGTCAAATACTTAATACTTTCAAATACTTAATTGTGTTTCTAGAAATCAAAAGAAGGAGACTTTCCTTAAACAAGGGACTTTACCGTATTTCTAAAACATGTTTTTAAAACAGCCCAACAGGGAGAATGATCCCGTTTTCTGCCTTCGCTAACCAGCCACATAGGAAACAACAGGACTTCATGATTTTTGGACCTAATGGAATTTCTAACGGAAAAGCCCCTAGAGGATGGGGCGGTATAAAAGTTTAATAAATAAATAAATAAATAAAAGCAGACCCAATTAGTAACCCCCTCTCGGCACACACAAATAATTAGTAACCCACTCTCGGGGAACTGGTGAGAACCTGCTGGATCCCACCTCTGGTTCTCACCACTTCTCTAGAAGTGGTTACTAATTTTTTCTGAGTGCCGAGAAGGGGTTACTAAAGCAACCTGCCTGCCCAATAGGGCCTGGAAGGGTGTGTGTGCGGCGGCGCCACTGTTTGAATCCCACCACCATCGGAACCTGTTATTAAAATGTTTGGATCCCACCACTGGGCAGCACCCAATTCCAAGGCAAGTGTGGACGTTGTCTTGGGACAATCTGTGTGTGGGAGAGAGGAACCGAAGCAAGGCAACTCAGAGAGCTTCCACGGGGGTCCAAATATTCTTTTCCAATACTCTTAACCCCTGCACCATCCCAGTTTTACCCTGCCTTTCCTCAGAGCTGTCACATTCCAGCAACCTATGTGAGTAAACTGTACCTCTAAGTCAGTGTTTCCCAAACTTTTCAACGTCGCGGTACCCTTGATCTCGCTCTTCATATCTCAGGGTACCCATGAGGTTCGTTTGATTTTTTTTTTTTGCATTCTTTTTAGGGTTTTTCCATTTTTGGCCCGTAGGTGGGGGGAGTGGCAAGCAGGGGGAGGGGAGGGGAGGGAAAGCAGCGTTGACAGCCGCGTTTTTGGTTGCTTAAATTCGGCATGGATTGGGGGGATTTAAAGGGAGAGCTCCCTTTAAATCTACCCCCCCCCAATCCACACCAAATTTTGGCAAATAAAACAATGCTGTTTTTCAATGCTGTTTAAAGGGAGCCTATGAGGCTTCTGCCCTCCCCCTTCAAAATCCATTTGATACTTAGTGGCTTGTGGGTCAGGGTAAAGGGTAGCATTGTCACTTGGGCAGGTACCCTCGGGACATGCCCATGGCACCTTCAAGGAGGTACCCACAGGAAACTCCTCGGTTGGGAATTACTGCTCTAAGTAAAGATCATACCAAGCAGATGTCTAAACTCCAGAGACGGAGAGAAAAAAGGATATGACTGAACAAAAAGAAAGGCCAACTTGGCCAAGAATTAAAAGTGGAGTCAAATTTAGCTGAAGGTGTAGCTAACTAACAAACAAAGCTTCCACCGACGGCTGCCAAAATTAACAAGCTCCATTTCCTGGTAGAACAATGCTTGCTGACACCGTCAAAATACCCCCCAACTCATCAATAATGCTAAGAGCTCTATCCTTGAATCAAAGAAGAGCCATCTGAGTAAGGGAGAGAAACTTGCACACACCGGCAGCCGCTGTAAATGACAGCAAGAAAAAGGGAGGGGGTTGCCGAAGGCTTTCACGGCCGGAATCACTGGGGTGCTGTGTGGTTTCTGGGCTGCATGGCCGTGTTCTAGCAGCATTTTCTCCTGACGTTTCGCCTGCATCTGTGCCTGGCATCTTCAGATCTGAAGATGCCAGCCACAGATGCAGGCGAAACATCAGGAGAAAATGCTACTACAACACGGCCATACAGCCCGGAAATCACACAACACCCCAAAATAGAGGGTGTTGCTGGGTCCAGTACTCATAAGAACAGGGGTCTTCAAACTATGGCCCTCCAGATGTTCAGGAATTCCCATCAGCCCTGCCACTTGGCCATGCTGGCAGAGGCTGATGGGAATTGTAGTCCATGAACATCTGGAGGGCCATAGTTTGAAGACTTCTGCATAAGAACATAAGAACATAAGAACTAGCCTGCTGGATCAGACCAGAGTCCATCTAGTCCAGCACTCTGCTCCTCGCAGTGGCCCACCAGGTGCCTTTGGGAGCTCACATGCAGGAGGTGAAAGCAAGGGCCTTCTGCTGCTGCTGCTGCTCCCGATCACCTGGTCTGCTAAGGCATTTGCAATCTCAGATCAAGGAGGATCAAGATTGGTAGCCATAGATCGACTTCTCCTCCATAAATCTGTCCTTTTTAAGGGTAGATCGACTTCTCCTCCATAAATCTGCCCCTTTTAAAGCTAAGCCCTTTTTAAAGCTCCGTGCCCATCGCCCCATACTACAAAAGTTAAAGTTCTGTGTTTGGAACCTGTATGAATTATGCACCCTGAATCTGTCTGCATACTTTCTTTCACCGCAACCGTTCTAAGCGTTCCACAGTTTTCGGTCGCGAGATCTTCCCAGCGCGTTGCTACCTGTCCGATGCACGCCCTGCCTGTCTCTGCTTCTCTCCCTCCTGCTCGTCTTTATGTGAAATTTACAATTCATTTTTAAGGTGTCCCTGCCTGAAGGGCATTGACAGGAACAAGAAGTTCAAGAACTGTGAAAATAAAACCCTCGACATTAACAAGCGGCAAAAATGAGCCGTGGAGTGGAAAGAGCAGCCGGATGTGAAGAGAGCTGGCTTCAGAGCCTAGATGGGGGGGCTCGGGGGCTCGGTGGAATCTCCCCCCAACTGCTTTGATAATGGCAGTAGCTCCTCCCTCGCAGCCCAGGTTGCAAATCGCACCCAGGAAAACAGGTGCTTCGGGGTTTCGTTTCTGCGGCGTTTTCTTAGAGAAACGACGAGAATGCTCATTAACTCACAAGAGTCACCTTGAAGACGGGAATCTGACATGCTTAAGAAAAAGAGAAGACGCTGGAAGATCTAGGAGCAGATGTCCAGCACGTTTTCTACTGCTAAATAATAAAGACCGGCCAAGAGGCCTCCTGGTTTGGATCAGGCTGTGACCCAGAGGTAGGCCGGGGGTGGGATTCAACCCCTTCTCCAATCGCAAACTGGCTCTTGAAAACTATTTGACCAAACAATCTACATTCTACAAGGTTTCCACGGGTGGAACGAACTGCAGTTTCAAGTTCAAGGTCGGACATTGGGGGGAAGGGTTAGAACTATCGCATGGCCTTGATCCAACACTAACCCTCCCCCCAATGCCAGGGATAGAAAGTGCCATGAAGTTACCGTTGTCTTATGACAACCCCCTAGAGCAGGGTTGGCCAACCTATGGTGCTCCAGATGTTCATGGATTACAATTCCCATCAGCCCCTGCCAGCATGGCCAATTGGAGCGCCATAGATTGGCCACCCCTACCCTAGGGTTTCAAGACAGTAGACAAAGGCAGGTGGCTTGCCAAAGTTTGCCTCCATGTTGCAACCCGGGCCGATCTTGGTGGTTTCCCACTCAAGCATTAACCGGGGCTGACTCGGTTTAGCTTCCAAGGTCTGAACAGACTTGGGCTATCCTAGGCCATCCAGGTAGGGTTGCCAGGTCTGAGTTGGGAAATTCCTAGAGATCTGGAGCAGGCAACAAACTTAGCAGAAATGTGACGCCACGGAGTCCATTGACTGATCGCTGTTGTCTGGAGACCATTCATTTCAGGAGATCTCCATTGAACTGATGGCTCTTGTCTGGAGACCATTCACTTCAGGAGATCTCCATTGAACTGATGGCTGTTGTCTGGAGACCATTCCCTTCAGCAGATCTGCAGGCCCCGCCTGGAGCGTGGCAACCCTCCATCCATATCATCCACAAATGCTACCGAGCAATTAAAAATTCTAAAAATCTGTTCTGAAAACCTTCTCAATGACTCACGCCTCGTCTGACTCAAATATTCTGCTGCGCTCGGATCCGAGTAAGAATCTGAGCAAAAATGGGCTTTGCAAAGAAGTACACAGAAGGTGGCCGGTTCGGTCCTCAGCAGACCCCCTGAATTCTACTAAGGAGAGTAACGTCGGACCACAGACCCAACTAGCTGTGCGCTGTCTCCTTTTGACTGACAGCGGCTCCCTAAGGTCTCTGGCAAAAGCAAGGCAGCGGATACACGAAGAACCTCGCTGCCATCTGTATCAAAGTAGCGCTCTTCCTCCGATAAGAGTGCAAAATAGCTTTGCAAAAGACCAAAAGGAGTACAGAATTGCAGGGGTCCTGCCTGATCTAATGGAGAGGCACGGGGCATTTTATTTTCAAAGACCTGTGTGAAGGGCCCTTCTCGTAAAGCAATTATCGGCGTGTGGGTTTGTACTCGGATCCTCTCAAACGGAGCCCGAGCTGGACATTCCGCCGGGTCTGTGTTTTGCTCACCTTGACCGTAATACCAGGCAGTCACAAAGAGGACTCCCGACTCTATTACTTACGGTTGCTTTTCCTGACCTCTCACCCCTTTAAACAAAGCAAGGCTGGTGAATTATAAATCGCACCCTCCTGTGGAGCTTTGAGCCACGTGGCATAAAAGGCAACAAATTAATATTTAAGGGGAAAATACATTAAAGATTTTTTTAAAACACAAGGGCAAAAACGCTGCCCTTTGTGTCTTTCACACTGAAGGAGGGAGGAGAAGGGGAAAAAAGAGGGAATACTTCCAAGGCCTTCTGACAATAGGATACTTTCAAAGGCAAAGCTATGTTCCCATTCCGCTTGGATCCCAACGCATCCTCTTTATTTATGAACCTCTCTCTCCCCACCCCCCGATCAGCAAACACTTCCCTCGTCTTCAAAAAACATGTTTCAATACAATGCAGCAGTGCCGTAGGAGGTTCAGAGCTCATGTATCTAATCTGAAGGAACCGGGTTTGATTCCCAGCTCTGCCGCCTGAGCTGTGGAGGCTTATCTGGGGAATTCAGGTTAGCCTGTGCCCTCCCACACACGCCACCTGCGTGACCTTGGGCTAGTCACAGCTCTTTGGAGCTCTCTCAGCCCCACCCACCTCACAGGGTGTTTGTTGTGAGGGGGGAAGGGCAAGGAGATCGTCAGCCCCTTTGAGTCTCCTGCAGGAGAGAAAGGGGGGATATAAATCCAAACTCTTCTTCTTCTTCATCTTCAGTGTAGAATCATCCAATTTTTAGAACATCAAGGGGGGCGTGTAGGGAAAGTAAAGATCCCCCCCTTCTACACCAGGTTCCAAGCGAGGGACTACTGCTACAGTCAACCAAACCTTGTCTGCACCCACGTACACTATATTGCTCTAGAAAACATAAAATAGATAGAGCAAATAAATATATGGTTATAGTAAACCTTGTTGACTAGATGTGCACATCAAAGGCACAAATCCCTTTGCTTAGTACAAGGCAGCTGTTTGACCAGCACTGTTAACAATGCTAACATAATTAGAAACCATTTAAAAAGAAGCCGGGAAAAGTGTTCTTACAACACACTGTCTTTTAAAAAATTAATCTGGAATATATCCTTCAACATGCCATTTAAATCTTACCAATAGTCCTTGCTCTCGTGTTTGAAATCTGAACTAGTATCCCTGAACTTATGACCCACGTTAGCTCGATCTTGTTAGATCTCAGAAGTTCAGGAGGACCAGTCATGGACAGTACCTGGGTGGGAGACCAGCAAGGAAGAGGAAGGTAACGGCAAACCACCCCTGCACATCTCTTGCCTTGAAAACCCTATGGCAGGGGTCTGCAACCTGCGGCTCTCCAGATGTTCATTGGCCATGCTGGCAGGGGCTGATGGGAATTGTAGCCCATGAACATCTGGAGAGCCAATTGGCCATGCTGGCAGGGGCTGGTGGGAATTGTAGTCCATGAACATCTGGAGAGCCAATTGGCCATGCTGGCAGGGCTGATGGGAATTGTAGCCCATGAACATCTGGAGAGCCAATTGGCATGCTGGCAGGGGCTGGTGGGAATTGTAGTCCATGAACATCTGGAGAGCCAATTGGCCATGCTGGTAGGGGCTGATGGGAATTGTAGTTCCTGAACATCTGGAGAGCCGCAGGTTCCCTACCCCTGATCTGGAGAGACAATTGGCCATGCTGGCAGGGGCTGATGGGAATTGTAGACCATGAACATCTGGAGAGCCAATTGGCCATGCTAGCAGGGGTTGATGAGCCAACTGGCCATGCTGGCAGGGGCTGATGGGAATTATAGTCCATGAACATCTGGAGAGCCGCAGGTTGCAGGCCCCTGCCCTACGGGGTTGCTCAAGGTCGGCTGCGGCTTGACTGCGCTTTAAGCACACACAGACCACTCAATCATACTGCGAGTAGACATATTTTTGCTCAAACATGGCAGACATCCCCCATGGTGCCACCAGGATTCCCCAACTTACTCCTAAATCATAACAGAATTAAGATGAAGAAACGGAAGGAACAATCAACCCAATATAATGACACACATTCCTCTGCCCACTCCTAATCATGTCAGGATTTCAAACCCTGAGGCTCTAGCTAAGCCACAGCAAGGATTTCTAAAGACCAGAAGATTGTCATCTGGAGACCCACCACAAAATTGAGGCCAAAGGATAGAAGAAAGAGAAGAAGAAGGAGAAGAAGAGTTGGATTTATATTCCCCCTTCCTCTCCTGAAAGGAGACTCAAAGGGGCTTACAAACTCCTTTCCCCTTCACAACAAACACCCTGTGAGGTAGGTGGGGCTGAGAGAGCGCAGAAGAACTGTGACTAGCCCAAGGTCACCCAGCTGGCGTGTTGTGGAGTGCACAGGCTAATCTGAATTCCCCAGATAAGCCTCCGCAGCTCAAGTGGCAGAGCGGGGAATCAAACCCGGTTCCTCCAGATTAGAGTACACCTGCTCTTCACCATTACGCCACTGCTGCTCCTGATAGCCTCCTGATAGAAGCAGACCAGAGCAGTCAAGTGATGCTCCCAAAGCCCTATAAAAGCTTTTCGATCAGATTTGCGTAGGGGTCCAAGTAATGGAAACTTCAGAGCTTCTGGTGATGGACACCCTTCCCTTTCTAACAGTCATAAGAACATAAGAACAAGCCAGCTGGATCAGACCAAAGTCCATCTAGTCCAGCTCTCTGCTACTCGCAGTGGCCCACCAGGTGCCTTTGGGAGCTCACAGGTAGGAGGTGAAAGCAAGGGCCTTCTGCGGCTGTTGCTCCCGATCACCTGGTCTGTTAAGGCATTTGCAATCTCAGATCAAGGAGGACCAAGATTGGTAGCCAGAGATCGACTTCTCCTCCATAAATCTGTCCAAGCCCCTTTTAAAGCTATCCAGGTTAGTGGCCATCACCACCTCCTGTGGCAGCATATTCCTGTCAAATTATTACCTCGGAAATGTGATGAGTAGCATCCAATGGGAGGATGTGTTTACTCTTTCCAAGTCTTAGCTCCACCCCTCTGTGTGACTTGGACTCCCCGGTCAGTTGCTGCACCTGTTTCTAAAGTAAGGCCAGCTCCACAAAGTCCAGAAGTACTAGGGGTGGCACCACGTATGGTCATTATGGGATGAATGAACAGGTGCTCGGGAGCAGCAGCAGCAGCTGCAGAAGGCCCTTGCTTTCACATCCTGCATGTGAGCTCCCAAAGGCACCTGGTGGGCCACTGCGAGTAGCAGTGCTGGACTGGATGGGCTCTGGTCTGATCCAGCAGGCTCCTTCTGATGTTCTGATGTTTTTAATGATTTACACTCTGCAAGTTCTCAGAGACTCTCCCTATTTTATTATTGTTCCGAAGCGCCACTGCAGCATTAAAAACAGTCTTGGGGGCTGAAATATGGCAAGCCCAGGATCACATGAAACTCCTGCTCCACTCTCCTCCCCAACTATGTCCAATAAGCATCATCTACCTCATACACTCGGTCTTAACGCTCAGCAATCGAGACACAGCGCTACTTTGCAACGACAGACATCCTCTTTTTTAAAAAAAAATATATAAGAAAAATCCTGCCCTTAATGCTGCTCTCTATCAATTATTCAACAACTCCATGCTGATAATGAGATCTAAGAACAACCTTCAGGTTTTTCCGAGTTTCACCTTTGATCTAGGGGCTGTCATTATCTTTGTGCCAGAAGTCGTGCGAGGGGGTTTGCTCCCTCTCCTGCCGTACCATTCGTCTGAGACTGTACCACATGCTTCACTGTTGTAAAGTGCCTGGGAGAATGTGAGCAGAGCCCGCCAGAGACTTGGGGGTGCCTGCCATGGAAAATCCAAATGATGTTTCTCCTTCCTGCCCATGCAGAAATGAATAAATATGGGACTTGAAAGAAGGCCTTGAAAGATCGAAAGTGGAGCTATCCCAGTGGTGGCGAACCTATGGCACGCGTGCCAGAGGTGGCACTCAGAGCCCTCTGTGTGGGCACGCGCAGAGTTCGTCAAGTGGGGGAGTGGAAAATCACCCACCCCCCCACACACACATCTAGGCTGACCTTGCTTCTGAGTAAACCCTTCTAGAGTCGTGATTCACCCGTTTGAAGTGTTGTATGGTTGCTTCACCAAGCTAACTCCTGAGTAACACGTGTCTCGAAGCAAACCGTTTTTTCTAAACTAAAACCTCAGCATTCCGGTGAAATTGCCATGTTGGCACTTTGCGATAAATAAGTGGGTTTTGGGTTGCAGTTTGGGCGCTCGGTCTCGAAAAGGTTCGCCATCACTGAGGTATCCTATGACAATCCCATGGATATTAATCCCACGGGTAAATTTCACCATAGATTGTCTCACTGGTTCCAACAGGACAAGGGGGGGGTTGCACTGGGTGCGCACCTCTGTGGGGGTGTGGCGAGGGCGTGGTGGGGGCGTTCCGGGGCGGAGGCCGCACAAGCTCACAGGGCGCTTTTCCCCAGCCTCTGCATTGGTTAGTAGGGTTGCTAGTCTCAGATGGGGCTTCGAGATCGCCCAGGATTACAACTGATCTGTAGTGTACAGATATCTGCTTTTCTGGAAGAAAGGACAGAGGACTCTATGGTATGATATTATACACCGCTGAGGCCTCTCACCTCCTTAAACCCACCATCCCCAGAATCTACCCCAAAAAATCTCCCACAATTTTCCAATTCAGAGTAGACAACCCTTAATGGTTACATCCGTTACAGCCCAATCTTACGCATGGTTACTCAGAAGCAAGATGTTTTCATGGGGGCTTATTCCCAAGTAATCCTCATTAAAATGCCCCACTCTTGTTGATACCCAGCATCCCGTGCTTTATGTGATAAGTTAGATGATGAAGAAGAAGAGCTTGGATTTATATCCCCCCCTTTCTCTCCTGTAAGGAGACTCCAAGGGGCTGACAATCTCCTTGCCCTTCCCCCCTCACAACAAACACCCTGTGAGGTGGGTGGGGCTGAGGGAGCTCCGAAGAACTGTGACTAGCCCAAGGTCACCCAGCTGGTGTGTGTGGGAGTGCCCAGGCTACTCTGAATTCCCCAGATAAACCTCCACAGCTCAAGCGGCGGAGCGGGGAATCAAACCCGGTTCCTCCAGATTAGAATGCTCTTATAAAGATTATTTAATCACTATTTTACTAATCAAACATTCAGTTATGCATTTATAAGTAGTCTGAGCAAACGTCGAACAGTTGTTACAACATCATAATGTCCAAGATCCTAGGACTGAAGTTTAAAATCGAGGATAAGGATGTCTTTAAAAATGTTGAGTTCTATTAATAGATGCATATTAAAATACCCACAAGAAGCTACTGTTGAAGAGTTTACCCAGGGGTGGGTTTGGATTTATACCCCACTTTTCTCTCCTGTAAGGAAGAAGAAGAAGAAGAGGAGGACTTTGGATTTATATCCCCCCTTTCTCTCCTGCAGGAGACTCAAAGGGGCTGACAATCTCCTTGCCCTTCCCCCCTCACAACAAACACCCTGTGAGGTGGGTGGGGCTGAGAGAGCTCCGAAGAACTGTGACTAGCCCAAGGTCACCCAGCTGGTGTTTGTGGGAGTGCCCAGGCTACTCTGAATTCCCCAGATAAACCTCCACAGCTCAAGCGGCGGAGCGGGGAATCAAACCCGGTTCCTCCAGATTAGAATGCTCTTAACCACTACGCCACTGCCGCTCCTGGAACAATGAAAGTCATATATTTAGGAGGACAAGATTATATTGAAGAGCCACCCAGAGGGCTACATGAGGAGATCTGTAGCTGTAGGGGACCAGGGAGGGAACTTTCACAAGCTGGAAGAGTTGACTGTCTTTTTTAAAGTCACCAGCGTGCCACATATAAGTCACGCAGGTACGAGAGGGCTACTTCTGTGGTTCGATTTGCAAGTATTAATTCTAATGCATTAGTAACAATGCTGCTCAAAAGGCATTTTATGAAAGTCATTTATAAGTTAATGTCTTTACTGACCGGCTCCACCATCCTTATTGGACACCCCCCCCCCCCCGCAATTTCACAGACGGGGAAGTGAATAGAAAGGGATGACTGTTCCATATGCAATGCATACCTATTGATTCTGCTTCTGTAAGCGTTCTGTCACTCTCCATATGATAAAATGGAAGAAACATGTTTCCTTACAGACACTGCATGAGTAGTATATACTTAGGTCCATGCTGAAATTAACCACAGATTTGCCATTTACTTCCTACCTGTCTTTGGCTGAACTAAAGGCAGTTTCCTATACAGGCACTAACTACCCAAGTAGTTTCCTATACAGGCACTAACTACCCAAGTAGTTTCCTATACAGGCACTAACTACCCAAGTAGTTTCCTATACAGGCACTAACTACCCAAGTAGTTTCCTATACAGGCACTAACTACCCTGTTTCCCCGAATATAAGACATCCCCTGAAAATAAGACGTAGTAGAGGTTTTGCTGAAGTGTGAAATATAAGGCATCCCCCCAAAAGTTAGACGTAGCAAAGTTTTGGTTTGGAAGCATGCCCGACGAACAGAACACAGAAAAATAAGACATCCCCTGAAAATAAGACATAGCGCATCTTTGGGAGCAAATATTTATATAAGACACTGTCTTATTTTCGGGGAAACACGGTAGCTTCAGAAAGGTTGTTAACATCCTATATCTTCGAGTCATATCCTGGAACTAAGCAACTATATTTGGCCTGATTCATACTGCCATACTCTGCATTCATCTGAACTGAATTCAAAGTGGATTGGCAGGCTGGTTTAGCAAATAAGTTAAGGCGCGCAGCTCACAGCCCAACACATCGTATTTCAATGTACCTTCTCTGGATTTTCAGAAGCTTAGCAAGTTATGATCCGGACCCGCACAGAAGTATTTATAAGATGGGCTAAACACCTGAAAATCCGCAGGGGGAGTCACTCTGCCTTGACTTTAACATGCATGTGAGCAGGTGGGGGGGAGGAAGTGAATGACAAGAATGAGCCATGAGCATTCAGAAAACACACACAAAACCCTCACGATTGTGTCTGATAAAACCCCAAACAAGCCAGGACTACGAAACCAAGCAGATGGGAATGTATCTAACTCATCCCACCTTCCGTGATCACTCCAAGACTCTCCCAAATTCAGGCAACAGTTCAAACTATGTTATCAACTGTACCTGCACAGTACCCTTGAAAACACTTTTCAAGGTCGCTCAGGATGGGAGGCAAGGAAGAGAACGCAGGCATTCGGACACAGCCGTAAGAGAATGAGCATGAAAACTCCAAAACAAGCATATCGACTTGTTATTTTCCCCACCACACTATTTCGTTAGGCTCGTTTTGAGTCCCTTTAGCATAGATTTGCCTCATCCTGATAGTGTTCAGTCTTCTACCAAGCGGCCAGCTCCAGACTCCACACACAGACCCCCCAAAAGAAATAATGTCTACTTACGTGAGTGCAAAATCTCTCTGGAGGGTTCCCACAGGTGATCTCCGAGGGATCCACCTTCACGGTCATGTAGTCCTTCATCGGCATCGCCTTAGGTTGGCAGGCATAGAAGTCCCACATGGGCCCGTCGTCTGTGGTCACCCAGGACTTGCAGATGTCATACTGTCCCATGACCAGTGGGAGGCAGTGCAACAGGAACGCAGCGTGGTGCAGCATGGTAGCCGGAACCAAGAGCCGAATTCCGGGGCAACGGAGAGGTCGAGACTCTTGACCAAGGCAGACACCAGCTGACGGGAGGCTCTCTGGATCAGCATGGAATCTCCACGTCTAACGTAAAGCAGTGGAAGCTAACAACGTCCAGGTAGCACCAGTAATGTTCCAACTTCATATGGGGATTCAGGCAAGGAAAAGGCCTCTCTTAATGAAGCCACAGTCACAAGGATTCAGAGAAGAGAGGGCGGAACAGAGTTTCCAAGTTTGCTGGTCAGCAGGCAAAAAATTCACTTCATTTTTCTTTCCCTTCCTTGCTTTTGGGGAAAGGGAGGTATAAAAGATCTCCCACATCAGCGTGAAATACCTAGAGGTGACTCTCCTCCGTCAAATCAATACAGCTATCGAGTTCTGATTCCAGTGATGAAATCTGACCAGTAGACGAGGTGGAGGTGGAACCGGAGATGCCCCGCAGTCTGGGTCCCGACCGCCCTCCAGCCCTTTCTTCATCCGCCACGTAAGCTGACCCTTCCCAAAGAGTTTTCTGCAGTAGGTTTTGATTTTTAAAAAAAAGGAGGAAAAAAAATACTTTATGTACAAAAATAGTGTAGGAGCATGACGCGGCGCTTCCAAAGTGCATAAACAAATTCTTTGGGAATATACTTTCCGGGAAAATCACTGTGCTTCTCCTGTTAAGTGGAAATTTGAGTTGGCAATCTTCTTAATACTCTGGGCATCTTATTTAGAACTACGCTCCCGGGGTTTTCTTTTTTAGCTTTCCTTCCGAACAGTTGAGGCACTCGGTCGAGAACAGCTGATGGTCGAGGCCACCTTCCGTCAACTTCGTGGGAAGCATCCAAAGCTTGCGGCTACAGATGAGGCATTTCCCTGAGATCCTCCGCTACCACCTGCAATAAAGGGCGGGAAGGGGTGTGTGTGAAATTTAACAGGACAAAAAATAAATGACAGAGAGACCCCTACAAAGAGTTTACAGCGGAGCGTCACTTCCCCGGAGATCACGGTCACATTACCAGGGTTGTGAGAAGTAGCGCTCTGAAGAGTTTTCTCTCTGTTGTTGTCCAAAGCAATGACAATTCCAATCATATAAAGGATAGCGGGGAAAGGACTCTGCACAGACAGACACAGGAAAGGAAACTGGGCATATCTTAAACCTGACCACCCTTCAAAAGCCACGCCGGGTAAATAACACAGCCGAACTAAAGACAAGACTCCAGTTTCCAGCAAGGATTTATTCGAACAATGAAATTTAATAAAAAAACAATTTGAAGGACTAATCACATTTCAGGCTCTCCTAATACACAAAGAACAGCGACCTCTCCTAGTGTTCATGGGAATTTAATCCAATGTCTCTGTAATCTTGTGCTCTCCCACTCCGATAGAGCTTTTATGGGGGAAGGGGGGGCGGGCAGGGACGACTCAATCACAAATCAAAATGAGTAAGAACAACACAGCCGCATGCTTTCACCGAGCGAGAACGAGACAGAGAGGAGAGAGAGAGAAGGAGAATATCCCACAGCACATTCTAGACAGCTTGGTTTTTTTTGGAACAACCTCTTGAGCACAAGATAAGTCTCTTTATTCCACAACTTCCCTTCCATTAAACGATGGCTCGAATAGGATGCACGATATTCCTTTCACAAGGGCTCAGTCTGTGCGTGACAATCTAGCTTACATCTACAGGCACAACGCGAGGGAGAGGATTATACCTTGATACCACTAGCGTGTCTTTGCTTCCCCTTTAAGGAAAAAAAAGAGAGACTAAAAGCTAACCCGATTAAGATACTTCATTTCCACACACAAGAGTCCCTCTTTCATGCTTCATCGTTGAGCTGTTTACAAAGCTTGCCTTGGCCCAGAATAAACTCCCAAAGCCAGAAAAGTCTGGTTGCTATTTTTGAAGCCATGAGTGAATAGATGGGGGTTGAAAGGGGGGGGGGGAGAGAGAATGAAACGGAGTGACACAAAAATTCCTCCGTAAGCTCCGCTGACATCAGGTTTGTCTTTTCCATGCTAAAATACCGCTTCCTTATCAGAGCAAATTTGTCACCATCTTTTATGATGTTCATAATGATAATGGACGTAAAGACTTTGTCATACAAACCTACGGGGGCTTTTTTTGCCGGGGGGGGGGGGGCTGGGGGAAGGGGACTTTTTTGGCTAGGAGGAGAAACGTTATGTCAGTCTGACGAGGCAGTTTTCAGAACCACACAGAAACCACGTTTTGCACTAGAGTAGTATAACGAAGAAAACTGAGCAGCAAAGAACCAATGACATTAGCTGCAATAAAACCAGTTTTCAGATATAAATACAGAGAGCCAGATATGCTAGTTGCCACTCTGTTCAATTTGATGTTCCAGCATTTGAACATCACAGGTGTTTAAGATGCCCACCGTTGCCCTCCAAGAATATGATGTAAATCACTTTTTAAAAACAAGGGTTTAGAAACAAACTTGGCTGCAGTTGGTTTTCCTATCTGTACTGCAAAAATAAATCTTCACCTGATATTATTAAAGAACTGCACTTCTTGGAAACTGGGGTAGAATCAATGGTTTTATTTTCTTTTTAAGAGTCCACGGCAGCCACGAGGGACTGATAGCCAACCCCACAAAATTAGATTTTATCCAGGCATCTGGACTTTGTTCCTTCCAACTTTATTGGATTAGCATGCTTTCGAAATAAAGAGGCAACACCGTTACTACACCCTGCTGGGGCATTAAAGCACAGAAAGTAAACTTAACGGTTCACTTTGCAATTAAATGTAGTCTTTCCCAGAAAGGGTTTCTTTAAAAAAACAACAACACTTTGAGCATAAAACAGATTGCTAAAGGAATCTTTCCCCAAAGCTCTGCTGGTTACCCCCTCCGCCTCCTTTTAAACGGATGGACGTCCTTTTGATTCATCAAGCAAATTCGGAAAATAGACTCTAAACATATTACCTTGGAGGCCGGCAGACGCCACTCAGGAAAATGCTGGAACAATTCAGAGTCCTGTTCATGCTGCTCACAGGTACCGGCTATCTTCAGCATATATTTCTGGTCTTGGGCTGATTCGATTCTTCCATCCACTCTGTTTCGAAGGGATCTGTTACACAGAGACAATTAAAGGGCTATGGATAGAAAACAGGAAACGGCGTCTGGGCGATCTGACGGTCTCACGCTTCTCACCAACTTATTTGGGGGGTCTGAAAATCGATTAAGCGATGACATCACTTTTCTGGCAGAGGGATGGACAAGCAAGCGCCAGCGGGCAGGAGGACCAAGACTGTGCCACTCACCTTAAAATTGGGAGGGGTTTTTTGGGGTGGGGGGTGGGGGGAAAGGCTGTGCAAAGAGAGGTTGTTTAGATTGAAAACCTGATCGCAAGATATCTGGCTCTCAGATCCTGGCGCTTGCGCCGGGATGCCAGCCTGCAGGCAGGGCAAACCGAAGGAGAGTGGGGAGATTCAGAAAGTTTGTGCAAAACGGTCAAGGATTAGAGGGGGTCGTTTTTTCTCTTAATCTGTTTAAAGGAGTTGATGTTGGAGACCTCCAGCCTCTCCCGGTCCTGGAGGTTTTGCAATGAACTGCCAAAACGGGGAGCTCCCGGTCTTGCTCTGCTCCGAAAGGAACTATCCAGCATCCTGTGTCACCAGAAAGTGAACATCCCAAGGACCCTATACTCTCTCTCCTCTCTCTCTCTCTCTCTCACGCACCCAGGAAAAAGGCTATTTACTCCCCCAAGGACCAAAACCAAGAGGATTCGCCTGTTCCCAACAGCCTGCAACCCCAAGGGGCAATTGCAAGCAACCCCACTCACATTTTAACCCCATTAAAAGCGGCTTGGAAACCGGGGCGTCCAAGCCAAAGGGGGGGGGGGAGAGAGAGAGAGAGAGAGAGAGAGAGAGAGAGAGAGGAAGGAGAAGTTTCCAAGGCAGGTAGGGGGTAGGGGCGTGCAACTGCCCCGGGGAAGGGGGGGGGGGCTTTTCCGGAGGCAAAAAAAAAAAAAAGTTCCCCTCCGGGGAGATTCCCTTGCAACAAATGCAACACAAGGCAATGAAACAGGGGTTGCCTTGGGGCGGCTGCTTCCGGCTCCGGCGCGGCGCGGTGCGGAGCCGACGCGGGGAAAGGCGCCGTTGCAAAAGCAGCCCCGGGGAGCCCGGACGGCGCGCGCCTGGTTAGGTAACTTTTCCCCGGGCGGAGGCCAGCCTCGCCCGCCCGCCCGCTGCAGCGCTGCAGCCCGGCCTCGGCTCCCCCGCCGTCCTCCCCGCTCCCCGCTCCCCGGGCCCGGCTCTGCTGGCTTGCAAGCTCGCCGCTGGCTCTTACCGGTGCTCCGCCGCTGGCTCCTCCAAGCCGGTGCAATGACGGGCGGGCGGGATTGCGGCGGGGGAACGCCCGGGGGAGGCCGCCCCCCCTCCTCCCCTCCTCCCCTCCCTCCTCCGAGCGCCTGGAGGGGGGGGGGCTGTTGCAAAAGTTGAGCCGGAGGGGGGGGGGCTCCCGTTTGCGGAGGAAGGGGGGGGGGAGCTGGAGCAAAGGCGAGCAAGTTCAACTTTTCCCCGGCAGCCAGAAGACGCCCCGCCGGAGCCCGCTGCTCCCCTTCATCGCCCCGCCCCGCCCTGCTGAAGAGGGCCAATAATAATAATAATAATAATAATAATAATAATAATAATAATAATAATAATAATAATAATAATAATAATTAGGCAGCTGTGCAATCAGCCAATAGTAAACAGGAGGGCGGGGAGGGGGTCTGTTCCCCGCTGCCGGGCGGTCCTCCCGGGGCGCTCAAGGGCAGCAGCAGCAGGCGACCCGCCCCGGCCCGCCGCTCCCGGAGCAACTTCAGCCGGCGCCGCCGAGCCTTTGGCCATCACTTGCCATCAGCCGCCCCGCTTTTTATCTCCCGTGCCCGCTCCGGGCTGCGTAACTTCCTCCCTTCCCACACCAGCCCACCGGCGAGGAGAGGTGGCTCTTAAAGGTGCAGGGAGGAAATGCGGTCCAGGGGAGGGGAGGGGAGGGGAGGGGAAGGGATGGCAAAGGGTGGGGGGGAGGCTGGGCAGGGCTGGGTTGCATGCCAGACAGGCAGCCCGGCAGGCACGGCCCGGAATGCCAAAGGGATGGAGCCCCCCTGGCATGCTGCAGAGTGGCGCTGGGTTGGCACCGCTGCCAGCGGAGCATCCTCTGCCCAAGCCCCGGGGACCGGTCCCTTTCTTCCTTCCTTCCTCCCCGCCAGCCCCTTTCCCCATCGCTCATGTGATGAAGGCGCCGACGGAGACCCACTGAATAATGCACGCGCTTGGAGCTGGCGTGTGGCGCTATTACTACCGCAGGCTGGCAAGATCCAGGCCACGGAGCCCGAAGAGGAGATCGGTGCCCACGCGAGAGGGGAGCCGCTCCCGGACGCTGGACCGCCCCGGCTGGGATGGATGGATCCCAGCAGCATCCCTGCATCTCCATCCCTGCATCCTCTGGAGGTCCGGCACAGAGAACTCTTTTGTCTAGGGGGTGACTTTGGGTGGGTTCCCGGGTGCCAGGGCAAAGGGGCTTCCACAAGGTGGGTGTCCCTGCATTGCCCCCCACCCTGGTACCCACCTGTCCCCACCCCACCACTACCAGAAGAGCTGGGGGGAGGGGTTGAAAATCACTGTTTTGCAGAGTGATGTGTTATATGCAATACAGTTCATCTATGGTTTGGGGTGGAGGTGGATACGGAAGTCCAGAGCATGTGGAATAGTGGGTCTGGGAAAGAGCTGGAATTTGCCATCCATAGGGCAGCTGGGACCGTTCCAAAGAAACCGCTTCGGAGAGGATGTAGTGAAAGTAAAGCACAGCCCGGAAATAGGCAGAAGTAGGTGTGATGCTACGAGATGCCGGAGATCTGATTCCCATCGACACCCAAGTTGGGGCAAACAACTTGAACACGTTGTCGAAGGCTTTCACGGCCGGATTCAACTGGTTGTTGTGGGTTTTCTGGGCTGTTTGGCCGTGGTCTGGTAGATCTTGTTCCTAACATGGTCTGGTAAATCTTGTTCCTGGACACAGTGTACATCAGGCTTCTCTCTGGGATACACCTCTGAAGATGCCAGCCACAGATGCAGGAGAAACGTTAGGAACAAGATCTACCAGACCGCGGCCACGCAGCCCGGAAAACCCACAACAGCTAACTTGAACAGAATTCACCTTAGACTGCTAGAAAAACCGTCCCCTCCTTGGTAATTAGATGTTATGGACTACAATTCCCATCAGCACTCCCTGCCAGCATGGACTACAATTGGTGGCCAGCCCCTGCCATGGCTGATGGGAATTGTACTCCATAACATCTGGAGTGCCAAAGGTTCGCCACCACGGCCTTAGACTGTTAAAAAAACCATCCCCTCCTTGGTCTAGGACGGTGGAGGGTCTTGTATGCAGCTATCACTGTTGTTAGTGGTCTTTCCGCTTTTCTTGTACTCACCTGAGCTTTGCATGGAAACGTCGAAGATTTCATCTCTTCATGTCAAGCATTGATGAAGTGGGGCCTAGTTCACAACTACGCTGGCAGGAATAAATCTGAGTATCCTCTTTAAGATGCTATGAGATAGTTCCACGTAGGGAGCTGTGTTGGAGTGCAGTAGAAGAGCTAGAATCAAGTCAAGTCCTTTAGCACCTCCAAAATTAGAAATATTTTGGGGCTGTAAGCTTCCAAGTCCAACTTTCCTTTGTCAGGTACCGGCCATGTTTACCAGGACAACTTGCTTAAGAAGTCCTCCGAGGCTTTCTTCCCCTGGCTCTTCCTTCCCCTCCCAAGAATCGTGTTTTCACAAGAGACAAGCGCCCCTTCCGCACCTGCAGGATAATGCACTTTCAATCTACTTTCAATGCATTGGCGTAGCAGCAGTGGCGTAGGAGGTTAAGAGCTCATGTATCTAATCTGGAGGAACCGGGTTTGATTCCCAGCTCTGCCGCTTGAGCTGTGGAGGCTTATCTGGGGAATTCAGATTAGCCTGTGCACTCCCACACACGCCCAGCTGGGTGACCTTTAAGGGCTAGTCACAGCTTCTCCGGAGCCTCTCTCTCAGCCCCACCCACCTCACAGGGTGTGTTTGTTGTGAGAAGGAAGGGGCATGGAGACTGTAAGCCACTTTGAGTCTCCTGCAGGAGAGAAAGGGGGGATATAAATCCAAACTCCTCTTCTTCTTCTTCTTCTTCTTCTTCTTCTTCTTCTTCTTCTTCTTCTTCTTCTTCTTCTTCTTCTTCTTCTTCTTCTTCTTCTTCTTCATTTTGAAGCCAGATTTTACTGTGCGGAATAGCAAAATCCACTTGCAAACAATTGTGAAAGTGGATTGAAAGTGCATTATTCTCCATATGCAGAAGAGGCCAAGATGTCAAGACCACTTGGAGCCCTGTGGGCATTTAACTAGGAAACCCTGAAGTTACGACCTGGCTCCATGGGGACATTCCTCCCAAAGACAGTAGGGGTACAATTGGGGAACTGGGTGGCCTCACCTGGCTTTGATTTCTGCATGACCTCCTCATGTCTTAGGCCCCTTCCACACAGGCAGAATAATGCGTTTCCAAACCACTTTCACAACTGTTTGCAAGTGGATTTTGCTATTCCGCACAGCTTCAAAGAGCATTGAAAGCAGTTTGAAAGTGCATTCTTCTGCATGTGTGGAAGGAGCCTTAGTCTACCTTCTGGTTCCCCTCCCCCGCTTCACCCGCTTTGGTATATCTTTCTGGAAAGATCATAGTCTAGCACAGTGATGGCGAACCTATGGCACGGGTGCCAGAGGTGGCACTCAGAGCCCTCTCTGTGGGCACGCACAAACAGGGGGAAATCGCCTCCACCCCCCCCCAACTCCCACACACATCTAGGGTACCTGGCCTGGGCGGCAAGTATTAGCATTAAACCTAAGACCTAGTTTTTGAAGCAGTATAGGTAACCCTGCAGCTAAGAGCTGTTAAGCCACCGCGATTTTGGGGCTTAAAAAAAACTGGGAAGCACAATCCTTTGCCTGGGAGTAAGCTTCGGTTGCTGGCAATGGGGCTTTGCTTCTGTTAAACTCCCCACTCTAGATTTTCACTTAAAACTAAAGCACAATCACTTGCCTGGTTAGAAGAGTTGCATAAGCTCCTTCCAAAGGCAATAGGGGCCTTCTACCACCAAGCTTCTGAGTAAACCCCTCCTAGGGTCGGATTGCGCCTTGCTCTAAGAGTTGCATGGCTGCTTCAAAGCAAAGTTTTCACCTTCTACCACCAAGCTTACTCCGCTTGTGCAACGCACTTTGGAGCCAACCATTTTTCTAAACTAAAACCTCAGTATTCAGGTTAAATTGCCGGGTTGGCACTTTGCGATAAATAAGTGGGTTTTGGGTTGCAGTTTGGGCACTCGGTCTTGAAAAGGTTCACCATCACTGGTCTAGCAACCTCAACCTAAACAGTGACTTTATTGATTGCAGTGGCTTTAGGAATCGGAAGGTTTCAGATTTTCAGAGCTCTTTCCCCACATTCTTACCATTCCCCACACATCTGAGGGACCACATCTCCCTGTATAGGTCCCTCCCACTAGGTCCTTCCGCTCCTCAGGGGAGAACCTATTGGAGGTCCCTGGCCCAGAAGACATCCAGATTCCCTCCACCAGGGCCAGGGCTTTTACGGGAGACCAGGGCACTGCGGGACTTGCAGTTTTCGCAGGGCCTGTAAAACAGACCTGTCCCACCAGGCGTTTTGCCAGCCGGGTTGACCGTGTAATCCCTCCCATTACATCTAGGCCTCGTGGGGCACGATATGGGGCGGTGGTTTTTGACGCCATCTCCCGCTCTACAGTTCTTCTTAGGATGATACCCTGTTTCCCCGAATATAAGACATCCCCTGAAAATAAGACGTAGTCGAGGTTTTGCTGAAGTGCGAAATATAAGGCATCCCCCGAAAGTAAGACATAGCAAAGTTTTTTTTTGGAAGCATGCCCGACGAACAGAACACAGAAAAATAAGACATCCCCTGAAAACAAGACATAGCGCATCTTTGGGAGCAAAAATTAATATAAGACACTATCTTATTTTCGGGGAAACACAGTAGCTGTTTTGATTGTTTTATGGTTTTAATATAATATGTTTTAAAGGGTTGAATTATTGTACTGTTGTTCACCGCCCTGAGCCCTTCAGGGGAGGGCGGTCTAAAAATCAAATAAATAAATCGTAAAAGACTTGCAGTGGAAAAGGTTTATGGACACATGGACACAATATATCCAATACATAGAACGAGACAGTAAAAACAGAATTATTCAAAATTTTGTAAAACAATAAAATTGAAATGATCTTTGAGAATGTTACGAAACTAGAATAGCTAGTAAAGGAATAAAGACATACCTTCATTTTGTATAATTATATATCAGATAAGGGAAGAATCAGGGGGAAGCCCAAACCAAGCACAAAAGGGGTAGGTGAAATATTTAGAGAAAATCGATAACAGTACTAGTATAAACAAAGGGTAAGTTAGAATAAGAACATAAGAGTGAAATAAAGGGAATTATACTAGGGGTAAAGGACTAGGGAAATAAGGAAGGGGATTAGTGATAAGAGATTAAATGTTATAGAAAATAGGCTATAGAATTGGTAGGGGTGGAGAGAAGGTATATAGATGATAAGGGGGATAGGGTATATTTTAAGAGGGGGCAATTTCAAATGTCCACGGTGATTTATTGTCGAATGAGTAGGGTGTACTGTATAATGTGCAACGTGATATGTGATATGTGATTTGTTTGTGTTTGAATGTTTATTATTAGAATGTCTAATATGTAATGTTTAATGCAATAGTGTAATAATAAAACTTTTTGTTTAAAAAAATCAAATAAATAAATAAATAAATAATCTGCTTAAATAAATAAATAAAAAATCTGGCATTTCATCGGCCAGCTTTCTAAAAATCAGTCGGTGTTTTAACACTATAGCGATATAACTACAACCAGGGTGTTTTTTTTAAAGTCAGCAAAAGTCTGTCAGTAGCAGGGGGGGTGAGAGTTTTGGGCAGATGGGGAAACTGAAGAATTCTCTTGTGTGGATTCTCCGCTGTGAGCAGCTGTCACTTCGCAATAGGGAATCACTCCCCCTGCGGAAGCAGCCTCGTTATTGTGTAGGAAAACACACAGAAAGTTCCACGAGCTAGAGAACTTTGGTCTTCAGCTCATCGGCGGATCATAACATGAACATCAGGACATCAAAAGAGCCCGGCTGGATCAGACCAGCGGTCCATTTAGTCCAGCAACTTGCCTCACCAGTTCCTCTGGAGGTCCAACAACATGGCATGAAAGCCAAGACCTTCCCCTGAGCTTGCCTCCTGGTACTGTCCAGATGTTTACTGCCTCTGGATGGGGAGGTTCCCTTTCGGTGCCTCTGAGGGACCATGAATGCATCCAGTCCCCTTTTGAAGGCACCTATGCTCAGAGGTGGGTTCTCACAGGTTCCTGAGAGTAGGTTACTAATTATTTGTGTGTGCCGAGAGGGGGTTACTAATTGGTGATTTTGCCACGTGATTTTGGCCTTAGTTACGCCCCTCCTCTCAGCAGTAGCACGCAGAATTGAAGCAGTCTAGCAGGAGGTGCACTGGCGTGCATGGCAGCCTGCGCCTGCATGCATTCGTTTCCCACCCAAGGACCGGTGCAGTGGCTTCGTCCTTGTCACAGCCCCACCCAGGAATGCCCCTACCCCTGAATGCCCGGCCACACCCCCGGAATGCCCTGCCCAGCCCCATTGGCACTACGCCACAGTTTGAATCCCACCACCATGGGAACCTGTTACTAAAATTTTTGGATTCCACCACTGCCTATGCTTGTGGTCACCACTACATCCTGTGGCAATGAATGATACATTTTAATCATTCTTTCAAAACCCAAGTACTTCCTTTTGTCCATCCTGAACAAATCATGCTTGGATAAAGGCGGATCACTTGAGCAGGAGTCGTGCCATCTTTTAGTCACGTTTTTAAAGGGTTATTTTTAAGGGGAAAGAAACAGACAGGGTAAGAAAAATGGGGGGGGGAGAAGAGGGACAGAGAGACATGGGAGTGGCAGCAACCGTCTTCCAAGGACACTTCAACAGAAGAGCCCCTGAAACTGGGGGAAAGCCTCTTAGATTGAACATAAGTATCAATCTTGTCAAAAGGAAAGGTAGGGTATGGCTTTGCTCAGTAGACTGATAGGATAAGGATAGAATCCACACAGTGAACGTAAGAACATAAGAACTAGCCTGCTGGATCAGACCAGAGTCCATCTAGTCCAGCACTCTGCTACTCGCAGTGGCCCACCAGGTGCCTTTGGGAGCTCACGTGCAGGAGGTGAAAGCAATGGCCTTAAGAACATAAGAACAAGCCTGCTGGATCAGAGCAGAGTCCATCTAGTCCAGCTCTCTGCTACTCGCAGTGGCCCACCAGGTGCCTTTGGGAGCTCACATGCAGGATGTGAAAGCAATGGCCTGCTGCTGCTGCTGCTCCCAAGCACCTGGTCTGCTAAGGCATTTGCAATCTCAGATCAAGGAGGATCAGGATTGGTAGCCATGGATTGACTTCTCCATAAATCTGTCCAAGCCCTTTTTAAAGGTAAAAAATGAGGAAGGGAGAAGGAGGGAGGGAGGGAGGGAGGGAGAAAGAAATTATTTGAGTGTAAACCACATATCAATAATAACTATTGTATCAGAAGAATAAATCTGAAGAATAAATATTGTATCAGAAGAATAAATCTGATGCCAGCATCATAGGCTACAATGGGGAACATTTTGTGCTTGGCTCCGCCTGCTATGGCAGCCATTTTGTAATGCCGCCCACCACCCTATCAATGGGTCCAAACATTTGGGGACGTCTGGCTTAGACTTTTGATGTTTAGTAAAGTAAAGTTTCCCCTTCAGTCATGTCCGACCCTGGGGTACCACTGCAAGCAGTGATTATGATGGTTAGCATGCTGTTAATACAGGACCAGAAGGAAAATAGCCCAATTTACCTTGAGCAACAGTGTACAGACACTGTGGTGAGATTACTTTTTGTGCTGGTAACGATTGTGTGCATTTGCAATCCGGCACTGGACAGGAGCACTGTAAATTTCCTGTGAAGAAGGAACACGGGAAACAGAGGTCAGGGCATTTACAACGGAAAGCCACATGAGTTTCTTGGTGAGACTAGCAAAGGTCTGTGAGAAGAAGGCAGGAGTTTTCACTCATCCCTGACCTGGGAAAGTGTACCAGAACTCCTGTTTGCAACGGGTCTCCTCAAGATGACCAGCGGGATTTCAACCCAGCTCTGGCCAAAGGAGGGAACTGCAGGGATTGGGAAGCCAGCCACGAAAGCTTCCTAGCTGGGCAGGTCATATCACCGACCCTCATAAAACCTTCTGCGTCTCATTTGCAAACTGGTCTGAGTGGAAAGGAGACCTGCTTTGGGTGGAGTCAGGCCTGACAGAAGGCCTAAACCAGTAGTGGCGAACCTTTGGCACTTCAAATGTTATGGACTACAATTCCCATCAGCCCCTGCCAGCATGGCCAATTGGCCATGCTGGAAGGAACTTTAGTAACCGAATATCAGTCCTGTATCTATTGCAAAGGTTTGCCACCTATGAAAGTAGGTGGATATAATGCCATAAAGAGATCAACAGTGATAGCAGGAGATTTCCAGGTGCTTCCTGCAGGTTGGCAGTCCTAACTCTAGGCAAGGCTTAATTTTATTTCTCTGTTGTAATATTGACATCCCGCCTTCTCTTTTGCTTCAAGGTGGCCTACAATAATAACATCCCCAGTTAAATAACAACAATGATATAACCGACCCCAAATCTTCCCCTTCCTCACCCCCTTAAAAGATCCCTGGGATTCAAAGGGGCTGATGGGAATTGTAGTCCATAACATCTGGAGTGCCAAAGGTTCGCCACCATAGGCCTAAACGGAACCGACAGATCCAGGAAAAAAACATACATATGTGAATGTTGTGTGTGGATTAGGTGGGGGAGCAAAAATCCTATCCAAGCATTGGTGACCGACCAATGGGAAACTACAGCTTTTATTTGTAAATCTTTTCCATCTTTCCACTTAAGCACATTGAGAGGGCCAGCGGGTATAGTGGTTAAGAGCCGTGGACTCTAACCTGGAGAACCGGGTTTGACTTGCCACTCCTCCACATGAGCAGTGGACTCTATTTTGGTCACCCAGGTTTGTTTCCCCGCTCGAACATCCCTGCTGGGTGACCTCGGGCTAGTCACAGTTCTCTCTGAACTCTCTCAGTTTGTAAGCCGCCTTGAGTCTCCATACAGGAGAGAAAGGTGGGGCATAAATCCAAGTTTGTCAACTTTTCAACTTCAACTGACCTTTGTTACGCCTATCATTAAAAAAAATAAAACAAAATACAGGACAGAGCAGAGCACAAGACATAAAACCGGACATATTGCGTAAGGCCAGGAAAGAGGAGGTGGTCAAGCCTCCATTATATCTGACTTGAGCACTCATAATAAAAATCCAGCGGTTTTTCCAGGTATCCTGCCATCGCTATTATTCAGCAGGTGAAATCCAAGCTTGTCTTAGAATCATAGAGTTGGAAGAGACCCCAAGGGCCATCAAGTCCAACCGCCTGCAATGCAGGAACACACAACCAAAGCACTCCCGACATATGCTGATCCAGCCTCTGTTTAAAAACCTCCAAAGAAGGAAACTCCACCATTCTCCGAGGCAGTGAATTCCACTGATGAACAGCTCTGAACATTCTTCCTAATGTTTAGGTGGAATCTTTTTTCCTGCACCTTGAATCCATTGCTCCGTGTCCTAGTCTCTGAGGCACCAGAAACAAGCTTGCTCCCTCTTTGACCTGGCATCCCTTCAAATATTTAAACATGGCTATCAAGATCCCCAGAAGCATTACCCTAAGCCGAACTTGCAAGGCCCTGGGCAAAACCTGAGTTTGATGCTGCATGGCGGGTGGCCACCTCCCCCCCACCATGACCAAACAATGATTTTTTCCACCGGCAGTCGGTTTTCAAAGTCACCCATCACATTATAGAACATCCCCAACTCTCACAAATCTGAACATAGCAATGGGCCAAGTGCCGCACAGCTGAAATAATATTTGGAAAACATTTTTCAGGAAATGCTTTTTTCAAAAATGTTTTATTACCTGCTATGAAAACATTTTATGGTGTTGTATCCAGATCCCCAATTGGGGAAACAGCATCACTTTCAATGTTATTTAAACTGGGGGGGGGGGGGCAGATTCTCCCTTTAAGGTGGATTTAAAAGGAGAATCTGGGCTCCCTAGTTTAAACAAGTGATGCTGGAATCCACCCCCCCAAACAGCATCATTTTTAAATGGATGTTTTAAACTGGGGACCTCAGATTCTCCCTTTAAATCCATGCCAAAGGGGGTAGATTTAGCACAACAACAACAACAACAACAACCTTTTATTAGGCACTGAAGAGGAATAAAAGAAAGAAAGAAAACAAGCATTGGTGGGAAGGGAGTGAATTTAAAAAGAGGTAATCTGGGGAAATTTAGGGTTGCCTGGTTGTCAGGGGTGCAATTATTAAGATAGCAGCACCAAAATTTCCAGAGTATCTTCATTGAGACCCTACTGATGATACCCACTCAGATTTGGTGAAGATCTGGTTCAGGAGGGGTCCAAAGTTATGGACCCTCAAAGGTGTAGCCCCCATCTCCTATTATTGGCTCCCCATTGGAAACAATGGGGGATGGGGAGACACTCCCTTGGGGAGTCCATAACTTTGGACTCCCTAAACCAAACCTCACCAAAACCTGGAGTGACCTATCATCAGGAGAGTCTCCCAAAGCTCCCCTGAAATTCCTTTGGTGTTGCTAGCCTAAAATCTGCCTGCGCCCCTGCGGGCCAAAAAAAAAACGGAAAAAAACTTACTGAAAATACAAAAATCCCCTCACTGGAAACCTGCAATTTTTGTCGCCCACCACAAGGTGGCGCCCAGGGCAGCTTCGCCCACTTTGCCCAAATGGGAGGTACGCCTCTGAGGTCCCCTTAACCTTAAGCTTCTCCAGACTAAACATCCCCAGCTCCCTAAGCCTCTCTTAGTAGAGACGCACTTGGACTCCCAGACCCTTCTTTTACCATTTTGGTGCTGCCCCTCACTCTGTCTGGGCGTGTCCGGAGGTTAAGAGCTTCGTCAATATCTAATCTGGAGGAACTTGAGGTTTACGGAATTCCCAGCTTCTGCCGCCTTGAGGCTGTGGGAGGCCTATCTGGGGAATTCAGATTTAGCCTGGAGGCACTCCCACACACGCCAGCTGGGTGACCTTGGGCTGATCACAGCTTCTCAGGAGCTCTCTCAGCCCCACCCACCTCACAGGGTGTTTGTTGTGAGGGAGGAAGGGCAAGGAGATTGTCAGCCCCTTTTAGTCTCCTGCAGGAGAGAAAGGGGGGATATAAATCCAAACTCCTCCTCCTCCTCCTCCTCCCCCTCTTCTTGCTCTTCTTCTTCTTCTTCTTCTTCTTCTTCTTCTTCTTCTTCTTCTTCTTCTTCTTCTTCTTCTTCTTCTTCTTCTTCTTCTTCTTCTTCTTCTTCTTCTTCTTCCTCTTCTCCCATTCAAAGCAAACACTGAGATTTCCCAGAGAGGAAACACACACCACAGTCCTTCTGCAGTCTCATCCCTTGTGTTATCATCTGTAAACTCCATTAGCAGGCAGTGTTAACATTGCTCCAAAATCCTGAGCATCCTTATTCAGGAATTCCAGAAGCAAACAGCTCCTTCTTCTGCTGTCCTCCCTCCCACAGAAGGCTGGAACGGATGGAATATGTAGAAATTACCCTGGAGAGAGGGTATCCAATACTGCTTATGGAGCAACCTTGGTGCGGGGGCGGTGGGGGGGGGAGCGGATTATGGATAGATCGAGGCCAAGTCGATGTGCCAACTCAGAATCCTCAAGGATGACCTTTGTCCGCATTCAGAATGCTAAGCAGGCGGACACGCACCCGTTGCCTGTGCCAGGGCGATCCCAGCTCTGGCCATGCCAAATGAAATTGCAATCCCCATATTCGGTTGTTTGCACAGGGCTGTTTATTGGGATGTTAAATTTAAGTCTAATATCCCTGCTGGTCAATTTTGTGCTCCAAATTGATCGTTAACTCCTCCAAAGTAGCCTTGCCTGTACTACATTTGTTATAAAGCAAAAAAATGGGTCTCTGATGCCTGACACTTCCGGGGGGGGGGGATGATCATGGGGATTTTTGGCACTCCAGGAGTCCCAGACTTCCCCTCCCCCCCCCCCACTGATTTGTTAACAAAGTTTCAATCAGAGGAACCGTTTAGAGACAGTGGTGGGATCCAACAATTTTAGTAACAGGTTCCCATGGTGGTGGGATTCAAACTGTGGCATAGCGCCAATGGGGCTGGGTGGGGCACAACGGGGGCGTGGCCGGGCATTCCGGGGGCGGGGCTGTGGCAAGGACGCAGCTGCTGCGCCGGTCCTTGTGCGGGAAACGAATGCACGCAGGCGCAGGCTGCCACGCACGCCGGTGCACCTCCTGCTAGACTGCTTCAAAGTTCTGGCTTGGCCGCTACTGCTGAGAGGAAGGAGGGCAGAACTAAAGGCAAAAAGGCGTCGCAGGCACGTCAAAAAATTGTTACCCACTGCTGATGGGATTAAGTCCCAGAAGAAAAGGCTGCCAATGAATCTTGAGATCCTAGAAGTGGAAACTTCAATAGTCCAATGGGTCTTGAGATCCTAGAAGTGAAAATTCAAATAGTCCAATGGGAAGTAGGGTGATGTCCTCCAAACGGCCAAGGCACTCCTTGTAAGTCCAAAAAGGTCTTTTGTTGAGGTTGACAAACTTATCAGATTGTAAGAAGGAGTTGAGTTGTCCTTACTTTGCATTTTCTGATCGACTTCCTTGTTACCTAGCTAAAATAAAACTACTAAAATCCTAAGAGGCTTCTTCTATTAATACAATAAAGTAAGAAGAATATTTCTAATCCATTTCTCTGCTTGTCTATCACTTAAAGTAACTCTATAGAATCCCTTAACCTTATAACAAAGAACTTCCAATACAGTACAAGCCCATATAAACATATAAGCAAGAGTATCCTAAATTAACACTAACAAAACCTTAAATCAACTGGAGAACCTAGCTAAAGTATAATCCTAAACATTTAGCAAATAATAAATCCAACACTGAGGGCCTTACATTAAACCTTAAAAGGGACAAAGGCAAGAAGGAAATATCAGCATATTTGTATATACATGTTCTTTCCAGGATTTGTGGGGGCTTTTGGACAACACTGGTCTCTTTGCTCTGATCCTTAGCTAGTGTAGTTGGGTGGCAGGCTCAGGAAAATATTTTTCCTATTTTCCTGATGGTAACAAAATCACCAATCAGTAACCCCCTCTCGGCACACACAAATAATTAGTAACCTACTCTCGGGAACCTGTGAGAACCTGCTGGATCCCACCTCTGGGCGTAGGATCAGGAAAATCACCAAAGGGTAGCACATTGGGGATGCCATTCACCTAAACCTGTGCAAAGAAGCAGACATTCCGGAGTCAGGGCTTCCCACGGAGAGAAATGGGAAGTCGATATCCTGCTCAAACTGTAAGATTTTTCCCTCATTTGTTTGCAAGAGGAACGACAAAAGACGAGGCAAACCCAGAAGTCGCCCTCCTTTTGTGGGAAACTTTGATTCATACCAGGTTATTAAGGCATATTAAGCACACGCTCACCCAGCCCGGGATGACAGGATGTGCTTCAAGCTGACATCGGGAAAATATGTTGCTCTCCTCCCTCCGGCCTTGAGTTTCATAGATCATATTGCAGAATCACCCAGCCAGTTCAGGAAATGTCTGAAGATCTAGTGGGTTTTTATGGGAGAAGTTTTTAGATGTTTATCGGCACGAGATAAACGAGGCGATCATAAATTTGGGGGAGCTTACAAGGGGGAATCTATAACAGCAGCCTCCTTCAGCGGGGAAGTTTCCTTTCTACTTCGTTGTTTTGAGATGTATCTTTTTTGCTCAAGGCTCCATCTTGGCCTTCCAATGGAGCCTTGAAGCGACATGTTCGAAATACTTCTCTAACCAGATCCAGGCTGTTCTGGTACCTGCGGTAGACAATCAAAACAGCTTTCCACCGCCCCGCCCCCTGTTCACAACATGGAGCACCCCAATTCCTTGGATGCTTGCAGGACTGTGGCTTGGTGGTAAAGCATGTCAGCTGGGTGACCTTGGGCTAGTCACAGTTCTTCTGAGCTCTCTCAGCCCCATCTACCTCACAGGATGTTTGTTGGCGGTGGGGGGTGGGGGAAGGGAAAGGAGTTTGTCAGCCCCTTTGAGTCTCCTTACAGGAGAGAAAGGCGGGATATAAATCCAACTCTTCTTCTTCTTCTTCTTCTTCTTCTTCTTCTTCTTCTTCTTCTTCTTCTTCTTCTTCTTCTTCTTCTTCTTCTTCTTCTTCTTCTTCTTATGTATGGTAGCAGCTCCTGAAGTGACTGTTAAACAAGCACAGCCAAATTTCTGTCAGCATGTAAGGAGTCTGTAAGGGTGAAAAGCAACAAGGTTTCCTGTACATATCAGAATGTATTAGCATCTTTGTACTGCTCTTGTTGGGGAGTGGGGGAGGGAAAGGAGTTTGACAGCCCCTTTGAGTCTCCTTACAGGAGAGAAAGGGAGGATATAAATCGAACTCTTCTTCTTCTTCCTCTTCCTCTTCTTCTTCTTCCAGAGCCCGTCATTTGAGAGGTCTTGTCAGACCCATGAGCCAGTTGAGGCAATCCCCTCCTTGCTCCAGATCGGAATCAAGGGTTGGGGGAGTTGCCTCAGCTGGCTTATGGGCCTGATAAGTCCTCTCAAATGGCTGGCTCTGGAAGAAGAAGAAGAAGAAGAAGAAGAAGAAGAAGAAGAAGAAGAAGTCGTCATCGTCCAGTGCCTTTCTGGGCCAGCTGAGGCAGTCACGCCATGCCCCATCTCCCAGGCCCAGTCCGTCCAAGTCACATTTATGTCATATCCGGCCATGTGACAAATTAGTTTGACTTCCTTCTCTACAGGTTTGGATGCCAGGTGCGCATCAGTTCCAGCGGAGAAGACACGAGGGAGAAGGATGTTCATACTCATAATGAGCGAAGTAACTGAACAAATGCTGACAATTTGACGCGGAAAATGCACGATCAGCTCGCTCTAAGAAGACGAAGTTGTGCTTTCCCCTTCCCCTCGCTCCTTTTTACATAGAATAAACATTTATCCTTGACTGAGCAAATGATCCGCTCGGCAACAAGCGGGGGGGGGGGGGAGGGGAGCAGACATGGATATTTATGCACACGCATGCTCACGTGCACGCTTTCTGCCAGGCATGTACCGATTCCCAAATAATTGACCCACTTATGAAAATATTCCGTACACACTGTGGGAGCATAAAAAATGCATACTCCTTCTCAACATTCGGCCTTCTTTCTGGGTGCAACCTAGCAAGTAGACTGCCCAGGGAGTATCTTATCTAGCTCTAAACATGACTACCCAAAGGGGTGTGTGTGTGTGTGTGTGTGTGTGTGTGTCACACTGGTGCACAAAGGGAGAAGTGGGGGAGGTAAGCCGAAATCTTTTAAAAGTGGATTCGTCCACTAATTTGACCTCCTGCCCCACCCCCTGCGGTCCACAGGTCCTGACCCCATCCAAAGTTTGAATGCCCAGGAATTCTCTGATGCTGCCCACGCTGTGACTGACAGCTAGGAAGGAATCCCAGGAGCATGCGGGATACATGTGATGTATTTTGGCTGCTGGAATTTGTTTTCATGCGCATGCTTCAAGTTGTTTTTAAGCGGTGGGGGTGTCTGCACGTTTTCCACTGTTATTTTAGACTCAAAATAGCTTCAAAACTTGCTACAAAACAATATGTAGTTGATGTGAGTAACTAATATTGTAAAAGGAGCCAAGAAGGAATAGTGCTGTCCCTGAGACCTGGCGGGTGGGGTGGAATGATGGGAGATACTATTCCCGGCTGGTTCCAGGTTCTTTGGAGTCCTAGGCAAACAGTAGGCTTTACCTCGTGTGCAGAGATGGGATCCAGCAGGTTCTCACCAGTTCCCGAGAGTGGGTTACTAATTATATGTGTGCCAAGAGGGGGTTACTAATTGGGTCTGCTTTTCCGTTAGAAATTCCATTAGGTCCAAAAATCATACAGTCCTGTTGTTTCCTATGTGGCTGGTTAGCGAAGGTGGAAAATGGGATAATTCTCCCTGTTGGGCTGTTTTAAAAACATGTTTTAGAAATATGGTAAAGTTCCTGGTTTAAGGAAAGTATCCTTCTTTTGATTTCTAGAAACAAAATTAAGTATTTGAAAGTATTAAGTGTTTGACAGGCAGTCAATTAGAGGAGGAGAAGTCGTTGTTTCTGTTGGCAGTAGACGATAGGACTTGCTAGAATGAGTTTAAATTATGGACAGAAAGATACCAGCTGGAAATTAGGAAGTTTTTTTTACAGTAAGAGTTTTTTACAGTAACAGAGAAATTATTAATGCCCCGCCCCCGGAATGCCCGGCCACGCCCCCGCCGTGCCACTCCCAGCCCCATTGGCACTATGCCACTGTTTGAATCCCACCACCAAGGGAACCTGTTACTAAAATTTTTGGATCCCACCACTGGATTGGAGGGGAGGGACTTCAGTTGTGTCTAATGCCACAGGGTGCATCTTCCAAAACAGTGTCCTGTCACCTGGAGCTCAGGTTTAATAATGGGATTTCCAGCCATCACCTGGAGGTTTGCAGCCCTGCTTGGAACCCAGTTTTGGGGTGAAGCATGACAGACAGACAGACAGACAGACAGACAGACAGGACACAACCCAGCCAAAGGTGGCTTCTACACAGGGCCAATATTATGGGTGCAGGATGCAATGCAAACCATTTCGGGGTGTGTTAGAAACGTGGGTCCAAGGACCCTCAAAATAATCTGGACAAAGTTGGTGAAGCAGATAACAAAGCTTTTATTGGTTTACGGTCTTGCAAGATCGGGTGTCCACCCAGTAGTTGGCACACCCTTCCTTTGTTCTACAACAGTTTACATTACTTTTTCAGGACCACCCAATCCCTCCCTCACTTCTCCATTGGCTAGGAGATGAGGGCCATAGCCTATTACAATTCATCTAGTCATACTATGTCATATACCAGGTGGTATCTCCTCCAATTAATACATCTCTATATGGTCATTTCCTGTAATTAATATTGGGTTCCTCTTAACTGTCAACCCTTCGTTAGTGTCTTCATGATATATATCCATGCACCTGCCACATCTCTGGTTCCCTTATCTTACTGTGAAGACACCATCATATTTTACCCCTTCATCCAAAGGCCTTCTACCTTGGCACAGGATCTTAGCCTCCTATAAGCGGGTACCTCTTGGCACAAGAACCTAGGTCTTCCTGACCCACTCCCCTGCTTTGAAGACACTATCCCAAGCTTGCTAGGGGCCCTCTTATCAGGAGGTGTCTGTTTGGCACAAGAACTCATGTTCCATTACTGTTTATGGCTATTGAAACTAGGCTTCAGAAGCATCTTAGAAAAAGACTTTAGCTAAAGGCCTTAAGAAGCTTCTGAATGGAGTTTCTGCTACTGATTAGGGTCTAGAGAAGCAAGCTGTTTTGGCTATTTTGCACTTTAAACTGAGAGAATAACATTTATAGCAGGATTCATTACACATGAAGCATTAGGATACATATAACTGAACATGAGTGATTAACATATTCTTTAAGTTTCATTATTTAGCTGCAATATAAAAGCATTCAAATATACAAACATGATTATAAACTACTACATCACCACATCATCTATTATTCCCCTCTAACCCTTGACCTTTCTTCTTCTGCTAGCTTTATTATTTTAAAGCAGGTGTGCTTTTAATTGGGATATGATAAGAAATACACAAGTCAAATGGAATATACTAAGCATCATACTCCCATCTCTCTTTGGATTCCATCCAACTTAACAGGCTTTCAACCTCATTATATTCAAGCGTAGATACTTTATATGGACTTTATATTCAGAGTTCACCTACTAAATCTTGTGATTCTGTGAAGGGTATATTCTTTGTGACTTCTAAATCCCATATTTGTGCACTAAAACATGTTTATGTGTGTAGATAACTCAATATAATCTTACACCTTCTGAAAACACCTAAAGCTACTTTCTTTTATAACTTATAAGGCAATCATTGTCATTGTCCCGTGTATACTTATGTTTATAAAAAGTAACACCTCCTTGGTCTATGTAAAAGCAACATTTTCACCTCTCACAGGGTGGCGGACATTGCTCAGGTCCCATCCCCAAACGACTCTGCCCCGTTTTATTTCCTTCAACCTGGGATTTTCAAAAATTGCGAAACCAGCAATCCTTTTGCTAAATCCCAGGTTGGAACCACTCCCACACGAACGGCGTGGAAGTGCTTTATTTCCCTGTGTTCCACCATGCCATCCACAGTCAGGGAGACTCTGCCTGCCACAGCAAGACATTCATTACTGACCTGCTGTTGGTGGGAGGACCCCTTTTCTTTCCTTTTTTAAAAAAAAATACGTGTTGCACATGCACAGCTATGCAGGTGCAGCTGATCATATTGTGGGATGATCGGCATGGCTGTGGGGGTCCATTTCTGTATGCCTGCGCACAGTGGTGGGATCCAAAAATTTTAGTAACAGGTTCTCATGGTGGTGGGATTCAAACTGTGGCGTAGTGCCAATGGGGCTGGGCGGGGCATGATGGGGGCATGGCCAGGCATTCTGGAGCGGGGCATTTGTGGGCGGGGCTGTGGCAAGGACGCAGCCGCTGTGCCGGTCCTTGGGCGGGAAACGAATGCACGCAGGCGCAGGCTGCCACGCACGGCAGTGCACCTCCTGCTAGACTGCTTCAAGTTCTGTGCGCTACTGCTGAGAGGAGGGGCGTAACTAAGGCCAAAATCACGTGGCAAAATCACCCATTAGTAACCCCCTCTCGGCACACGCAAATAATTAGTAACCTACTCTCGGGAACCTGTGAGAACCTGCTGGATCCCACCTCTGCCTGCGCAGCTACGCATGTGTTGCAAGAATTTTTTTAAAAAGAAAGAAGTGCCTCTGTGCAAAGGCACAAAAGCAACCTGGATCGTTTCCATGGGTTCCGATGGCTACCTGTATGGCACACATGTGGCCAGGATAAAGGAGAACAAGTTTCCTTATGATAACTGCAACCAGTTATACATTGCATTGTTGAAGGCTTTTACGGCCAGAATCACTGGGGTGCTGTGTGGTTTCCGGGCTGTATGGCCGTGTTTTAATAGCGTTTTCACCTGCTTCTGTGGCTGGCATCTTTAGATGCAGGCGAAATGTCGGGAGAAAATGGTACTAGAACACCGCCATACAGCCCGGAAACCACACAACACCCCAGTTGTACATTTGCTGTGCGGAACCAGCCAGAGTCGAAAGAAACCTGTTTATAGTAGCATGTGAGCTTCACAGTGCAACACGAGCCATCGCTTTTCTCAGAATAAGCTCGACTGACAGACCTGAGCAGGCTACTAAATCTAAATCTAAATGTGTGCCATACAGGTAGCCATCGGAACCCATGGAAACGATTTAGGATTGATCTTTTCAGCGTGTGCTTGATTTGGCCTTTGGAGCAAAATGGGACTTTGAAAAAGCACTTCGCTGGGGTTTGAGCATTAGCCTTTTTAAAGATTTGCAGTCCCTTACATACCAATGAAGGGTGTGTGACCTTATGCGGGTACAGAAGGATTGTGTTTACATCCCATTTGTTGTCATTCCTGGCTTTAGCCCTGAGAATCGATTTGCAACCCTTTCTGGATGGTTGCTGATTTATTTTATTTTATTTATTTATTTTTTATATTTATAAACCGCCCTCCCCGAAGGGCTCAGGGCGGTGAACAAACAGATAGATCGAGCACAGTAAGATCAATAAAACCAAAATTGAATAAACATTAAATGATGGCTCTATATTATTAAAACCAACCCCATTAAAATGCAGCGTTCTAACATCAAATATATTGATGGCGCCCAACTACCAAATCCCCTTACAGGAAGGAGGAGGGGAAAAGGGGGTGCAGGGTCCATAGATGATGTAAAAAGGGGGGGGGGAGCCATCAGCGGCCGGACTCCCCAAAGGCCCGGCGGAACAGCTCTGTCTTGCAGGCCCTGCGGAAATCATTAAGATCCTGCAGGGCCCGCGTAGCTGGAGGTAAAACGTTCCACCAGGCAGGGGCCAGAGCTGTAAAGGCTCTGGCCCGGGTGGAGGCCAGCCGCATCATTGAGGGGCCAGGGATCACCAGTAAGTTGGCCTCTGCTAAACGCAGAGGCCGATTTGGGACGTATGGGGCAAGGCGGTCCTGCAGGTACGGAATGGGTACCATTTGCAACCCTTTGTGGATGGGTGCTCAGGATTGGATTTTGCCAAGTTTGCAGTGTCTGTGTGTGAACTGCTTTAAATGATGGGGGCAGAGGCGTAGCGCCAACGGGACAGGGCGGGGCGCGACGCCCCAGGTGGAGCCACGGTGAGGGGGTGCAGAGGGGGTGTGGCGTTGCAGGAACGTTACAGGGCGGGGGCACAGGGAGGTCGCGCCCCCCCAGGTGGAGTTTCCCCTTGCTCCGCCTCTGGATGGGGGAAACAGGTCCCAAGTGTCCGGGCGCGGGCGGAGCGATAGTAGCCGTCCCCGCGCCCGGACTGAAGCCGGCGATCCGGAGGTCGGCTGGGCAGGGGGGTTCCTCGGGACCGGCGCAGCAACGCATCGAAGTTTCGACGCGAGGATGCTTCGAAGAAACGAAGCTCCGTAGCTCCGGCCGCGCCCGGAGCGCAGCTGAGCCCGATCGGCTCAGCAGGGATGCGCTGCAGCTGGGCAGGGGGAGGGTTTTGAGTCTGGGAAGGGGATTTAAGGGAGAGCAAAGGGAAGCTCAGGAGCTGCCGCCGCTGCAGCAGGGTGACTTGGGAGGGTTGTGGAGTGGTGGAAGGGCCAGACAGCTCGTGAGGAGGTTGCGTTGGGAGGGTGTGCCAGGGCCACCTCCCATCAGGCAGCAGTCGCTCGTCCGGTGAGGCAACTGGGTGTGGCGCGTCAGCTGTCTAGCCAACCCCAGCCGTTAGTGAGGCAACTGCGGCGGGGCTGGGCCTGACACGCAGGGGGGCTTTAGGGAAGAGGCAGCTGGAGAGGCCAGAGAGGGCAGCCTTCAACACCAGGCACCCTGTGGGCTAAATTGTTTCTTGGCCCCTCGGGCCAATTGGAAAAGAACATATCTGTGGAGGACAACCCCCAGGAAAGGGAGGGAGGGAAGGTTCCATCACCCTGCGCAGGGAGGGGAAGCGCCACACCAAGAACCTCTCTTCGTGCTCTAGCTCTGAGTGCCACGATGTCGACAAACTCAGCCAGAGGGGGATCTAACCATGGTTGCCAACCTCCAGGTGGGGCCTGGAGTTCCCCTGGAATTACAACAGTTTCTTTGGCAGAAATGGCAGCTTCGGAGGATAGATTCTACAGCGTCATTTCCCTGCAGGGCCCGAACTCTGCCCTCCCCAGACTCCCACCCTTAAATCTCCAAGAGTCTCCCACACTTCTGTTGGCAATCCAAGCTCTAACCCTCACCGCACAGACTTTCCAGGAACTGAGCTGGATGAGCCTTTTTCTTTGAGCCACTGCGTCTCTCCTGGGAAACTCTGGCACTTTAGAGGTGCACCAGTGTTTGGCCTCAGAGACTAGGGCTGCCAGCCTCCAGGTAAGACCTGGAGGTTACAAGTGATTCTGGAATTACAGCTGATGTCCAGACTACAGAGATCAGTTTCCCTGGGGAAAGGACACCTTTGGAGGATAGACTCTCTTGCACACCAAAATCTGTGAGAAACTGAAGTCCTAAAGTGACATCACATCCCCGTGTTCCTGATGCCGTAGAGACCCAGCGGAGTGTCGTGGTTGAGGGCAGGTGGACTCTAGTCTGGTGAACCGGGTTCGTTTCGCTGCTCCTCCACATGAAGCCTGCTGGGTGACCTTTATCAGCAGAGTTTAAAGCGGAGTCACTCTGGTAAGATGAGAAGATCTGTAGTCTTCTTGCACTCACTGCAGCCTCCTACCACTCTTGGAAAGGAATACTCTCCACTCAAGATGTTCTTTCCATAGGAAGGCTTTAACTTTAGCAGTTGCAAGGTTACACAAGTCTATGCTGTACAAGACTATAAGACTATACAGAACTCTTTAGCAATAACAAAGTTGAACACACACAGAACTCAACACTCTCTGTCTCTATCTGAACTTAGCATAGCATATACCATGCATACATTCAACAGGATACTTTTCCCCACCCAGGCATCAGCCTCTTATTGGTCTAGAGTCACAGTTGAACTAACCAATCATGTTAAAGGTTAAGTGCTCCTTTGCCCCTAGACTGACTGTCTCTGGCCTTTGGGTTTGCAAACTTCTGCTAACTTAGAAGATGACCTTTTAGTGAACCTTTACTCTTTATATATATCATGACAACCTTGAGCCAGTCAGTGTCTTCTCAGAACTCTCTCAGCCCCACCTGCCTCACAAGGTGTCTGTTGTGGGGAGGGGAAGGGAAAGGAGTTTGTAAGCTGCTTTGAGACTCCTTATTGTTGAGAAAGGCAGGGTATAAATTGAAACCCTTCCTCCTCCTCCTCCTCCTCCTCCTCCTCCTCCTCCTCCTCGGCTCTGTCCTCTTACTGTGACTGCTTCTTCCTTTAGCTTCCTTTGATATTAATCTCACCACACACAGATAGGTCTTGGAATGGGATTCTGCAGCTGTCCTTCTGCAAACTCTTTTGGAGTTCTAGCATTAGCAAAGAACCCCCCACCCCACTCCCAGGATAGAAGAGGGAGTCCTAGTGGTCCCTTATTGCTGCTATAAACGACTATTAAGCTAATAGTTTGGGAATGCAAGGTTACCACCCCCTTCGCCTCTTCATTAATCTCAACTATTGCGTTTGCCTCCGCTCAGTTCCTCCCGGGCGCGCTTTGTGCCATCTTGGCATGAATAATAAATATGCAAATATGGGGAAAGACTTTAATAGTGGTCCCATCTGCTCGGATCTTTTATTATAGAGAAAGTGTGAACGCAGTTGCCATGCAATACACTCGCGTACACAGAGCAGCCGCGAGTTACAAGACGAGGAAACGCATCTCGTGGTTTTTCTTTTATTTGTATTTCGCGTTCATCGTGTCCCCACCCCTTGCAGCTGATCTGGAAATCAATGCTGTGGTCTTTCACAAAGAATGGCACTTGAGACACTGAACACACGCTCTGCCTAATACTTTTCTGATACAAATACCTATTTTATCCTCCTCCCCTCCCCCCTCCCCGTAGCAATGAAGCCTATTCCTTCACCATAGGCATGGTCAGGATTCCAGAAATAATGTACAGCCAAAGTACAAATTCACTAGTGCTGAGTTGCTGATGCAGAGGTATGTTAGACTAGATATATTTGATAAACCTCAGTTTAAAAAAAAGTCTTGCGGACATTTCTTCAGCAATGTATTCTGTATGCCAGAATGTACTACTGAGACATGCAGGGCCGTTTGTGATGATCGATATCCCAATAAACTTTGGACTTGATTCTTAAGGAATATCGATTTAGGCCTGCTCTCCAGCCCCCATCAGCATCCTGAAACCGTCTACATACTGCAGGTTGCAGACCCCCAGATGTTTATGGACTACAAATCCCAATCTCCAGATGTTTATGGACTACAAATCCCATCAGTCCTTGAACATCTGGAGAGCCGCAGATTGCAGAGTCCTGCTTCAAATGATGACTCCTGCCCAGAGGTGGGATCCAGCAGGTTCTCACAGGTTCCCGAGAGTAGATTACTAATTATTTGTGTGTGCCGAGAGGGGGTTGCTAATTGGTGATTTTGCCATGTGATTTTTGCCTTAGTTACGCCCCTCCTCTCAGCAGTAGCGCGCAGAACTGGAAGCAGTCTAGCAGGAGGTGCACCGGCGTGCGTGGCAGCCTGCGCCTGCGTGCATTCGTTTCCCGCCCAAGGACCGGCACAGTGGCTGCGTCCTTGCCACAGCCCCGCCCAGGAATGCCCCGCCCCTGGAATGCCTGCCCCCGCCCCCAGAATGCCCCGCCCATCCCCACTGGTGCTACTCCACAGTTTGAATCCCACCACCTTGGGAACCTGTTACTAAAATTTTTGGATCCCACCACTGCTCCTGCCTCTCTACACTTTGCGCAGCACACGGAGATGTTCACCAAGTATCCAGTTGACCTGGTTGGCACAGACTATCCTGATCTTGACAGAAGCAAAGCAGGGGCTGCCCCTGTTGGTATTTTGATGGGGGATGACAAAGGAATACCAAGGTCATTATGCAGAGGAAGGCAATGGCAAACTACTTCTGTTAGTCTCTTGCTTTGAAAGCTCTACCGGGCTGCCTTGATTTGGCTGCAACTTGACGGCACTTTACACATGTCCATCTTGCCATACAAAACTACCTTATACCCAGTGACCCTTGCTCAGTATTGGCTACGCTGATCAGCTGCGGATCTGCAGCAGAAGATGACTTTTTACCCAGTTAATTTTAACTGGAGGCGCAGGGGATTTGAATTTAGGACCTTCTGCATGCAAAGCTGGTATTCTGTCACCTCTCACCCCCTGAGAGGGAGCTGCAGCCAGTCTGGAGCAGCAGTGGCATAGTGGTGAAGAGCAGGTGTACTCTAATCTGAAGGAACCTGGTTTGATGCCCTGCTCTGCCGCTTGAGCTGTGGAGGCTTATCTGGGGAATTCAGATTAGCCTGCGCACTCCCAACACACACCAGGTGGGTGACCTTGGGCTAGTCATAGTTCTCTCAGAACTCTCTCAGCCCCACCTACCTCACAAGGTGTCTGTTGTGGGGAGAGGAAGAGAAGGAGTTTGCAAGCCCTTTTGAATCTCTGCACAGGAGAGAAAGGAAGGATATAAATCCAACTCTTCTTCTTAGCTCTCTGGTGTTCCTATATGATACATGTTTCCAATACATTAAATTTTGCCTCATACACACATTATTTATGTATTGTATTTATTTTAACCATTTTAACTGCTTTTGGACCTTGTGCAACTGGTTACAATGTGCATTAAAAATTATTTAAAAACTACATAAAAGACCATACTTTAAAATCTTGGTGAGGACTGACAATAGATAAAAACTAAAATAGTCAATTGCAGCTCTCAATAAATCCATCTTCAGCTGCCTCTTAAAGATCGAAAGAGGCCAGGCGCACCTCCCTGGGGGAGGCTGTTCTATAATTGTGGGGCTGCCACTGAAAAGACCCTGTTGTGGGCCCTCCAAATGAGCATCTTTGATTGGTGGACCAGTTACTGAAGCCTTTCCCTGTGACCTTAATTCCTGGGCAGGAACATATGGGAAAAGGTTGCCCTTCAGAAACCTCAGTGCCAAGCCACGTAGGACTTTAAATGATAAAACAATAAGTAGTGGGCAGTTACATCACAACAAAAGGGATAAAATCATGATCATGGGATATTGAAAGGGCCTAGATAAGAAAAGAAATTTATTTAAATTAAGATATGAAGGATATATAGCATTATGAAATACAAGGTATATTTGTAGGTTAAATATTAAAAATATGGAATGAAAAATAAGGTAGTATAGTATAGATATTTAAGATTATTAAAGATAAAGAATAAATTACCAAAGAATAGTGAAGTAACTGAATTGATTTAGATGTATTGAATTATGTGTTATTGTTATGGGTAGTTGGGGTAGGATAGATTATGTTTGGGTAACTGTAAATGTGGGTCATTTGTTACATGTTAATATTTGTTGATGTCTTATGTATTTCAATGGTTTCATGTATGTTTTATGTTCAATGTGTTTTTTAAAGAAGGAAATTAATAAAAAATATTATGGATAAGGACTTTAAATGACAAAACCATACCTCCAGTGGTACTCAGGGGCATCTCAGCAGCTGGTGTAATTGCTGTAGTATCACGGTCTTGTGCAGTGGCGTAGCACCAGGGGGGCCGGGGGTCACAATGCACCAGGCGCACGCCCCTGTGGGGGCATGGCAAGGGTGTGGAGGAGACGTCCCGGGGTGGGGCAGGGACAAATGGGGCGTGGCAGGGGTGCAGGGCGCACACGTGCCCTGGGCACAATTCCCCCTCACTCCGCCCCTGGTCTTGTGCTGTGGGTAGCTGGCCCCAACCACGTCTTTCTTTTTCATTTTTTGAAGGGGATTGGCATTGTTTTAAATTTAAAAAATCAATTGGAAATATAAGCACAACACACCATAAAAACAAATGATAATAAACCACCCCACTACACAACCTCAGCTAAGGGAAAGACTGAATCTAAATTACAAAATAACCTTTTCTATTCTTTGTATTGTATTCGTCCATAAATTATCTAATTCATAACTGTCATTGGGGGGGGGGGGTTTAAAAAAGTTAACTTTACCAAAATATAAATCTCTTTTGTTTTACCTATCCAGTCGTGTAGGTTAGGAGTGACTTCCTGAATCCAATTTCTAGAGAACATCAGTCTTGCGATAGTAACCATATGAGGAACCATAATCCTTTGGCCTGTGGAAAGTTTGGTAAATAATTTAATAAAAGCAATTCTGGTGTCAATGGTATTTGTTTTTCCCAACCAGTTGATAGAGTTTTCACTGCTTGTGACCAGAATGATGACGTGCGGGGACATTCCCACCATAGCGTAGCCATATCATTCTACACTCTGAACACTCTTTAACTTTCCATAACTGTTCTAGATGTGCACTTTCTTTCTTTCTTTCTTTCTTTCTTTCTTTCTTTCTTTCTTTCTTTCTTTATTTATTTATTTATTTATTTATTTATTTATTTATTTATTTATTTATTTATTTATTTATTTATTTATTATCAGTCTTATAGACTGCCCAACCCCCGAAGGGCTCTGGGCGGTGAACAACATAAAATAACAATTACATAATGGACTGTAAATAATTTAAGTTAAAATGCAGCAATTAAGAAACGACTAACAACAGTGCCTGCAACAATTCCTGTTAGACTCTCCCAGAAGGGGAGAAAAAGAGTGGGCCCATAGATGGTAATGGGCCCAAAATATAGGAGGGGCGGGGGCACTCATATCAGCAGCTGGACATTCCAAAGGCCCGGCGGAACAGCCCTGCGGAACTCACCAAGATCCCGCAGGGCCCGGACAGCTGGAGGAAGAGTGTTCCACCAGGCAGAGGCCAGGGCTGTAAAAGTCCTGGCCCGCGTGGAGGCCAGCCGCATCATTGAGGGGCCTTCATTGAGGGGTTTAAAAAAAACGTTAGGAGTGTAGTAGCATAATTATTTGCTACAGGACTGAGCTTTTCATATGTGGTTCGAGATATGTATAAAATGAACATATAGTTTGGGGGCTGTCACCCAAATAAAGAAATATCTTGTATCTGTTGACATGCGGTTTAATAGATTGATTGCTGAATAATTAAATATGAAATCCGGTGCCCGATTAAATCAACCCGAGGGTTTTAACTGATGAAATGGGTTTTAACTGATGAAATGCTGGCACCTGATAGCGCATTCCTCAACAAAGTTACGTTTTTCCGAGTCCATTGGAGGCAGAGGGCTATAATTCTGCTTTGGAGCACGCTGTCAATTCAGCTGTTTGTAAATTGCTCTGCATGGGAACGCAAGCATACGGAGCAAGCGAGGAGCGTCCCAGCACGTCCGTGGTACGGCAGACACTTCTCAGCAGTAATCTGTCTGAGCGAAGCAACACTTTATTATTATTTTTGTTGCCACACCTGCATAAATCGCCAGCAGGAAAGCAAGAAACATATTGATGGATGAACGGGTTCCTCCCTGCAACTGCGTCCTCCAGGAGGCTCGGTGAGGAACAATTCACTAATGACTGAACCGGTCTTCCGTATGTTGTTAATGCAGCATTTCCCAGCCTTTTGGAGCCTTAGCATCGTTGTAGTCCCCACACCCCGGGCTAAAATTGGAAGCATACTTCATTTTTTTAATGCACATTTTCTCCATCAGCTCCTACAAAAACCAGCAGGCCTCCCGTACCTCCACCCTGAGCCTTTTATCAGCGGGACCTGGTTTGCCAACTCTTCACCTTCCTTAGACTTCTGATCTGGCTGTGCTGACCCATACTTTTGTAATAGCCCAGTTGACTAACTGTAACGTGCTCTAGGCAGGGCTTCCCTGGAAGAACTTCAGCTCGTCCAGAGTGCGGCAACCTGATTGTTGTCAGGGGCAAGCCAATAGGAACACGTGTTGCCTACTTTGAAACACATACGGTGCTGTGGGTGGGCAGGTGCTAGCTAAGGTGTGGCCAGACAGGCCAGAGTTCAGGCAAGCTGAAAGCAAGGCGTAGTCAAGGCAGTCTGTGCAGGCATCAAGCAAAGGTATGGTCAAGGAGTCCAGAGTCCAGAGGCAGCAGGAGCTAGAAATTCAGAAAACCTGCCCAGCCTATGGTTACAATGTTCGAGTGAAGTATTGATATTTTAGTGCCCTTCAAAGGGGGAAAATGTGGACAAACCTACTCATCTTCAGACAGATGTGTAGCTGCCAGGGGACAGGGTGGGGTGTCTTGCCCCTGGGCGTGTGCCAGCATGGGGTGTGGGGCGGGGCGTTCCAGGGTGATCCAGGGCGTGGGGGGCAGTTAAGGGCGCAGGGCACACATGTGCCCCGAGCACAGTGCCCCCTCGCTATGCCCCTGTCTTCAGAGTGGAGGGGATGAGAAGGAATGACCATGAAATTCCAATAATCAAAAAGTGGGCTGGAGGTGAAGAGGAGGAGGAGGAGGAGGAGGAGTTTGGATTTATACCTCACCTTTCTCTCCAATAAGGAATCTCAAAATGGCTTACAAACACCTTCCCTTCCTCTCCCCACAACAGACACCTTGTGAGGTAGGTGAGACTGAGGGGCTTTCCGCACTACAGAAGGGAGCTAAGGTCGACTCGGTTCCCTTCAGTGGGGGGCGATTCCAGGCTGTCTGCACAGCAACTTACTTGGCCCCCTGGAACCGAGCTAAGTGGGCGTGATCATCTTGGTGCCTGTTTCGCTCCTCGATCGTGATTGGAGCTTGTGTTACCTCGGGAAACAAGAGCATTCTTTTTTTTACAGTTTACAGTTTACAGTTACATGCCCGCCACGACTCTCCCGTTTTGCATATGCCACAAAAGTGGCTCCTGATTGGTTGAACGGATGAGGTGTCGTTTCGATGCGTCCGCACTTCGAAGCTTCGAAGCGATATCAACCTTGTTCCAGCAGAAAGGTGCAGTTCATAACTGCGACAGGGATGTCGCAGTTCTGAGGGGGGGGAACTGAGACAAAACAACGTTGAGCTCGGTTGCGGTGCGGATACACTGAGGTGAACCTAGATAGAAACCAGTACAACTCTGTCAGTGCGGAAAGCCGTTGAGAGAGTTCTGAGAACTGTGACTAGCCCAAGGTCACCCAGCAGGCTTCATGTGAAGGAGCAGGGAAACAAATCTGGTTCTCCAGATTAGAGTCTACCATTCTTACCTTCTACACCGTGCTGTCTCCCCAGAAAGAGTCGGGAGAAGGTGGGACAAAGAATATTGTGACATCAGAATCAGTGCTTTAGTCTTGTAAGCACTAGTAGGCAATTGAAGAGTGGCAAATATTTTCAGTAAATATATTTACAGCTGCAAAAATTAAATGAAGACAATGTCAAGCACACAAAATCTTCGAAAAGAAAATGTCTCGTTTCTTCTCATGCCTTTGCTTGTGCATCCAGCAGAAAAAGAATCAAAACGAGGGTATCTTTGACCTTGTGTAATTTGCACTTCCTCCGCCCCCCTGCTTAGTGTTTCCTTTAGTCTAGTTTCAACTTGCAAATCAAATGTAGTATTTGCACAAATATATATTAATGGCACCAGGTCCCTTCTGACAATAAATAGCATAGCACCTTTTACCAGTTAAGAAGGGAGAAAGAGAATAATTTACTTGTTAAAACATTACTGTAATTGGGATAGAATCAGCAAAGAAACAAGATATCCATAATGCATTACAGCCTGGGCCATTACACACCAATGTGTTTCCTGTTTCAAGCACCCTTTTGCTTCAGGTCAGATTTTTAATTACACAACAGCTTCAATGTATGATATGGGTTAGATTTTCTCTTCCACAACTGCTCTGAAGTGACTGCACTTTTATAAAGGGGAAATCCTGTGGTCAGTGGTGAGAATCCAAAAAATTTAGTAACAGGTTCCCATGGTGGTGGGATTCAAACTGTGGCGTAGCGCCAATGGGGCTGGGCGGGGCACGATGGAGGCGTGACCGGGCATTCCAGGGGCGGGGCATTGCTGGGCGGGGCTGTGGCAAGGACGCAGCTGCTGTGCCGGTCCTTGGGCGGGAAACGAATGCACGCAGGCGCAGACTGCCACGCACGACGGTGCACCTCCTGCTAGACTGCCTCAAGTTCTGCACGCTACTGCTGAGAGGAGGGGCGTAACTAAGGCAAAAATCACGTGGCAAAATCACCAATTAGTTTGTTACTAAAATTTTTGGATCCCACCACTGTATATACCCCACTAAACACTCCCTTCTCACTGGACACAGTGTGTAACCGACTTCTCTCTGATACACTTCTGAAGATGCCAGCCACAGATGCAGGCAAAACATTAGGAACAAGATCTACTAGACCACAGCCACACAGTCCGGAAAGCCCATAACAACCAACTTCTAAACTGTCTTCAAGGACTGTTCCCCAGGATGGAGGCGCAGTCTCTCAATAATGTGGGGGAAAATTAGCTCAGACAGACTGCTTATTAATATTGCAAGAGGCTGGGTAGGGAATCTTTAACACCGATGTATATGAAGTTCAGCTCTTGGAAGAAAATCCACAGAGAGGAATATAATGCAAATTTGACAATCTTTATGGTAGAGATAAGAGGTTCACAAGCACTTGACTCAATGAAATAAACACACACACAAAGTTCCTAAGATATAAATAGGTTAGAAAATAGCTTTGGATAGAAAGGGGTATGGGACATTTCAGTCTGAAATTCTGGGCATAAGATTCGTTAAACTGAAAAAATTCGGGTCCATTTTAAATTATAGGCAATTTATTGCTGTTTTAGGGTTTTCGGCCCATAGTGGGTGCACTTTTGAAGATAGCAGCACCAAACTTGCAGGGTGGACCCTCAAAGAGGGTATCCCTATCTCCCATTGTTTCCAATGGTTTCTAATAGAAAATGGGGGCTACCCCTTTGAAGGTTCATAAAATTGCATCCCCTGAACCAAACTTCACCAAACATGAGTGGTCTCATTAAGAGTGTCTTCTGAAGCCACCCTGCAAGTTTGGTGCTGCTTATCTTCAGAAATGCACCCCTGACAGAAATCCCCCAGATTCTCCCATTGAACTGACTTGCCTCCATTGCAACCAATGGGACATTTCTGGGTGTGTGTAAGAAGGTAGCGTATTTTTCAATGTACAGGCACCAAACTTCCAGGGTGGCTTCAGGAGACACTCCTGGCAAGAGCATCCAGGTTTGGTGAAGTCTGGTCCAGGGGGGTCCAATTTTACAGACCCCCCAAAGGGGTAGGCCCCATCCCCCACTGCCCCCTGAAGTAAAGTTCACCAAACCTTGCCATTCTTATTAAAAGTGTCTCCTGAAGTTACCCTGAAAGTTTGGTGCCTCTACCTTCAAAAATGCATCCCCTACAAACACTCCCAGAAATTCCCCACTGGTTACAATGGAGCCAAGTCAACATGAAAGAATCCAGCAGGCTCTTCAGCAATGGTCTACGGTGGGATCCTCAGATGGAAATCTCCTGGTGATCCCTGGCCCCAAGGACATTAGGTTGGCTTTGACCAGAGCCAGAGCTCTCCAGCCTGGTGGAACTCTCTGTCCGCTGACGCCAGAGCTCTGTGGGATCTGAACCAGTTCCCCCGGGCCTATAAGACAGAGACAGAGGTGGAATCCAGCAGGTTCCCACAGGTTCCCGAGAGTAGGTTACTAATTATTTGTGTGTGCCGAGAGGGGGTTACTAATTGGTGATTTTGCCATGTGATTTTTGCCTTAGTTACGCCCCTCCTCTCAGCAGTAGCGCGTAAAACTTGAAGCAGTCTAGCAGGAGGTGCACCGCCGTGCGTGGCAGCTTGCGCCTCCGTGCATTCGTTTCCTGCCCAAGGACCGGCGCAGCGGCTGCGTCCTTGCCACAGGCCCGCCCAAGAATGCCCCGTCCCCAGAATGCCCCGCCTAGCCCCATTGGCGCTACGCCACAGTTTGAATCCCACCACCATGGGAACCTGTTACTAAAATTTTTGGATCCCACCACTGCCCATATCATCTGGGCAGCCTCCCAACCAAAAGGTCAAGAGTAGAAAAGAAGTTGAACAAATGATGAAGAATTGTGACGGATAAAATTGAAAGCAGGATATGGGCGAGAAACCGTTTAAGTAGATGTAGTCTGTCTGTGTAGCATTAATCTTTGTCATGTAAATCATATCGAGTGGCTGGATCTCTGGTGTCTTTCCCCTCCTACTTTGTTCTCTCTCTGTTTTTGTAGATGTTAAAAAAACCCAATTAAAATGTTTCTTTAAAGAGTAGAAAAGGGCCACTAATTAAAAAAACTGCTTAATAGTGAAAAATACAAATGCATTTATTACAAATTAAAATCCTCACGTCATAGTAAGACTGAGTTGTTCCACCGGGCCTTTGGAGAGACCAGCTGCTGAGTGTGCCCCCCCCCATTCCATATGGGTCTTTGTTCCATGTGAGCCCTAATATCATCGGGTTTTATCATCTCCCCTCTCTCCTCTTTTCCTGGGAGAGATTTAGTTTATGGTTAAGCACTGGCTTTCGTGGGATGCCTAGGTTAGGAAGTATTCGCTGTTTTTAAATGACATTTATGATAATTATGTTTTAATGATTTTATGTATACTGCTTTGTGTTGGGGATGGGGCGGTATATTAAATGGCCGGGCATTCTGGGGGCGGGGCATTCCTGGGCAGGGGTGTGGCAAGGACGCAGCCACTGCGCCGGTCCTTGGGCGGGAAACGAACGCACGCAGGCGCAGGCTGCCACGCACGCCGGTGCACCTCCTGCTAGACTGCTCCAAGTTCTGCGCGCTACTACTGAGAGGAGGGGCGTAACTAAGGCAAAAACCACGTGGCAAAATCGCCAATCAGTAACCCCCTCTCGGCACACACAAATAATTAGTAACCTACTCTCGGGAACCTGTGAAAACCTGCTGGATCCCACCCCTGGTTGTAATATATGCACTGATCCGCCCTTAATTCGAATGGTGGATAGACTGGAAAGGGGGCAGTTAAAGCAGATATCTTGGCTCCTTTGAGAAGAAAAAATCAGTGATGGGTAATTAGGAGAGATCTCCCCTGGACTTGGGCTATGGGGACCACATGGGAATCCTCTGGGGTACACGGGCTAAACATTTTGCCTCTCTGCAGGCTATTCTTATCCTAAAGCATTATGGGCATTTAAACCCAGAACAGCGTTGCACAGTTTGATAATTCAAAACAACTAATTTTGTGGTGAAGCTTTGCTTGCGCTGCCGCTGACCCGGGGTTATCTCTTGACATTAATTATGAAAAATTACAAGGATGCATATTGGTGGAACACTATTTGCAGCCCGATTTTCTATTACTTTACGCTTCCGTGGACTTTTCTTACCTTGGGTATTTCCTATAACCACAGCTGACAATCTATGGCGCATTGTTCTTCCAACAGCGTCACATTATTTAGCATGCCCAGCCAGCGCCAAGAAAATTCAATTCAGCTGATGATTTTTTTTTTTGCTACAAGTCGGTTCTGATTTGGGTATACACTTGCCGAGGTTCATGGAATAACTTTTGCTAGCTGGGTGAAAGCTGTGGTCAGATTTCTGCCCATGACGGTCTTCTTTTTTTAGAATAGCGATAGAAAAACGATTTTTACATAATGGGCAGAGCGGAATCGGTTGCCCTGTTTTATTGCTGAGCATCTGTGATTTATTTACAGACACAAGGTCCGGTCCAAGGCAGACAGTACACATGCCTCTCTCTATCACATTACATTTTGACATTGCCTCCTTTGTATTTCTGTCATACAGACTGATCCTCCATGTTCTAAGAAGTAATCAGTTCAAACGCTGGGATTGGGCTGGGAGCCAAAATCAGCACTTGCCCCAACGGTGCATCCAAAGCAGGCATGCAGAGGCAACGGCTAGACTAGAGTCTCTGATTCTCCTTTTGTTTTCCTAGATCTGCTATAGCCTACAATAGTCATTTCCCACGTATTGTGCCCTAATTGGTTAAGCCATAGAAAAATAAAATCATGTACCTGTTTAAGGGATCACACTCAGTGGTAGGATTCAGCAGGTTTGCACCACTTCGGCAGAACTGGTTATTAAAATGTTGCTTGTAAAAAAAACAATTGTTAAATTATTCAAATCCCACCACCGGAACCGGTTGTTAAATTATTTGAGTCCCACCTCTGATCAGACTGTGTTCAAATACCACCCCATATACCATATGAGCAGCAGTGGCGTAGTGGTTAAGAGCAGGTGTACTCTAATCTGGAGGAACCGGGTTTGATTCCCCGCTCTGCTGCTTGAGCTGTGGAGGCTTATCTGGGGAATTCAGATTAGCCTGTGCACTCCCACACACGCCAGCTGGGTGACCTTGGGCTAGTCACAGCTTCTTGGAGCTCTCTCAGCCCCACCTACATCACAGGGTGTTTGTTGTGAGGGGGGAAGGGCAAGGAGATTGTAAGCCCCTTTGAGTCTCATGCAGGAGAGAAAGGGGGGATATAAATCCAAACTCTTCTTCTTCTCTTCTTCTGATTACAGCAGAGAGAGAGAGAGAGAGAGAGAGAGAGAGAGAGTTTGGAACTCTGTCCTCTGCATATGCTCAGAGATAGCCTTTGTGGTGCAGTGGCTAAGAGTGTTGGACTCTAATCTGAAGAACTGAGTTCGATGCCCCACTGCTCCACATGAGTCAACCTGGAACAGTGAACCAGGTTTGTTTTCCCTGCTCATCCACAAGAAGCCTGCAGGGTGACCTTGGGCTAGTCACAGTTCTCTCAGAACTCTCTCAGCCCCACCTACCTCACAAGGCACCTTCGTAGGAAGGGGAAGACTTTTGTAAGCCGCTTGGAGACTCCTTGCGGTAGAAAAAAGCGGGGTATAAAATCAATTCACCTGCAGCAGCTGCTGCTGATGGTGACCCCAGATCACCAGTAAACATAAGGAGCAGCAGTGGCGTAGGAGGGTAAGAGCTCGTGTATCTAATCTGGAGGAACCGGGTTTGTTTCCCAGCTCTGCCGCCTGAGCTGTGGAGGCTTCTCTGGGGAATTCAGATTAGCCTGTACACTCCCACACACGCCAGCTGGGTGACCTTGGGCTGGTCACTGCTTCTTGGAGCTCTCTCAGCCCCACCCACCTCACAGGGTGTTTGTTGTGAGGGAGGAAGGGCAAGGAGATTGTAAGCCCCTTTGAGTCTCCTGCAGGAGAGAAAGGGGGGATATAAATCCAAACTCTTCTTCTTCTACATAGATTGGGGTGCTGAGTTCCATAATACAACTCGTTTCATGCACTATTCATACACCAAACTTTCCTTGTGAGTTGAAAGGCCAATTGAAAATCCTCAGTCAGCTATATAAACAATGAACCCAGTTTTTTTAACACAGCCAGCGTATACTTAATGGGAAGCAGCAGCCGAACGACAGCCCCCTGTTGCTTTCCACACAGCCACCTGCGCTGATATACATGTTTATAAACACATGTCTATTGCATTCACTCTACAGAGAACCCCTGGGCTCTGCAGCTGAAAATTACATTGGAGTTTCCTAGGGAATGTGTACTTTTTGCTGCCGTGCTCGCTCAGTAGCAGACTTTTAAAATTATGATATGGCAGATCTTTAGGATCAGAATCATCCTAGTGTTTATTAAATGGATTGACGTTTGAGTAATTTTTTCCTGACGTTTTTAGTAACTGGGTTGATTTTCTTTTTCCTATATTTTGGTAACTGAAATTTAATTTGGTGCGCAGTCATACGAAAACAAATGAACGCCCGAACGGTTACATGTGTAAGGTCTTTCTCCTTTGGCAAAGGAGCGTTGGATTGCAGATTTGTCCCGAAAGATCCTTGGATCCATGGATGTAGGTAAGGGGGGGTTTATCAGGTTTGAACCCCCCCCATTCATGTCCGAAGCTCCGCCCACCCGTTTGTGGGTTTTTTAAACATTTTTTGTGCTTTTTTGGTTTTTGGCCTGCAGGGGGCACATTGTTTGGACTAGCAGCACTAAACTTTCAGGGATTGTTTGGCGGACACTCCTGATGATACTACCCAGGTTTGGTGAGGTTTGGTTCAGGGGGTCCAAAGCTATGGACTACCAAAAGGGGTACCCCCATCCCCAATTGTTTCCAATGGGAGATAATAGAAGATGGGAGCTACACCTTTGAGGGTCCATAACATTGGATCCCCTGAACCAAACTTCACCAAACCTGGGATGTATTATCAGGAGAGTCTCTTATTGATACCACCCAGGTTTTGTGAAGTTTGGTCCAGGGGGTCCAAAGCTATGGACTGCCAAAAGGGGTGCCCCCATCCTCCATTGTTTCCAATGGGAGCTAATAGGAGATGGGGGCTACACCTTTGACGGTCCATAACTTTGGACCCCCTGAACCAAACTTCACCAAACCTGGGTGGTATCATTAGGAGAGACTCCTAAAGATACCCTGAAAGTTTGGTGCTTCTAGCTTAACAATTGCACCCCTGACAGCAGGCACGCCCCAAATTTCCCAAGATTCTCCTTTTAAATCCACCCCCTTCGGCATGGATTTAAAGGGAGAATCTGAGGTCCTCAGTTTAGAAGAAGAAGAGTTTGGATTTATATCCCCCCTTTTCTCTCCTGTTGGATCTGTTGTGGTTTCTGTCAAATTGTGGGCAAGACCAGCCACTGTTCCTCCCCCCCTTTCTGGTCACTGCCACCATTTTGGGTGAAATCCAGCCCCGCTCCTGCTCACATGGTTGCCCAAAGCCAACCTTGCAGGGGTGTCATTCAGCAGCATACCGAGGAGCCAGGCAGGCGGGTAAAAACATGTGCCTGTCAGGCAGACAATCTGGTTGGAGTCCAAGTTCCAAGGGATCAGGTGTGGCAGGAAGCTATCAGACTTTCAACAAGGTTGCTCCTGCAACTTCCACTTCCCAGAACTGTCTCTTATACGTTTACATTGTGGCTCAGTCTTGATCCTGAGCTGACTCACAGCATTCCCTGAGATGCCCGAGGGCCTCCAAGCGCACACTGCACCTTTTAGAGTGTAGTTTCTGCTGGGTACAGATTTTCAGCTGCCTCACAGAGCAGGGACAGAGCGAGGGGGAACTGCACCCGGGGCATGTGCGCACCCTGTGCCCCACCACCCCCCCGGAACGCCCCCGGAATACCCCGGCCACAGTACAAACATATAATGTGAATCACTCCCACAGTGGGCTTGTAGTGGGGTCTCCTCACGTTTCTCTGCTTACATGCGAGGAGGCTGTCACTCCTTGCCCCACAGCTTTTCGGCTGAGCACTCTCCTACGGTTGCTTCCCTTAACTCTTCCCATCAACTAATTCTTAAAGGCACAGATCTCATTACATCCAGTAGTTAAGATTGCTGATTTAGCTTTTTAAACTTCATTTGTATTGATATAACTACTCCAAGAATACCCCCCCAATGAAAGAGGCAAAGCAATTCCCTGAACCACATGCTGCTAAAGAAGGGGGCCATGTCTTAGAGCTGATATTCCTTGCCCCGCTTCCTCCTCCTCCTGCTGCTGCTGCTGCTGCTGCTGCAGGAGGACAGACAGGCTTGTTATTTCCAAGCACTCTCTGTTGTTATTATTATTTTCAATGTATCAATATGTATCAATATGAGAATGCTGAGGTCGTGTGTTTTGGCTAAGCTTGTGTGAGTGAACTTCTTTTCTGTGCCTTGAAGGAGGGGTGAGGGGGAAGGCTTGGATAGCAAAGTGAGGGAATGGGGAGGCTGGCCTTGGGAGGAGGGAAGATGTCCTGGGCAAACCTATGCTCACTGGCAATTCTGCCCTACTCTGGTAGTGAAGAAAATTGAAATCATGCTAGAAGTGATGTCACCTGCTGTGGAGAGAGTGGAAAGTGAAAGCAGGGCTTGAGGAAATATGTCCCTACAAGAAGTCTTGCCTTGATTGAACATTCACCCCCACCATGCAGCAGGCACCTTGAGCATAATCAACCTAAGTACAGACTTAGTGCAATCTGGAATAGTTTGGTGAAATTGGTACAATTTCTTTAAGTTCTAAACTTGGTTGCAAAATGATATCTAGATTTATCCCCCCCCCCCCCTCTGGATGGCCTCCAGAAGGAAAGTGGAAAGCATTTTCAGTTGGGCTGGTTTACATACTCAGTTGGTATTTATTTCTTGCAATAACAATGTATAATTCATACAATAAATAACGATCTGAAGAAGGCTCCAAATAAATTAACTCTTTGGCATTAAAAAAAAAACCCATCTAATTTTATATATATTATCCAATAAGGAGATGGTACGCTTTCAGTTCCATCCAAAGGGAGAGTGCGAATCCGCAGTTGGAGGCACTTGTCCCAGCAGAGGGGTGGACCTGCTGGTGTGTGGCCGCTGCGCTTCTCCGTGGCAGTCAAATGCGGCACAGAGTGCTGCGCCAGTGTTCCTGCAGCCTTGCCCCCACCGGCGTAGTGGGGGCGGTCCATGTCATAATATAGAAAAAGAGAGTAAAGGTTCACAAAAGGGTCACCTTCAAGTTAGCAGAAGTTCCTCCAACAGCAAAGGTCGGAGACAGTCAGTCTAGGTGAAGTGGCAGTTAACCTTTAACATGATTGGTGAGTTCAACTGTAACTCGTCTAGACCAATGAGAGGCTGATGCCGAGGTGGGGGAAAGTATCCTGTTGGATGTATAAGCAATGCATTGCATATGCTAAGTGCAGAGGGTTGGGTTTAAGTTCAGTGTGTGTTCATGTAACCTCAGCTTGTGGGTTCTGTGGGGCAGAACTTGGAATGAGTTTGCAACAACAAGTTTTTTAAAACAAAATGGTTTAGTTTCTTAACATATAACATCAACATTTAACATCACACTTCAAGGTCCTGTTCAGGTTGCATTTTCAAGTCCTTATATTTACAGTCTACTGATACTGCCAAGGCCAATTCTTCTTTGCAAGTGGGTTGGCTCCTGAAGACTCCAAGGGCTTGGTGAACAGGATTCAACATGATGAAGGTTTCCAGGAGAACTCTCACCCATTACAAACACAAAAAGAAGCCCTGAAACAATAAACTCCAACATTTACAACATAGCAAAAACAAACAACTACCTTCCCAGTAGTTCCTAACAACATTGCAGTTACCTTAACAAAGTGTTAAGGGCTTATACAAACCAAGGTCCAAGTCTGGTAGCCTTGTCTCCTCCAAACTACATGAGGTCTGCTGCAGCCTCTTGCTGCTTTGAGTCTCCACCCCTTTCTGGGTCAACCCATTCTGAGCATGGGGGTTACATTCACTGTGTTTCTGCTGAAGAGTTCTCTATAGTATTATAGTCTTGTATAGTATAGACTTGTGTAACCTTGCAGCTGTTAAAGTAAAACCTCCCTATGGAAAGAACATCTTGTGTGGAGAGTATTCTTTTCCTAGTGTGGAAGGAGGTTTCAGTGAATGCAAGACGATTATAGACCTTCTCATCTTACCGGAGTGACTCCGCTTTAAACTCTGCTGATATTCCAGGGGAGTGGCCAGGAGAGGAGCCAACACTAGTCAGTTTCCCCGTGGCATTGCCTCAAAAACACTGACTGATGGGGTTTTGGAGTTATACCACTTTTGGGGTGGCATAAGTCCATTAAGCCCAATGGGAGTGGGGAGGTTTATAAAAATGTTTTGCCTCCCCAAGACACCAGAAAGCCCTCTTGGGAATGGCAGATTCTTAAAAATTTAGCTTTGGCAGGGACCTTCACTGTGTGACTAAAGGAGGTTGTAGCTACCATTTCGTGCTGGCACCACCGCCCGTGGTCGCCATTTTGCAATAGCCATTTTGGAACTGCACATACCACACTAAGGTCGATTCCGCACTCGAACCTAAGTTCGAGCTGCGTTCGACCTAAGAATATGCACAACCCACTGGGATAAGCGTGAGTTTGTTCCAGCAAGCCCCGATAGCGGTCAAATTTCCGACTCCAGTTGGGAACTACTACTTTTTCAGGGAACCCCGCTCGAACTCAGCTCGATTCCAGTAAAGTGCAGAATCTCTGGTGCCAGGAGTCCCCCATTCAGCCAATCACAGCTGAGTGTTTCGGGCATGCGTACAGCTGGCCAATCAAAAAATGCCACCTTCGTCCCTCCCTTCCTCCGGCACTTTTTTAAATACCGCGTGTGTGGGGATAGACGGAACATGGCCGTAGAACAGTAGCCAATCGGAACGGAGCGGCGAAGAGGCTCAGGATGATTCCGCCCTCCGAGCTGGGATCAAGCTGGTTGCAGTGGGGAACAACAATGGCTTCAACCTAGGTCAGTACCCTTCTCAGGGAACTGGGTCGAACCTATTTTACTCATGTGCGGAATCGCCCTAAGTCAACATTCCAAAGGTGCTCGCAGGCTTGGGGACTTCTGCTGCAGGCAGTGGCTTTTGTCTTGGTTTTTTTAAAAAAAGAAGACTGGTGGGGTTACGAGCAGTCTGGATTAACCTTTTATGAGGCCACACAAACGCAGTGTTAGTCATACAGAGAGCCTTGTTGGATCTTACCAAGGCTAGCCAGGTGCCTTCAGAAACATAAATGGAGGTAAAAATGATGGCCATCCTGGAGTGGCCATTTCTCTTGTTTGTCTTCAGCATTTGATGAGTGAAATTATATTGCCTCTACACATGGAGGTTCCAAAGACCACTGCGAAAAAACAGAAAGCCTCTCCATTTCCAGGGTATAGGACAGTGGTGGCGAACCTATGGCACGGGTGCCAGAGGTGGCACTCAGAGCCCTCTCTGTGGGCACACGCAAACAGAGTGCCCCTCCCATACACATCTAGGCTGGCCTGGGCCGCTGGGCTCGATTATTAGCATTAAACCTAAGACCTAGTTTTCTGGAAGCAGTGTAGGTAACCCTATTAAGCGCTGTTAAACCCCACTGATTTTCATGGGAAGAACTAAAGCGCGATCCTTTACCTGGGAGTAAGCTTGGTTGCTGGCAATGGGGCTTGCTTCAGAGTAAACCCTCCCAGGGTTGTGATTCACCTGTTGGAAGAGTTGCCCGGTTGCTTCAAAGCAAAGCAACTGACTACCACTGACTACTCCTGAGTAACTCACGCCTCGGAGCCAACCGTTTTTTCTAAACTAAAACCTCAGTATTCAGGTTAAATTGCCATGTTGGCACTTTGCAATAAATAAGTGGGTTTTGGGTTGCAATTTGGGCACTCGGTCTCAAAAAGGTTCGCCATCACTGGTATAGGATGGCAATGGAAGGAGAGGCAGTAGAGAGGCACCATTCCATTTTACGTGGCCCTCACTGAACTCCGCTCCCTGTTTTATGATATAGTCATTTTTAGTCTGTTGTAATTGAGATTTGTAGTGGGTTTTTTTGTGATCGTAAGCTGCTTTGGGAACAATTTTTGGCTAGAAAACGCTGCCTTCGGTTTTTATTTTTCACAAGGCATGGAGATTAATCATTTACTGAAAGTGGTATGGGTCGTCTTGATTAATAACGTTCTGTTTAGATGTAATGTTTCTGGGGGCATTGCCTTTCCAAAAAAACCACTCATAAATGGCTTTTTTTCCGGGGAAAAACACATTTCATAATACAAAAACAGCATGTTCCAATTGTACTCCTGAATTCTTCTCATGCTTTATTCTGCGGATTGGTCCTCCTCCTAACGACAGCTCTTAGTTCTCACAGTAAACTACTTTTTTGTTGGTAAAAACATGTGTTTAAATTTTAATGGCAAAACTTTCAATTTTAAATTGCTCTACTGATCTCCGCTTCGCTCAGTTTGAAGTAAATATCAATGCGATGCCAACCTCACCTACATTAAATTTAGGCTGTAACTAGAGGTAACCGTGAGGTACATCATCAAAAATAGCCTCACCAGGAAATATAGTGGAACAGCCACTTCAGGAAACTGTTTTTGAGTGTTATAAAGGGTGACAGAATGGAAGGCAAACCGACTGACTCCTGGGACACAAAACACTAGAAAGTTCTCCTGCGCCAAATATAGCTCCGGAAATAAGCCGCAATGGAGCCTTATAATCTGCAAGATCTACATGATCTTATAATAAAGCTGACTTTGGTCTATCAAGGTCAGCACTGACTGGCAATGTCTCTCCAGTGTCTCCAACTGAGATCTTTCACATCATTTCTTTTAAGGAGCAGCAGTGGCGCAGGAGGTTAAGAGCTCGTGTATCTAATCTGGAGGAACCGGGTTTGATTCCCCGCTCTGCCACCTGAGCTGCGGAGGCTTATCTGGGGAATTCAGATTAGCCTGTGCACTCCCACACACGCCAGCTGGGTGACCTTGGGCTAGTCACAGCTTCTCAGAGCTCTCTCATTACCGACCTCACAGGGTGTTTGTTGTGAGGGGGGAAGGGCAAGGAGATTGTAAGCCCCTTTGAGTCTCCTGCAGGAGAGAAAAGGGGGATATAAATCCAAGCTCTTCTTCAAACTCTTCTTCTTCTTAACTGGAGTAGCCCAGGTTTGAACATGGGACCGGGCAGCTCCTTTAGAGAAATCACAGCCCCTCCCCAATTATATTACAATTAACAGCAGTGGAACAAATCTGGAGTTGGCAGAGTGGGGAGCAGAGAGACGAACAGAAAAATGGGGCATAAGAAACTGTCTGACTGTTGCTTACAGCCTCATAACTTTTAAAGTCCGAGTTACTGCCTGGAAATCCTATGGTGACATTGGGTTATTAATCGATCGTTATTGGAATTTCTTGAGCGACACAATCATATTGCAGAAAATTTAAATCAGAGACCAGCAGCACCTTAAAACTAAACACGTTTATTTCAGCATGAACTTTTGTGAGCTAGAACTCACTTTTGGGATTGCAGTGGAACTGTTAGATTCAAATCCAGCAGCATCTTCAAGGTTTTCAAGGTATACGTTTTCAAGATGAAAGGAGCGCTGACTCCTGAAAACATGCATCTTGAAAATCTCGTTGGTTGGTTGAGTTCTGGTTGTTCAAGTGAACAGGACAGTACATCCGTTATATCCAGCAGAGGTGTTACGAAGAAAGTCTGGTATAAAACAAGATCTAATCAAAAGAGAAACCAATTCACCCAGAGTAGAACTGACATCAAATCGAATGGAACAAATTAATATCTGTAAAGGGTAGCACTTGTATTTTGAGTTAGGAGGCCAAAGACCCTGTGAAGTCGGGCTGCCAACTTCCAGGTGAGACCTGGAAATCGTCTCTCTCCTCACTGCCACCCCACCCCCGCACCTGGGGAAGGGGCTCCACCCCCCCACTCTGTCCCCTACCCCCTGCCCCCCCCCAGCTGGGCTCATAGCCTGCAGCCGGCAGAACAAACTGCAGTCCCCAGTCTCAGAAAGTTGCTTTTATAAGCACTGAGGCCTGGGGCGGGGCTTAGGGGGCAGGGCCACGCCCCCACCTCGCCCCTCAGGGGTGGCCACGAAATAACTTTCTCACATTCTTTTGGGAAAATGGTAGGGGGCACTAATTCTGAATAAAGGGGATAGCAAAAGCCAGGTTGGCCAAACTGGCTTTAACAAGCTGCGTGCTTCGTTGCCTGCCAATAAACCCTGCTGATCGACAATATAGACTCTGTTTATTGATTCAAGGTCGGAGACCTAACAGGGAGAAAGGCGGGGCCGATGTTCTGTCACTCAGGTGGTCCCAGTCTCCAAAAGCATCCAGCCACACCGAGATCTGTGTCAGTCAAAGTCTTGACGCATTCTGCTGAATAGTTACAATTCTTCCCTGCACCCTCAGCTGCGAAAAGTGTTTTTCACAGTTGCCAGGGTGTCGGAACAGCTGTGAAAAGTAACTGCACTTACCATTAGGTGCCGAGAGCATCGTGGAGGCTATGCATAGCGTACGATCCGAAACTTTAAACCGAGCCCGGTTTTTACATTGGTTAGCACAGGTATCATTCGTTTTTCTGCTTCGGCTTTCCATTGTTTGCAATTATTCCAAGTATTCTTTAAATAGTAAGTTGGGGTAGACCTTTCTCTGAGTAATGTAAAATAAAT